>NW_006921685.1:5611780-5632102 GCF_000298275.1 Orycteropus afer afer | reverse complement strand
CTGTGTTAATTGGTTTCCCTTTTCTTTGTTGAAGAGGGTCTGTGCAATCCTTCTGCCTAGTCCGCCATCTTGCCCCGCCTCCTCTCTGCTTTCTTTTTTGTTACTTGAACTTGAGTATGATTTTAGTCCAATAGCTGGAGGATTAGATGGAGTCTGGGCTGTGCTAGCTCCTTGTTTAAACTCTTTTATAGCTCAAAAATGATTGATTAAAGGATACCCTACACTAATCCTGGCTCATTAACATAAAAAAACCCCAATCTGCTTCCAAATGAGATTATAACCACACGTTAGGATTTACAACATATATTTTTGGGAAACACAATTTTAATCCATAATAATCAGTTTTTTTTTTTTTTAAAGTTGCCATATGTTGACTCAGATTTATGACGACTGCATGTGTGTTGGAGTAAAACTGTGCTCTTTAGGGTTTTCACTGACTATTTTTTCAGAAGTAGATCACCAGGCTTTTCTTCTGAGGAACTTCTGGATGGATTTGAACTTTCAACATTTTGGTTAGCAGCCAAGCTCTTAAGCATTTGTGTGACCCAGAGACTCCAATCATTATAAATAAAAAGTGACACTTTCATCTATGTCTCTAGAAACTTACATACGTACATCATAAATTCAAAACCTTGTGGTTATAGTCTCATCTGGAAAGTCTAGGAATTGACTTATATTCAGGTTATATCCATGAATGAGATTTGTGGCATAGTGGTTAAAACATTTGGCTGCTAACTAAAACCTTGGTGGTTTGAACCCGCCATCTCCTCTCCTGAGAAAGATGGGTTAGTCTGCTACTGTAAGGATTTACAGCCTTAGAAACCCTGTGGGACAGCTCTACTTTGTCCAAAAGGGTGGCTATGTCTTGTAGTAATTGACTTGATGGTAGTAGGTTTGGTTTTGGTTTGATTTATATTCAGGTATATATTCTAGTCAAATATATGTCCAGATTGAGGAGTCATAAACATAAAAAGAAAGTATTGAAGGTGGATTTGAGTGCTTTTTAAATAGGTGACTACTTCTAATCATTGCACATAATTTTTCACACACGTTATATTAAGTAAAGCCTGGGCCTTCTCAGATTACTTTATTCACAATAACACACAAAAGGAAGACAACCATTTCAAATATTTATTAGCTAGATGAAATCATGAAGGTATTTTCTTTGTTACAGATTTTTATCGATGGAAGGCATTTATTTCTGTTTGGTAACACTAATACATACTCTGAAGAGGAATTTTATTATGCATAAATAATCCTGTAGACTTAGAAATGACTCCATCAGTCTTTACATGCTCTGTGAGAAATACCCAGTCATAGTTTCCGGAAATAAATTTCTGCAATTTTTGATAATCACCCTCTAAATATTTAAGTAAATTCCGTGAATAAAAATTCAAAGCTCCTCAACAGTCATTCTTTTTCTTACTATAAGCATTTATTATAATTTGAAGCATCCTATACAGTGAGTATTTTTAGTACTTTTAGTATGATTAAAAATAATCAACTTCCATAAAACTTCTTAGGAACACAACTGTAGGGCAAAAAGTAATATGTGTTGAATTTTTCTTTTATGAACCACAATTCATTTTAGCACTATATCATCAACTAGTGAACGGTTAGCTTTACTCATTTCTCACACACATCTTGAATGACTAATTTGTGCCCAACCTACCATAAGGGATAAACTTATCTTTCAGCAGCCAAGAATATTGAAATAAAATAAAAATGTCATCTATAACCTTATCTTCAATTCTGTAACATTAACTTTCATTTTAATTTACTTTTTATTGCTTCTAGCTTAATATTCCTTTACAATATTTAAATAATGCTACTCTTGTCATATAGAAATCCCTGCATAAGAAGCAGCCACATAGTAGTTTATATTCAGTCTCAAGTGGATGGGAACTCAGATTGCTTGTATTATAGGATATTCAATCTGATGATGCTGATTGATAAAAAATAAATGATGTTGGATCCTTTGAATTCATTTACAAAAGGTGATAGTTGGAACTTTAACTGATAAAAAACTTCTAATTTAGGATTTTTAATCATATCTATCCTAATCAGAAATAGAAATAGAATGTTATCCTGTCTTCATAAATTGTCTTGCTTGCAAGTAATATGATAACTTTCTAATTGTTTATATTTTTAAGGATTTATATTTGTGTGTGTGTGTCTACCAAATCCAGAGGACACTTGTAGCATTTTCTAGGTGATATGGAGAGTTGTGAAAGTTCAGAAAGGGGTGTCAAGTAGGGAGACAAAGGGAGTTCTTTGGTTACAGTTTGATTTCATCCTGTCTCAGTCCTCAGATCATCTATAATTCTACCACCAAAGCAAACAATGTTAATCTTTTGGTATAATTCTTTTATATTTTCTTAGTTTTTTTAAAGGTATATGCTTTAGAAAAAACTAGTCACATCCATTGATATAAGCAGTCTTTATAATTTCATAGGCAATAGAACTGATTGATAGTTTTAATTCATGTATGAATGAAATAGCTGGAAAAAAATTTAGTAAGAGTAAAAAGGAATAATAAAGTAGTAAGTCTAGAAAGAGTAGAATGTCCAGGATTTTGGACTCAAGTTAAAACTTACTAAGAAGTTACTGCCATGTAAATCAGGATCTGTGTTAGAGAGGGTGTGAAAGATTATTCAGGTTCAGTTGTACTTTCCTGTAAATGCTTCTGATATAAACTCAGCTGTGTCACTATCAGTGGTGCTATCATTAGTGGCAAGTGTAGTGTCATAAAATGTGCTAAGGCTAAATGGAGAAGTGTCATCAGTAGTGATGGCAGTATTGTTTGTGGTGTCAATAGGTGGAATTGTGGTGTCAAGAGAGGTCGTGCTATCAAATGTGTTAGAAGTATGTATGGTAGTGGGTGTCATGGGGTTGTCAGAGGCCAGCTCTTCAGTGAAAACAGGTGTGCTGAGTGCATCACCTAAAGTGGTGTAGGGTACTGCTGTGGTAGCTGATGCAGTGGTAGCAGGTGTAGTGAGGGCTGTTGAGGTACTAATGGAAGCAGTGTTTGAGGCATCAGATATGGTGGTAGAAGGAGCTGAAGTCATTGTGGCTGTAGGTGTGGGACTGGTTATAACAGATGTAGTAGTGCGACCAGGTGTGGTAGGAGCAGCCTGCGTGCTTATAAAAGTGGCAGAAGTGGTTGTGGAGGCAAGTGTAGTAAAATTGGCTGTAGTAGCTATGGCAGTGTAAGTAGCAGCATATGTAATGTTTGCAGATGCTGAGGAAGATTCACCACTGGTGGTGGAAGAGGTCTCAGAAATTGTAGTGACAGCTGATGTAGAAAAGAGATCAGCTGTGGTAGTGACTCTCTCTGAGATGGCAGTGGTGGTAGTTTGAGTAGGTGTGGTAGGGTCATCTGTGCTGGTAGAAGTGGTAGAAACAGACTGTATGGTTGAGGAAGATGATAAGATGGTAGTGGCAGGAATGATGCTGGGACTTGCAGCAGATGAAATAGATAGAACATCTGTGTTTGTGGCCGGGGGTGTAGTTATGCAAGAGGCAGATGTGCTAGCTGCAGCAGGTGTGGCCATGATGATAGTTGATGGAGAAAGCATCTCAGCTGTGGAGGTAGCAGCCTTCATGGTGAGAGTGGTAGGGGCTGTGCTAGTGACTGCAGCAGATGAACTTGAGGGAAGAGTCATGGTAGTGGCACCTTGTGAGGTTCTGGAAGGGGCAGCAGTAATTGTGGCATCAGATGAGAGGGAGACTGCAGCTGTGGTGATGACAGACCCAGGGCTGGTAGATGTGGGTGAGGCTGTGGGAAAAGCAGTAGAGAATGGGATGGTGGTAGCAGAGAGAGTGGTGTCAGCCTGAGAATTGGCTGAGGAATAAGAAATGATTGTGGTGGAAGGGGCTGTGCTGGTGACTACAGAAGATGAATTTGAGGGAAGAGTCATGGTAGTGGCTCTCTGTGAGGTGCTGGAAGGGGCAGTAGTTCCTGTGGCAGCTGTTGTGGAAGAGACCACAGCTGTGGTGATGACAGGCACAGTGGTGGTAGATGTGGATGAAGCCATGGCAAGAGCAGAAGGGACAGATATGGCGGTAGCAGAGGTGGTGGTGTCAGGCTGAGCAGTGGTTGAAGAAGATATGTTCATAGTGGCAGGGGCTGTGCAGGTGACTGCAGTGGATGAACTTGACAGAAGAGCTGTGTTAGTGGCTCTCTGTGAGGAGATGGAAGGGGCTGAAGTACTTGTGGCAGTAGGTGTGGCTGCAGATGAGAAGACCTGAGCTGTGGAAGTGACAGGCTGAGTGGTGGTAGTTGTGGAGGAGGTTGTAGGAAGAGCAGTAGAGAAGGGTATGGTGGTAGCAGAGAGGGTGGTGTCAGCCTGAGCATTGTCTGAGAAAGAAGAAATGGTGGTAGTGGCAGATGTGATGCTGGGACTTGCAGCAGATGAAATAGATAGCAAAGTTGTGTTTGTGGCTGGTGGTGTGGTCCTGGAAGAAGCAGATATACTCATCACAGCAGGTGTGGTAATGGTTCTAGCTGATGAGGAAAACACCTCAGCTGTGGAGGTGGCAACCTTTGTGTTGACAGTGGTAGTTGTATAAGTAGGTGTGGTGGTAGGAGCAGATGTGGTGGTTGAGGCAGACTGCATGGTGGTTGAGGAAGAAGAAATGGTTGTGGCAGAAGGTACAGCTGTGTTTGTGATTGGTAGTGTGGTACTGGAAGAGGCCAACGTACTTGTTGTAGCAGGTGAGGAGATGGTGACTGCAGTAGATGAACCTGAGGGAAGAGTCGTGGTAGTGGCACTCTGTGAGGTGCAAGAAGGAGGAGTGGTACTTGCGGCAGCAGATGTGACAGCAGATGAGGAGGAGCTCACAGCTGTGGTGATGACAGGCCCAGAGGTGGTAGATGTGGATGAGGCTGTGGAAGGAGCAGTTGAGAAGGGGATGATGGTAGCAGAGGGAGTGGTGTCAGCCTGAGCACTGGCTGAGGAAGAAATGGTTGTAGTGACAGAGGCTGTACTGGTGATTGCAGCAGTTGAGCTTGACAGAAGAAGTGTGGTAGTGGCACTCTGTGAGGAGCTGGAAGGGGCTGAGGTACTTGTGGCAGCAGGTGTGGCTGCAGACGAAGAGATCTGAGCTGTGGAGGTGACAGGCTGGGTGGTGGTAGTTGTGCAGGAGGTTGTGGTAAGAGCAGTAAAAAAAGATGTTGTGGTAGCAGGGAGGGTGGTGCCAGCCTGAGTGGTGGTTGAAGAAGAAGAAATAGTCATAGTGGCTGGTGTGGTGTTGGGACTTGTAGCAGATGAAATAGACAGGACAGCTGTGTTCATGGCTGGTGGTGTGGTACTGGAAGAGACAGATGTGTTCATCACAGCAGGTATGGTAATGGTGGCAGCTGATGAGGAAAACACCTCAGCTGTGGAGGTGGGAGCCTTTGTATTGACAATGGTAGTTGTATAAGTAGGTGTGGTGGTAGAAGTAGAGGTGGTGGTTGAGGCAGACTGCACAGTGGTTGGGGAAGAAGAAATAGTTGTGGCAGAAGGTACAGCTGTGTTTGTGGCTGGTGGTGTGGTACTGGAAGAGGCGGATGTACTTGTAGCAGGTGAGATGATGGTGACTGCAGTAGATGAATTTGAAGGAAGAGTCATGGTAGTGGCACTCTGTGAGATGCTGGAAGGGGCAGTAGTTCTTTTGGTAGCAGATGTGGGAGCAGATGAGGTGGAGACAACAGCTGTGGTGATGACAGACCCAGAGGTGGTAGATGTGGAGGAGGCTGTGGGAAGAGCAGTAGAGAAGGAGATGTTGGTAGCAGAGAGAGTGGTGTCAGCCTGAGCAGTGGCTGGGGAAGAAGAAATGGTCATAGTGGCAGGGACTGTGCTGGTGACAGCAGCAGATGAACTTGATAGAAGAGGTGTGGTACTGGCACTCTGTGAGGAGCCAGAAGAGGCTGAGGTACTTGTGGCAGCAGGTGTGGCTGCAGATGAAGAGATCTGAGCTATGGCAGTGACAGGCTGAGTAGTGGTAGTTGTGGAGGAAGTTGTGGGAAGAGCAGGAGAAAAAGGTGTTCTGGTAGCAGGGAGGATGGTGTCAATATGAAAGGCAGTTGAAGAAGAAGAAATGGTCATAGTGGCAGGTGTAATGCTGGGAATTGCAGCAGATGAAATAGATAGGACAGCTGTGTTAGTGGCTGGTGGTGTGGTACTGGAAGAGACAGATGTGTTCATCACAACAGGTGTGGTTATGTTGGTAGCTGATGAGGAAAACACCTCAGCTGTGAAGGTGGCAACCTTTGTGTTGATAATGGCAGTTGTGTCAGTAGGTGTGGTGGTAGTAGTAGATGTGGTGGCTGAGGCAGACTGCATGGTGGTTGGTGAAGAAAAAATGGTTGTGGTGGGAGGGACAGCTGTGGTTGTGGCTGGTGGTGTGATACTGGAAGAGGCAGATGTGTTTGTCACAGCAGGTATGATGATGGTGGTAGCTGATTCAGAAAACACCTCAGCTGTGGAGGTGGCAGCTTTCATGTTGACAGTGGTAGTTGTGTTAGTAGGTGTGGTAGTAGGAGAAGAAGTAGTGGCTGAGACAGACTGCATGGTGGTTGGGGAAGAAGAAATGGTTGTAGTGGGAGGGGCTGTGCTGATGACTGCAGCGGATGAACTTGAGGGAAGAGTCATGGTAGGGGCACTTTGTGAGGTACTGGAAGGGGCAGTCATTCTTGTGGCAGCTGAGGTGGCAGCAGATGAGGAAGAGACCGCAGCTGTGGTGATGGCAGGCACAGAGGTGGAAGATGTGGAGGAGGCTGTGGGAAGAGCAGTAGAAAAAGGGATGGTGGTAGCAGAGAGAGTGGTGTCAGCCTGAGCAATGGCTGAGGAAGAAGAAATTGTCATAGTGGCAGGGGCTGTGCTTGTGACTGCAATGGATGAACTTGAGGGAAGAACTTTTTTAGTGGGACTCAGTAAGGAAGTGGTAGGGACAAAAATACTTGTGGCAGCAGGTGTGGTAGTAGATGAGAAGACCTGTTCTGTGGTGGTGATGGGCTGACTAGTGGTTGTTGTGGAGGAGGTTGTGGGAAGAGCAGTAGAGATAGTGGTTGTTTCAGTAGAGGTAGTGGTGTCATCTTGAGTGTTGAAAGAGTGAGCAGAAGTTCTCGTTGTGGAAAATGTGGCATTGATAGCAGGAGAAGAAGAAGTTAAGATCCCAACTGTGGTGGAGAAAGCAAAAGTGATTGTTTCAAGGGGTGAGGTGTTGAATGCAGCAAAGGAGTTAGAGATGTTAGCTGAGGTCATGAAAGGAGCAGATGTGGTTGTATCAGATGTTACATTGGAATTAACTGTGGTTGAAACTTCTGTGGTCGTGGTAGGGGTGTTGGTGGCCACAGATGTGGTACTTTTGGATGATGCTATAGACGCTCCAGGTGTGGTGAAAGAAACAGGTTTAATAGTGGTCTCAGCTAATGGTGTGGTCACAGATGTCATGGTTGTAGGAGCAGGTGTGGTATGAGCAGCAGTGGTGGTTAGAGAACCAGTAGTGACAGACTGTTTAGCAGAGGAATGAGGAGAAATGGTTGTGGCAGCAGGTGAGCTGAGGGGCCTTTCAGTGGTGGTGGTGGGCTCTGTGGTGACAGAAAGAGCTGAAGAGGTGGTGGTAGTAAGAGTAGTGACAGTGTCAGGAGTTGTAGTTTCAATATCATACTCAAAAGTAGTGTCATCAAATGTGGTAGACTCAAAGGTTGTCAAGTCTTCTGTGATGACCTCTGTACTTGGTATGGCATCAGTAGATGAAGCTGTAGTATCATCCATCATAGTAGGAAAAAGAGCAGATGAGTCAGGTATAGTAGGAAAAATAGAATTTGTGGTGATTTCAGGGGTGGTCACAGTGGTTGATGGTGAGGTGTGCTCAGGATATGTTGTGACAGAAGGTGGTGAAGTGCTGGAAGATGTGGAAGAAGCTGGTAAGATGGTGGTGGCAGTAGGAGTGAAAGCAGCAGGAGTGGTGGCTGGAGAGCTGACAGCATCAGCCAAAGGAGTGGTGGAGAGAGCAGCAACGGTCGTGGTAGCAGCGGTGGTGTGACTGACTTCACTGGGTGAGACAGAGAGGACAGCTGTATCTGTGGCTACCTGTGCGGTGCTAGAATGGGAATCCATTATTGTGGTAGCTTGTGTGGTGCCAGGAGCAACAAAGGGGGAAGTGGCCATGGAAGCAGCTGTGGTGGAGACTACTGTGGTCATGACAGGTATGTTAGTGGCAGCAGAGGTGATACTTGTGGGTGTAGCTGCTTTAGAAGAGGTAGACAAAGCAGATGGGTTAGTAGAGACAGCAATAGCAACAGTTGTGGTGGAAACCTCAGTTGTGGAGGGGGCAGCATGAGTAGTGTTTGGAGGAGTAGGTGCTGGAAGGGTGGAAGCTGTGGTGGGGCCAGTGTCTGTGATAATAGAAGGAGAGGAAGTTGTAGAGAGAGTAGTAGAAACAGTTGTGGTGGCAGCAGGTACATCTGTGGATGTGGTTGACTGTGTGCTGCTAGAAAAGGCAGAAGTGCTTGTGGTCTCAGGTGATGTATAGAAGGCCATAGAGGTGAAATCAGTAGTGTTGGGTTCATAATAAAGTGGAGTGTCAACAATTCTGCTTGAGTAAGATGTTGATGTGCCATCTGTAGAGGCCAGAGTTGTGGCCAATGAATCAGTGAATGAAGCTGTGGTATCTGGTCCTGTAGTCAAGTAAGGTACAGCGGGGACAGTGGTAGTGGTGGAAATAAAATTTGTGGTTGTTTCAGGGATGGTCATTGTGGATGCTGTTGTATGAAGGACAGCTGATGTTGTGGACCAACTATCTGTGGTAGTGGCTACTTCTGTGGTTGTAGAAGTAGGAGCAGTTTTGGGCACAGCTGCAATTGCAGTGGCTGGGTTCATATTATTATCAGCCTCTGAAGTGATAGGTGTAGAGCTGGCTGTCAGCGCAAATGTGGACGTAGGTGTTGTAGCAGCAGATGTGGTAGCGAAAGCCCATGCTGTGGTAGAAGGTGTTGAATTGGTCACAGCAGTAGGTGTAGTACTGCTATGAGCAGACACAGTAGAGAGAAAAGTTTCAGTGATGGAGGTAGAAGAAATTGAAGGAAAAATGGTAGAGGAAGTGGGAGTGATTGAAGCATCAGATGTGGTAGAGAGATCCACTAAGGTGGGGAAAACTTCTGTGATAAAGGAGCTTGAAGTAACTTCGGGAGCAGATGTGGTAGAGGCAACTATGGTTCTTGGTGCTGTAGAGAGAGAAGCCTTGGTGGTGGTTGGCAACTTTGTAGTATCAGCAGCTCTTAAGGTGCTTCCTACCAGAACTGTAGTAGTGGCTGATGATAGCACGGCTGTATTGACAGTTGATGCAGTGGTAGTAGTGGGTGCAGTGGTGGGAGATATAGACTGAGAAGCTGAATTTTTGGTGACAGGAAATGTAGTTTTTGAGACAGTTGTTGATAAATTAGAAACAGGAGTTGTAGTGGTAGCTTCAGCATCTTTGGAGGTAGTGAGAGATTTAGTAGTTTTCATCACAGATTTGGTAGTTGGAGCAGAGTTTGTAATAGGTGGATTGGTGACAGAGAAACTAGTGATTTCAGCTTGGTTGAGAGATACAGTCTCAGATGAGTTGGCATCAGCTGTGGTATTGCTACTGTTTGAAAGTTCAGTGCTGGTTGTCTGAGCCTTGGTAAAGGTAGTCAGTTTTGTAGTAGGAGTTTTCATCTTTGTGGTGAATTTGGTTGTAAAGGTAACAGTCTTAGAATTGGTGGATTTGGGAGAAGTGGTGGGGTTGGTGGTACTAGATTTATAGGTAGAAGGCAAAGGCTTGATAATTGTAGATTTGTTAGTGGTGAAGGTGGTAGGATACAAACTTGTGGAGGACTTGGTGGTGGATGTCACAAGTTTTTTTGTGGTAGAGGATGTAGTAATAATTGTGGCAGGTTTATTAGTGATAGAGGATTTGGTGGTAGGAGTAATGGAGGATTTGGGGGTATTAATCATGGATTTGTTAGAAGCAGTGGATTTTGTAACCATGGAGCTGGAATCTGGGCAAGATTTAGTGCTAGAAAGCATAGAGCTTTTGATGGGATTTCTGGTATATGATGCAGGTTGAACAGTCGTGGAAGCTTTGGTGATCAGCAAAGATGGTCCTGAAGATAGAGGCTTAGAGGCTGCTGGATTAAGATTTAATGGCAACTTTCCAGGTTGTAGGGGAGGACATACCCCTGGAAAATGATGATGAGAGCCAGGTTTAGGTTTCAATGTTGGTTTTTGAGAAGGTCTGTGTGGACGAGGTCGCCTTGGACCTTGTTTCTTTGAGCCAGGGCGCTTGGTAGGTTTATGTGGATAGGGACTAAAATACTGGTTTTGTACAGCAGGATGACTGAGCAAAGGCACCTTTGGTTCAGGTTTTGGTTGGCCAGGATAGTGATGCAGAGGTCTTGGTTGGTGAGGTCTCCAATGAGAAGGTAGATACTCTGGCTTTTTGTTTCCCTGTCTTATGATTACTTTTGCATTAGGTTTTCCTTGGCTAGGCTGTTTTCTTATTGGTTTATTCAAATGACATTTTGAAGGCACAGTCTGATTACAATTGAGCACATTGGGCCCAGTCTTTGCTTGACTTGTTTGTTGCTTTATGATTGGATTTTCAAAAGGTTTTCTTTGTCCAGGTGTTTTCCTTGGACCTTGTGCTTGTGGTTCAGTGCGATGTTTACCTTTTGGACCATTTGGAACTGAAGGTAGTTTGGGTAGTTTTGGGCTTTGTTGAAATTTGCTACCAGACTGAGTTTTAGGTCTCGTTGGTAAGTTTTTAATTCTAGGTTTCTTAAGAACTGATGAATTCCTATAATTTGGAGGTTGGTGAAGATGTTTTTGCACAGGAGATTTTTGAAGCGGTCTTGATTGGCCGGAAGGATGACGTCTTTGTTTACTAGGTTGGTTCCTTACCATTTCGGTTTTGTTTGTTTTATTTGCAATAGGTTTTGAGTTTAGAGGTAGTTTAACAGTATTTAAATGATTTTTTCTTTGGCTAATTTGTTTTTTTATAGGAGTCTTTGTTTGACTGATTTGTTGTTCCTTTGTTTCTTTATTATGAAGTTTGGGTTGGACATATGTTTTTTGTAGACCCAATGCTTGTGGCTCAGTTTGATGGTGACTATTTCTTTTACCAATTGAAACTGCAGGTGACTTGGGTCTTTTTGGATTTTGTTGAACTTTGGATCTGGGATTAGGATTTCTTAAAACGTTTTTAACAGTTTTTCTTTGCCAAGATTTGGCTTTATTAATTGTGGGGGGAGCTCTTGAATTTCTTTGATTTGGAGGGTGGTTGACATTTTGTGTGTGATTTATTTGACCAGTCTTGGGTTGACCAACTTGGTGAAGTCTAGGCCCAGTTGGCTCAGGTTTATGTTTTATATATTTATTTCTGTTGCCTCCATTTGCTCTACGCTTATGGTTTGAGGGTGTATGTTGTTTTATTTCCGAAATATTGAAATGATGGTTTTTCTGGTCAGTTTCCTTTTGTATTAAAGTTTTCATTTGACTGGATTGGTCTCTGATGGGTTTTTTATGAAGTTTTGATTTACTAACTGTTTTTTGTAGTTTAGCTTGGTGTTGACTATTTCTTTTACCAATTGAAGATTCAGAAGGCTTAGATTGTTTTGGGTTCTGTTGAAGGTTGGTAGTAGTATGAGGTTGGGATTTCTTTGGTAATTTTTTAGCAGTTTTGTTTTGGTGAGATTTGGTTGGTCTGGGTATTTTGTGAGTTGTTGAATATCTGGGGCTTTGAATTTTGTGGCTACTCTGTGGTTCAGGAGATTTTTGCTGAGTATTTGATTGACCAGATGGATGAGGTCCACGCATGGCTATCACCAACCTCTTTTGATCATTTTCTTTTGCTTTGGGCTTAAAGATTCTAGTCTGTTTTGTTTCTGTAGTGTTGAAATTGGTTTTTCTCTGATCATTTTGTTTTCTTACAGGGTTTCTTACGAGACGTGGTTGTTTTTTCTTAACTTTATTCTTTTCAATTTTTGGTTGGCCAGATATTTTCTGAGGCTTTGGTTTTTGGTTCCCATTTCCTATAACGTTTGAAAGTGAAGATGTTTTAGTTTGGTTTCTGCTCTGTTGACTAATAGTATGTGCAGGAGACCTAGATTTCATTGCTAATTTTTTATGTGTTTTGCCTGTGTGAGATTTGAATGGAGTAGATCTTTTGTGAGAAGTTATTTTTGTATTATTTTGGGGTTGATGGCTCTTTTTTTGTGCAAGAGATACTTGATTAGGTTTTGATTGTCCAAGTTGGTCATGTCTAGGCCTGGAGACTTTGGGTCTCAGCTTATTGCTTTGTTGTTTTGTCTCTTTAGTCCTGTTTTGTCCATTTGATGTTGCCTTAGGATTTGACAGCAGGGCTCGTTTTGCTCTAGAATTATGAAAATTATGTTGTCTTTGGTTAGTTTGATTTTGTGTAGTTTTTATTTGACTGGGTTGTTGCTTTATGACTTTATTTTTCTGAAGTCTTGATTTGCCTGTTTTCTGCAGACCTACTGTCTGTTGCTTTATTTTATATTGACTATTTTTTTTACTTGTTGAAAATCCAGGTGTCTTAGTAAGACCTGGGTTCTGTTGAATATTTATATTATAAGGAAATTTAGATTTGTTTGATACATTCTTAGCAGTTTTGACTAGATAAGTTTCAGTACTGCGAACTCCTTTGTCAGCTGGTTTATTTATGTTATTCTGGAGTTGGCTTTCTAGATGTGCAGATTTTTGATGAGCTTTTAGTTGGCTAATTTGATGTTTTTTAGTTCCATTTAGGTAATTTCCCTTTATAATATGCTGTACTTTTTTACTTTTAGTTTGTTTTTGTTCAGATGCTTTTGACTGAGAGAGTGATTGGTTACGTATGTGTGGGTTAATTAATAAGTTTGACACAGTTTTGGGTTTAATATTTTTTTGAGATGAAGGAAGTTGGGAATGTCCTAGTTTTGAATGAATGTAGCTGTCTGTGAGACGTTTATTACTTTTAATTAAATTTTGAGTAGGTTTAACAGTATTAGACTTGGCAGTGCTAGATCTTGGTTTAACTGGTGAATTCAGATAATTTGAGTATAGTTGGCTACTTTGTTGTACTGCAGAATTTTGACTGGATTTAGTCTTATCAGATCTCTTTGAACCAGCAGGATTCAAATGGGCTTGAAGGCCTCCAGATTTTTGTTGAGCAGATGTATTTGGTTGAAAAGGAACCCAACCATGCTGAAGTGAAGATGATGCTTGGGCAGCTGGATTCATCTGGAGTCTGTTTTTCAGCCTGCTTTGTCTTTCTTGTGTCCTACTTATCTAAGGAAGAAAAAGAAAAAAAATGTTTAGTAGGAATAATTTTTTCTTTAAGGCTTTGCAGATTAAAAATCTTGAGTGAGTAATTCTTCTTTCTGTACTTGATAAAACTCAGTTAGTATTTATTAGCTGATAGGAATAACTCTGCTTTACCTGAAACAACTAGTGGCTGGAGGTAAAGCTCTAGTTCAGGAGGTCTCTCCAAATATCACATAGTAGCCATCAGCACAGTCTTAAAGACTGGCACATTCTCTACCCTGGTTGTCTTGTGGATGAGGTTGTGAGGCTCTGCTTTCCCGATTGTATTGCAACACTTCAAATTTATGGAGGGATTAACATATATTTACATTAAAGGACTTAACCACTTTAGATACTCAATATATGCTTATTGGAAAAAGAGAAATGGCCTCCATCATACAATAGCCTGACAACTAATTTTTCTCCACTACTTATATATATATATATATATATATATATATATCAGCATGCCCATCAGACAACACACTAAATAATCTTCATAGAGCTTCCTATAATCCTTCAGTCTGACACAAAATATCCTCCTTTCCTAATTAAATAGAGAAGGATGTGACAATCTGCTTCCATAAAGATTTACAGCCTTGGAAACCTTATGGGGCAGCTCTCTGTCTTATAGGTTGCTATGAATCAGAATTAAGTCACCAGCAATTGTTTTTTTTTTTTTTGTTTCCTAATTAAACAATTAGTTGAAATTAATTAATTAATTATAAATAATTTTATTTTAAATAATTAAATAATTAATGTTTAGAATCACGAATTGATCATTTTTAGCTCTCTATGATCCCAATTGGTCATACTGTGGTGGCTTGCATCTTACTGTGACACTGGAAGCCATGTCACTGGTATTTAAATACTGGCAGGGCGACGAATGGTTGACAGGATTCGGTGGAGCTTCCAGACTAAGAGAGACTGAGAAGATGGGTGGGGCTATCCAATTCTGAAAAAAATTGGTCACTGAAAACCTTAGTAATAGCAGTGAAATATTGTCTGATATATTACTGAAAAACTTTATGAATAGCAGTGAAATATTGTCTGGTACTGTGCAGGAAGATGAGCTCCTCAGGTTGGAAGACACTCAAAATATGATTGGGAAAGAACTTCCTCCTCGAAGTAGAATCAACCTTAATGGTATGAATGAAATAAAGCTTTTGGCGCTTCCAACTGCTGATGTGTCACACCTCAAAATTGGAAGAAACAGATGCAAACATCCATTAATAATAAGAATGTGAACTGTATAAAGAATGAATTTAGGAAAATCAAAAATGGTCAAAATGAAATAGAACTCATAAAGATTGATATCCTAGGCATTAGTGAACTGAAATGGATTGGCACTGGCAATTTTGAATCTCACAATCATATGTTCTACTATGCTGGGAATGACAAACTGAAGAGGAATGGTATCTTAATGATTGTCAAAAGGAACATTTCAACATATATCCCATCTCTCTGCTGTCCTACCACCACAGTATGACAAACGGGGATCCTACAGAGATAAAAATGATCAATTCATGACTCTAAAGATTAATTCTGATTAAGCAGATTGTTTAATTAGGAAAAAAACCAATAATATCCATATACTTATAAGGGAGACCACTTAATACTACTATTATTTAAATTTATACACCAACCACTAAAGCCAAAGATGAAGAAATTGAAGATGTTTTACCAACTTCTGCAGTCTGAAATTGACCAAACATACTCTCAAGATGCACTGATAATTACTGGTGATTGGAATGAAACAGTTGGAAAAAAAGATGAATCATTGGTAGTTGGAAAATAATAGCCTTGGTGATAGGAATGATAGCAGAGATAGCATGCTAGAATTTTGCAAGACCAATGACTTAATCGTTGCAAATATCTTTTTTTCCAGCAACATAAATGGCACCTATTCATGTGGAACTCATCAGATGGAATACACAGAAATCAAATCAACTACTTCTTTGGAAAAAGGTGATGGGGAAGTTTAAGATCACCAGTCAAAAAAGGCCAGGAACTGACTGTGGAACAGAACAATAATTGCTCATAAGCAAGTTCAAGTGGAAGCTGGAGAAAATTAAAACAAGTCCATGAGAGCCAAAATAAAACCTTGATTTTATCTCACCTTAATTTAGAGACCATCTGAAGAACAGATTTGAGGCACTGAACACAAATGACTGAAGACCAGACAAGTTGTGAGATGACATCAAGGACATCATACATGAAGAAAGTAAAACTTGTTGTTGTTGTTAAGTGCCGTCGAGTCGTTTCCGACTCATAGCGACCCCATGCACAGCAGAACGAAACACTGCCCAATCCCGTGCCAGCCCCACAATCCCTGCTATACTTGATCCCATCATCGCAGCCACCATATCAATCCATCTCGTTGAAGGCCTCCCCCTCTTTCATCGACCCTCCACCCTACCAAGCATGACATCCTTCTCCAGGGAATGGTCCCTTCTTACAACATGACCAAAATAGGTGAGACAAATTCTGGCCATTCTTGCTTCCAAGGAGCATTCTGGCTGCACTTCCTCCAGGACAGATCTGTTAGTTCTTTTAGCAGTCCATGGTACTTTCAGCATTCTCCGCCAGCACCGCAACTCAAAAGCATCAACTCTTCTTCGGTCTTCCTTATTCATTGTCCAGCTCTCACATGCATACCAGGTGATTGGAAATATCATGGCTTGTGTCAGGCACACCTTAGTCCTCAAGGAGATATCCTTGCTCCTCAGCACTTGAAACAGTTCCTTCGCAGTTGACTTTCCCAATGCTACACGTCGTCTAATGTCCTGACTGCTGCTTCCATTGGCATCGATTGTAGAACCAAGCAACGTGAATTCCTTGACAACCTCAATCTTCTCTCCATTTATTGTGATGCTGCTCATTGGTCCAGTTGTGAGGATTTTTGTTTTCTTTATGTTGAGATGTAATCCATACTGCAGACTGTATTCTTCAACCTTCATCAGTAAAAGTAAAACTGGAAGAAACCAAACCCACTGCTGTTGAGTCAACTCTGACTCATAGTGACCCTTAACGACAGAGTAGACCTGCTCTGTACGGTTTCCAAGACTGTAATCTTTTCTGGAAGCAAACTGTCTCATCTTTCTTCCAGGAAGCACCTGGTGGGGTTGAATCACCGACTTCTTTTGGTTAGCAGCAGAATGCTTTGACCACAGTGCCACCAGAGCTTCTTTGCAGAAAGAAAAAGGCCAGTAAGAGGACAAGAAAGGAAGAAAAGACCAAAATGGATGTCAGAAGAGATTCTGAAACATGCTTTTGAATGGAAAGTAGCTAAAGTGAATGGAAAAAGTGATGAAATGAAAGAGCGGAATAGAAGATTTCAAAGGGAAATTTGAGAAGATAAAGTAAAGTATTATAATGAAATGTGCAAAGAACTGGAATTATAAAATCAAAAGGGAAGAACACACTCAGCATTTTTCAAGCTTAAAGAACCAAAAAATAATTGAATATATAATATAAAATAAATCCAACTGAAAAATCTTGAAAATATATGTAGGCACAAAGTACTGTGAAAATAACTAGAAAAGCATTAAAAAGAAGTAAAAGTAACTTTTAAAAATGAAAAACATAATAGGGCTAAAAAACTGAGTTGATATATTTAACTGCAGATTAGTTAAAACTCAAGAGAGAACTGGAAGATATATTTGAAGAAGTTATTCAGAATGTAACACAGGCAGTAAAAAAATGGAACACATAAAAGTATTAAAAGCCATGGAAGGTATAGTGATAAGGGCTAAGCTTACACATCTTTGTTAAAATTCGCACTTCTCTGCCCCACCCCCACAAAAAATAAATGAATAGATGTATTATTTGAAAAGAGAATGACTGAGAATTTTCTACAAGCACAGAAAGATAACAATCCATAGATTTAAGAAATCTAAATGAAATCTCTTCCTGCACACATCATAGTTAAACTGTAGAATTCCAAAGACAAAATCATAAAATCTGCCTGAAAATCATAGACGAAAAGGCAAATGGCTTTAAGAGTGAAAATTAGCATTTTATTAGTAAAAATGGAAACCATGAAACAGTGAGATTATATCTTTGATGTGTTGAGAGACCACAATTTTTTATCTAGGATTCTAAGCCCAGTGATGATATTGAGCAAAAAAAGTGGTGACTATAAATGTAAATCTAAATGTTGACTGTATGAAGCAAAAGTAATAACTTTTTTTTTTTTGTGTGTGTGTGGTTTAAAAAGGAAAGTAAAGGAGAGACTCAAAAATGAAAACAAGCTATATAAATTAGGAGAGGGCTGAAGGGAGTTAAAATATATGATCTAGAGGAGCACAAAAATACTGAATAATTTTGTTATTCTTAGGTGCCTTTGAGTTGGTTCCTACTCATAGCGGCACTATGTACAATGGAATGAAACGCTGGTTTTTTTCTGGGTCATCCTCACAATCATTGCTATGTTTGAGCCCATTGTTGCAGTTGTTGTGCAACTCCATCTTATTGAGGGTCTTCCTCTTTTTCGCTGACGCTTTACTTTACCAAGCATAATGTCCTTCTCCAGAGGCTGGTCCCTATTGAGAACATGTTCAAAATACATTGAGATGAAGTCTCACCACTCTCGCTTCTAAAGAGCATTTTGGCTATACTTTTTCTAAGACAGATTTGTTCATTTTTCTGGCAGTCCAATATTCTTCACCAACACTGTAATTCAAATGCATCAGTTCTTCAGTCTTCCTTCTTAATTATCTACCTTTTGCATGCATATGAAGCAATTAAAAGTACCACAGCTTGGGTCAGGCACATCTTAGTCCTCAGAGTGACATCTTTGCTTTCTAAAACTTTAATAAGGCCTTTTGTAGCAGAGTTGCCCAGTGCAATTTGTCCTTTGATTTCTTGAATGCTGCTTGCAAAAGCTTTGATTATGGATCCAAGTAAAATGAAATCCTTGACTACTTCTATATTTTCTCCATTTATCATGATGTTGTTTATAGGTTCAGTTGTGAGGATTTTTGTTTTCTTTATGTTGAGATGTAATCCATTCTGAAGGCTGATAGTCTTTGATCTTTATCAGTAAGTGCTTCAAATCCTCTCCCCTTTCACCAAGCAAGGTTGTGTCATCTGCATATTGCATGTTGTTAGTGGATCTTCCTCCAATCCTGATGTGTTCTTCTTCAGCGAGTCCAGCTTTTTGGATGATTTACTTAGCATATAGATAGAAAAGTGTGGTGAAAGGACACAACGCTGACCCACACCTTTTCTGGTTTTAACCCATGAAGCATCACCTTGCTATGTTTGAATGACTGCCTCTTGGTCAATGTACAGATTTTTCATAAGCAGAATTAATTGGTTTGGAATTCCTATTCTTTGAAATGTTATTCATAATTTGTTATGATCCATACAGTCAAATGTCTTTGCATAGTCAATAATAAAAAGGTAATAATATTTCCGGTATTCTCTGCTTTCATCCAAGATGCATCTGACGTCAGCAATGATTTCCCATATTCCATGTCCTTTTCTGAACCCTACTAGAATTTTTGGCAGTTCCATGTCGATATATTTCTCCAACCATTTTTGAATTATCATCAACAAAATTTTACTTGTATGTGACATTAATGATATTGTCTGATAATGTCTTTATTCTGTTGGATTATCTTTCTTTGTAATGGGTGCAAATATAGAACACTTCCAATCAGTTGGCCATGTAGCTGTCTTACAAATTTCTTGGCGTGAATGAGTGAGTGCTTCCAACATTACATCTGTTTGTTGAAACATCTCATTTGGTATTCCATCAATTCCTAGAGACTTGTTTCCTGCCAATACTTTCAGTACAGCTTGGAATTCTTCCTTCAGTACCATTGATTCTTGGTCATATGCTACCTTTTGAAATGGTTGAACATTGATCAGTTCTTTTTTGTTTGGTAACCGTGTGTTCCTTCCATCTTCTCTTGATGCTTCCTGTGTCTTTCAAGGAGCTCTGGTAGCATAGTGCCTAAGGCATTTGACTGCTAGCCAGAAGGCTGGCAGTTTAAACCCACCAGCAACTCCTCGGAAGGAAGGTTGGACAATCTACTTCCGTAGTGATACTGCCTTGGAAACCCAAGGAGGTGTTGCTATGAGTCGTGTCTGACTCCATGGCAGTGAGTTGGGTTTTATTGGTGTCTTTCAAAATTTTTTGCCCATGGAATCCTTCAAACTTGCAATTTGAGACTTGAATTTTTTTCTTCAGTTCTTTCATCTTGAGAAATGCCAAGTGTGTTCTTCCATTTTGGTTTTGTAATTCCAGATCTCTGTATATTTCATTATTATATCTTGCTTTTTCTTCTCAAAACACCCTTAGAAATCTTTTGTTCAGCTCTTTCAGTTCATTGTGTTTTATCTTTGCTTTAGCTACTCTATGTCTAAGTGCAATTTTAGAGTCTCTTCTGAAATCCATTTCAGTCTTTTCTGTCTTTTAAATGACCTTTTGCTTTCTTCATGTATCATGTCCTTAATGTCATCCCACAACTTGTCTGGTCTTTGATTGTAGTATTCAGTGTATCAAATCTATTCTTGAGATGGTCTCTAAATTCAGTTGGGCTATACTCAAGGTTGTGCTTTTCCATATCTCTTTTCACAGATGTATATGATTTGATTCCTGTGTATTTCATTTGTTGAGGTCCATGTGTATATTCACCATTTCATGTTGCTGAAAAATTATATTTCCAATGAATAGGTCATTGTTTTTGCAAAATTCTATCATGCAGTTTCTGGCATTATTTCTATCACCAAGGCCATATTTCCCAACTACTTACCCTTCTTTGTTTTCAACGACTTGTTCACTGCAAACACCTTTTTTTCAACAACACAAACGGTGGCTCTACATGTGGACTTCACCAGATGGAACACACAGGAATCAGATTGACTACATCTGTGGTAAGAGGCAGTGGAAAAGCTCAATATCTTCAGCCAAAATCAGGCCAGGAGCTGATTGTGGAACAGACCATCAACTGCTCATATGCAAGTTCAACTTGAAGTTGAAGTCAATTAAAATAAG
>NW_006921685.1:5607884-5609845 GCF_000298275.1 Orycteropus afer afer | reverse complement strand
ATGTTGTCAGAAGGGACCATTCCCTGGAGAAGGATGTCATGCTTGGTAGGGTGGAGAGTCGACAAAAGAAGGGGAGGCCTTCAACAAGATGGATTGACATGGTGGCTGCGATGATGGGCTCAAGTATAGCAGGGATCATGGACCTGGTGCGGGATCGGGCAGTGCTGCGTTCTGCTGTGCATGGGGTCGTTATGAGTCAGAAATGACTTGTCGTCACTAACAACAACAACAACATCGACAACTGATATTTGACAAAGGTCCAAAACACATGAAATCAGGAAGAGACAGCCTCTTTAAGAAATGGTTCTGGCAAAACTGGATATCCACCTACAGAAAAATGAAACAGGACCCATACCTTACTCCATACACAAAAACAAACTCAAGCTGGATCAAAGACTTATGTGGAACGCAAAACTTCAAAATTCATCAAAGATAAAATAGGGACAAATCTGCAAGCCCTAATTTATAGCATAAATAGACTGGCAAGCATAACCCAGAATGTGCAGGAGGTAGAAGAAAAGCTAGAAGACTGGGACCTTCTAAAAATTAAATTTGTATGCACATCAAAAGACTTCATCAAAAGGGTAAAAAGAGAACCTACAGATTGGGAGAAAATATATGCCTATGACATATCTGATAGAAGACTTATCTCTAAAATCTATAGAAAACTTCAATACCTCAACACCAAAAGGCAAATAGCCTAATCCACATATTGGCCAAAGACTTGAACAGACACTTCTCCAAAGAAGATATACAGGCAGCCAACAAACACATGAGAAATTGCTCCCGATCATTAATCATTAGAGAAATACAAATCAAAATGACAGTGAGATATCATCTCACCCCAGCAATAATAGCAAAATTCAACAGGTCAGAAAATAACAAATGCTGGTGAAGTTGTGGAGAGATTGGAACTCTTGTGCACTGCTGGTGGGATTGTAAAATGGTCCAACCATTGTGGCAAATGGTATGGTGTTTCCTTAAAAAGCTGAAAATAGAAGTACCATTTGATCCAGCAATTCCATTACTAGGAATATATCCTAAAGAGGTGAGAGATAGCGCACAGACAGACACATGTACACCTATATTCATTGCAGCACAGTTCACTATAACAAAGAGGTGGAAACAACCTAAATGCCCATCAATGGATGAGTGGATAACCAAATTATGGTACATGCACACAATGGAATACAATGCTACATTAAAGAACAGTGAGGGATATACGAATCATCTCGCAATGTGGATGAATCTGGAGGACATTTCGCTGAGTGAAATAAGTCAATCACAGAAAGGCAAGTATTGTACGACCCCATTAATGTAAAAAGACAAAGAAAGGTTTACTGGGAAAGGGAACTCACTTAGTAGGTTACCAGGATGGGGTTGGAAGTGGAAGGATTAATTTTGGACTATTTGGGGCCCACACACTGACGTGGGTAATGGGAGGGATATACGGAAAGGAACTCTGACCACCATGATAACATTAGGAAATGGGAGGACACTGAATTGTGCACATAAGAAATAGATGACAGATACTAATACCAACCTATGTGTCCACAATACTGTGTTACAATTAACACCAAATACCAGGCTATAGATAAACACATAAATACCTGAGAGGATCAGATAGGAGTCAGTGAACAGGAGTATACTCTAGACCAAGGATAGGTTCAGCTGAGGTTAGTCTTGCACAGACAACAGTGATACAAAATACCTGCAATCCTTGCAGAAGCAATAGAAGACAGACACAGAGTGATCTGTCACAGACACCCAGACACTGTGGGAGAGAGATCCAATAGATCTACCAGCTCAGGACCATAGTATTGGGGGACACCAGACTCAACTGGTAAAACAAAATACATAAAAGCCTTATTCTGTGTACTACACTGGTGAGTAGTGACTGGGGTCTTAAAAGTTTTCAAGCAGCCATCTATGATGCAGCTAACAGTCGCCTAGCATTAGAA
>NW_006921685.1:5586820-5607752 GCF_000298275.1 Orycteropus afer afer | reverse complement strand
CCTCAAGACCAGAAGAACAAGGTAGTGCCCGGCTACCAATGCCAACCACTCAGGAAAGGATCAAATCTGGAGATCCTGGATAGAGTGGGAGGAAAAACATGGAACAAAATCCAAAAACTCAATAATGACCAGAATTACTGGTCAGAGAAAGTCTAATGAGACCCCCACTACTATGGCTCTGGAATACATTCTGTGCCTGGAATAAAACTCCCCCCCCCCAGGGGCTGGCTCTCAGCCCAATAGTTAACAAGGTATACATGCAGACCACTGAACTCAGGATGATGCAACCACATACTCTATGGTAATACAGCCCTTAGAGCAATGGACCACGGGGCACCAGAGGACCAACATTTATTTTGAGGAAATGCAGGGCAAACAGGAGTGCATAAATATGAGGGGCACAGGGGGAGGGTTACAGAGTAGGGAGGGGAGGAGACTGGGTTAGGGTGGGACATGATAAATGAGGAATGAAAGTAAATGTACATGAAATGTTGAATGTAAAACAAGCTCTTAAAAAAAAAAAAAAGAACCAAAATAAATAAATGAATGAATAAATAAAGAAGCATTTGATAGTGTAGATCATAGAAAATTGTGGATAACATTGAGAAGAATAGGAATCCTGAACACCCAATTGTGCTCATGAGGAACCTGAATGAAGACCAGGAAGCTGTCTTTCAAACAAAAAAGGGGATACTGCATGGTTTAAAATCAGGGAGGCAATACATCAGGGTTGAATCCTTTCACCATACTTATTTAATCTGTATGCTGAGCAACTAATTTGAGAAGCTGGACTATATGAAGAAAACTATGGCATCAGGATTGGAGGAAGACTCATTAAAAACTTGCAATATGCAGATTACACAACTTTGCTTGCTGAAATTGAAGATGATTTGAGGCATTTACTGATGAAGATTTAAGACTAGAGTGTGCAGTATGGATTATATCTCAACGTAAAGAGAACAAAAATCCTCACAACTGAACCAATAAGCAACATTACCATAAATGGAGAAACGATTGAAGTTGTCAAAAATTTCATATTACTTGGTTCCAATAATCAACACCAATGGAAGCAGCATTCAAGAAATCAGATGACGTATTGCACAGGGCAAATCTGGTGCAAAAGATCTCTTTAAAGTACTGAAGAGCAAAGACGTCTCTTTGAAGACTAAGGTGCACCTAACACAAGCCATGGTGTTTTCAATTGCCTCATATGCATGTGAAAGCTGGACAGTGAATAAGGAAGACCAAAGAAAAGTTGATGATTTTCAGTTGTGGTGTTGGGGAAGAATACTGAAATTACCATTGACCGCCAGAAGAACAAACAAATCTGTCCTGGAGGAAGTGCAGTTGGAATGCTCTTTGGAAGATAAACTTGCCAGCTTCTCATCTACTTTGGTCATGTTGTCAGAAGGAACCATTCCCTGAAGAAAGATATCATGCTTGGTAAAGCTGAGTTGTTGTTGTTATTGTTATGTGCCGTCGAGTTGGACGGGCTCATAGCGACCCTTCCTTGGGTTCCCGAGGCAGTATCACTACGGAAGTAAATTGCCCCATCTTCCTTCCGAGGAGTGGCTGGTGGGTTTGAACTGCCAGTCTTCTGGTTAGCAGTCAAGTGCCTTAGCCACTATGCTACCAGAGGGCCTTGACAAGATGGATTGACACACTGGCTGCAACAATGTGCTCAGGTGTAGCAAGTATTGTGAGGCTGGGGCAGGACTGGGCAATGTTTCATTCTGTTGTACATAGGGTTGCTATGAGTCGGAGCTGACTCAACAGCACCTAAGAATAATAGGTTACAATTCAGGTTGAGGAATGCTCAGGATACAATTGTTCTATTAGGACTACTTCCTCATGGCCATGCCCATAGGCACACCTCTTGTTGACCCTCCCTCTCGGTCTGACTTCTATGCTGCTCAGGCAAGTGTTACAAAGCTCTTTTAGCTCTGCTAATAGGTGCACCCCAATCTGCCAGAGAGCATCCTGTCTGAAGGCTCTCAGCTTTTTCACTCCATGGGCTAGCAAACCAGCTGCTCTGTCTCAGACTTGTCTCTTGGTTCTGCTGGGCTCTCTGCTGTCACTTTGCAGTCATCTCTTTGTTGTCTCAGTGCAGGGCTTTCAGATCCAAAGGTGCACTCCATTCTTGCACTCACTCCTGGCTCTTCTCCATCTTGATGATAGTGATGTCCGCCTTTCCACCTCTGGGATGCTCATTTTAAGCCTAGTGAGATGCCAATCCTCACATTATTTCCATACACCTTATTTGCACAGTCCTACCCTCACAAGGCTTCATATACCTTGTTTATGTTATTAACAAGCTATCTAACGCCCTTGGTGAGCCACAAGCACCTTACTTTTGTGTATTTCTCCCTAGTCATCTGGTGGGTGTCACAATGACCAAGGCTAGAAGAGTTATGCTAAGCAATTCACTATACGACAATAAACATATACAAAGAATGAAACTAAAAGAGTGGAAAAACATATTTCATATATATTTTAATTAAAAAAATGGCTGGTATAACTACATAAATATCATGTAGACTTTAAATACAAAAACATTTCTAATGTTAAAGTCAATCTTTTCATTCTGATAAAATGTTCACTTCATCAAGAAATTAGAACAGTTTCAAATTTAATGGCTAACAACATAGCTTCTCAATATAGTAAGCAAAAATGGAAAAAACTATAAGGAGCAATAAACAAACTCAAAATCATAGTGGAAATTTTATATACTTACCATCATAATTTATGGGTTTCAATGACTTTCACTAAAATCTAATAAGAATATGGGACACTTTGAGCAGCATAACCAGTAAAACTTTCCTTAATGGAGGTACTTTCAGAACAATTCAGCCACCAAATGCAGAATTAAACTAACAGATACAATGCATATTGTTTTTCAAACATATACAGAACAATTATAAAGATTGACAATGGATCATTGAGTCCATGGTTGCTGCCTGTAATGCAGAGACATTAGAATTAACTCAGTAAGAAAACAAATAAATGTAAAACAAACTAATAAGTGAATAAATAAAACAGAAATATCTCATTTGCTTTGAAATTAGAAAACACATTTCCAAATAATCTGTATACCTAAGGGAAATTTTAATGAAAATTAGAAAGCTTTTCAATCTGAACAACAATAATAAATATGGCAAGGAAAGAAAATATTTGAGGTTTGGAAAGGAAGAAATAAAACAGTCTTTATGTACACAGAATGTAATTGTGTATGTAGGAAATCCAAAAGAAGCCCTGGTGGCACAGTGGTTAAGAGCTTAACTGCTAAGTGAAAGCTTGGTAGTTCAAAACAACTAGCTGCTTTATGGGAGAAAGATGTGGCAGTCTGCTTCATGAAGATGACAGCCTTGGAAACCTTTGGGACAATTCTATGTCCTATAGGGTTGCTATGAGTCAGAAATATAAAAGGCTATATAAATAAATTATTAGAATTAATAAACAATCTTATCAATATATAAATCAATATACACATGATACCAATATATACAAATCTACTGCATTTTTGGGAGCTCTGATAGTGTAGTGCCTAAGGCACTTGACTGCTAACCAGAAGGCTGGCAGTTCAAACCCACCAGCCACTCCTCGGAAGGAAGGTTGGGCAATCTACTTCCGTAGTGATACTGCCTCGGAAACCCAAGGAGGGGTCGGTATGAGTCGGGTCTGACTCGACAGCACATAACAATAACAACAACAACAACACTGCATTTTTATATACTAACAACAAGCAATTAGAATGTGATATTTAACAAGATGTTATTAATAATAATATCAAACAATTAGAATTGTACCTATGAACTTTACAGAGAAATATATAAAGTTTTATTGAGAGACATTTTAAGTAATTTTTAAAAAGTCAAATAATATCTAATAAAATGGAGAGACATATGTTCATAGATAGCAAGTTTCAGCATTGTCACTATTTTAGTTCTCACTAAATTGATTTATAGACTAAATCCAATAATAATAAAAATATGGAAGAGTGTTTAGAGAACTTAATAAACTAATTATGAAATATATAACACAGTTCAATGGAACAAAAATAACCAAGACACTCTTGAAACAGAAGAATAAAGTAACAAGTTTTACCTGACCCATATCAGAATTTTTAATAAATCCACAGTGGTATTAAAACAATGTATTGTTGTTGTTGTTAGTTGCTGTTGAATTGACTCCAACTCATAGTGACCCTATGTACAACAGAAAGAAACATTGCCCAATCTTGAAGCATCCTCACAGTGTATAGGGAAACATAATGGAACATAATAGAAACCCATTTATATGTGGACATTGATATAGGTCTGAGGTAGTACTGCAGATCCGTGGATAAAGAATGGAATTTTCAATAAATGAATAAGTAAAAATTGGTGATTCAAAAGGAAAAACAAACAAATAAAACAAGGAATTATATATCTCTCTCTTAGTATACACAATCAATTCTAAGTGGACTTAAACATGAAAGAAAAGTATAAAGCTTTTAGAAAAACAATAAAGAAGAATAATTCTTGGCTTTATTAAATTGACAATATACAGAAAGAATTAACCTTAAAGGAAAAGTTTGAAAAATTTGGTTACATTACAATTAAGTGCTTCTTTCTATCAAAAGACTCGATTAAGAGAATGAAAAACAAGCTACAAACTGGAGGATATTAGTGATTCTTAAGGACCTCTGGTGGTGTAGTGGGTAAGACATTTGGATGCTAAACAGAAGATCAGTGTTTCAAACCCACCAGCTGCTCTGCAGGAGGAAGATGAGGCAATCTCCTTCCATAAAGATTTATGGCCTTGGAAACCCAATGGGGGTCTCTGTGAGTCAAAACTGACTCGAAGGCAGTGGGTTTATAGCTAGCAAAAATATCTAAAACATACAAAGGACTTCTATATATCAAGAAGTATGAACAACTGATAAAAACCAGGAAAATAAATTGAAAGACATTTCACAGAAGAGTTAATATGAATGGCCATTAAGCCAATAAACACAAAAAGACATTCAACTCCATTATTATTATTGTTGTTGTTGTTCTACAAAGACCATTATATTAATCCTTAAACAAGACAAAGACAAAGGTATCATCAGGATGAGGGAAATGGTTAACATGTGACCATTATGGAGGTCAATGATACGTGCTGAATCACAGTCAGGCTTTTAATTATACATAATAGAGAACAAAGGAAATCTTCACAAGAGCAAGGTTGGTAGCAGGTTAATTTATCAGTCTTAGGTGTGACTATAGAAGTGTGGAAAAGACCATCACTGGAATACATATTTGAGCCCAAAAGCCAAACCCATTGTCATCAAGTTGATTCTGACTTATGACAACCCAATAGAACAGAGTAGAACTGCCCTACAAGGTCCCCAAGGCTGCAAATCTCTATGAAAGCAGATTACCCCATCCTTCTTCCTAGGAGTGGCAAGTTCAAACCACAGACCCTTGATTAACAGCTGTGGTGCAGGGGTGGGGGAACCCACTGCCATCCAGTTGATTCTGACTCATAGTAACCCCCACTGGGTTTCTAAGCCTGTAAATCTTTTTGGAAGTAGATTGTCCCATCTGCCTCCTGCAGAGCAGCTGGTGGGTTTCAACCACAGACCTTCTTATTAGCAAACAAATGCCTTACCCTCTATGCCACGTGAACTCTATCAGAGCTCCCATCAACTCCACTATTAAAGAGATTAATGCAAGTTAAAATCATTATGAGATACCATTATGCACTCACCAGATTAACAAAAATTTAAATATCTGTTGATACCGAGTTTTCTTGGGGAACTCCTTTACATTGCTGGTGGGAGTATAAATTAGTATGAAAAATTTGAAAACAATTAGCATCACATCTTTGCCTCAGCAATTCTGCTTCTAGAATTTATGATGTAGAGAAACTTTTACCTAGATTAACTAAAAAACCATAGTCAAGAATGCTAATAGTCACATTGTTCATTGTATCTAAGAACTTTGAAAAAGCAAAAATTACATCAAAGTAGAATGCATGAATATATCAGAATATTGACATAAAGGCTATCATAGAGTAACAAAAATGAATACAGCTGGAGGCATTCCCTTATAACTGAATCACATGAACACAATATTGAGGGAAATAGCTATCCAGGATGTTTTCATTTATATGAAATCAAAAAGAACAAAATTAAACAAGTTATTGTTTAGGGATGAATCCACTTTTGGAAAGCAATGCAAATAAAACAAAGGAGTAACTAACCCAAAGATCAAATAGTGATGACCTCTAGCTGGGGAGGGAGGGAAATGTGATCAGGAAGAGAGATTCCAAGTAGCGGTAATGCAAGAATTCTTAATCTGGGCTAATGATTAGACGGGTTCAACTTTTATTGTTGATCTTTAGAATGCAAATATGCTTTACATCCTCCCATGTACATATATCACAATGAAAAGATAAAATTAACAAGGGAAAATATCTGGAATCTGACAATTTCTTAATAATTTTAATATTGTCACTCAGCAGGCAGGTGTCAGAGTATCTGGGGGAGGCTGGGAAGTGAGCAGAACAGTTTAGAACAGCTAATGGAGACAAACTGGTCTGTCAGTTTGTCTTACAGTGGTGGCTTGCGTGTTGCTGTGAGGCTGGAGGCTATGCCACTGGTGTTTCAAATGCCAGCAGGGTTACCCATGCTGGACAGCCCCAGGGGAGCTTCCAGACTAAGATTCGGAAGAAGGAAGAGAGGAAGAGGCCATCCACTTCTCAAAGAATTGGCTAGTGAAAACTTTATGAACAGCAGTGAAACACTGTCTGATATTGGAAAACTTTATGAATAGCCCTGAAACATTGTCCAATGTAGTGCTGGAAGATGAGCCCCTCAGGTTGGAGGGGACTCAAGATATGACTGGGAAAGAACTGCCTCCTCAGAGTAGAGCTGACATTAATGATGTGGAAAGAGTAAAGCTTTTAGGACCTTCATTTGCTGATGTGGCACATCTCATGATGAGAGGAAACAGCTGTAAACATCCATTAATAATTAGAACATGGTATGTACAAAGTATGAATCTAGGAAAATTCGAAGTTGTCAAAAATGAAATGGAACACATATAGATCAATATCCTAAACATTAGTGAGTTGAAATGGACTGGTTTTGGCCATTTTGAATTAGACAACCATGTGATCTACTATGCTGGGAATGGCAAATTGATAAGGAATGGCATGGCATTCATCATCAAAAAGAATGTATTAAGATCTATCTTGAAGTAAAATGCTGTCTGTGATAGGGTAATATCCATGCACCTACAAGGAAGACCAGTTAATGCTACTGTTATTTAAATTTACTCACCAACCACCAAAGCCAAAGACGAGGAAATTGAAGACTTTTGCTAGCTTCTGCAGTCTGAAATTGACTGAACATGCAATCAAGATGTATTAATTATCACTGGAGATTGGAATGCAAAAGTTGGAAACAAAGAAGAATCACTGGTAGTTGGAAAATATGGCCTTGGTGATAGAAACGATGCTGGAGATCACATGATAGAATTTTGTAAGACCAATGACTTATTCATTGCAAATATGTTTTTCAACAATGAAAACAGTGGCTATACACATGGACTTCACCAGATGGAGTACACAGGAATCAGATCGACTATATCTGTAGCAAGAGGCAATGGAGAAGCTCAATATCCTCAGCCAAAACAAGGCCTAGAGCTGATTGTGGAATAGAGCACCAACTGCTCATATGCAAGTTCAAGTTGAAGTTGAAGACAATTCAAACAACTCCAGGAGAGCCAAAATATGGCCATGATTACACCCCTCCTGAATTTAGAGATGATCTAAAGAATAGATTCGATGCATTGAGCAACAGTGACCAAAAACAGGAGGAATTGTGGGATGACATCAAGAATATGATCCATGAAGAAAGCAAAAGGTCACTGAAAGACAGAAATTGAGAAGACCAAGATGGCTGTCAGAGGAGACTCTGAAACTTGCCCATGAATAGACAGTAGCTAAAGGAAATGGAAGAATCAACAGGATAAAAGAGCTAAACAAACAGAAGATTTCAAAGAGCAGCTCGAGAAGACAAAATCAATTATTATACTGAAATGTGCAAAGACCTGGAGTTAGAAAACCAAAAGGGAAGAACACACTTGGCTTTTCTCAAGCTGAAAGAACTGAGGAACAAATTTAAGCCTCGAACTGCAATATTGAAAGATTCCATAGGCAACATGTTGAATGATGTAGGAAACATCAAAAGAAGATGGATAGAATACACAGAAACACTGTACCAAAAAGACTTCATCAATGTTCCTCCATTTCAGGAGGTGGCATATGATCAACAACCAATGGTATTGAAGGAAGAAGTTGAATTGCACTGAAGGAATCGGCAAAAAACAAGGTTCCTGGAATTGATGGGATACCATTGAGATGTTTCAACAAACACATGCTGCACTAGAGGCACTCACTTGGGTATGCCAAGAGATTTGGAAGACAGCTACCTGGTCAACTGACCAGAAGAGATCCACATTTGTACTCATTCCAAAGAAAGGTGTTCTCACAGAATGTGGAAATTATCAAACAATATAATTGATATGATGCACAAGTAAAATCTAACTGAAGATAATTCAAAAACAATTGCAGCAGTTAATTGACAGAGAACTTCTAGAAATGCAAGTTGGATTCAGAAGGGGGCATGGAGCAAGGGATATCATGGCTGATGTCAAATGGATCTTGGCTGAAAGCAAAGAATACCAGGAAGATGTTTACTTGTAGTGTATTGATTATGCAAAGGCATTTGATTGCATGGATCATAACAAATTGTGGATAACATTGAGAAGAATGGGAATTCCAGAACACTTAGTTGTACTCATGAGGAAACTATATAGACCAGGCACTGTCACTTGAACAGAACAAGGGGATACTGCATGGTTTAAAATCAGGAAGGTAGTGTGTCAGGGGGAGCTCTGATAGTGTAGTGCCTAAGGCACTTGACTGCTAACAAGAAGGCTGGTGGTTCAAACCCACCAACCACTCCTTGGAAGGAAGATGGGGCAATCTACTTCTGTAGTGATACTGCCTCGGAAACCCAAGGAGGGGTCGCTATGAGTTGGGTCTGATTCGACGGTACATAACAACAACAAGAAGTGTGTCAGGGTTGTATCCTTTCAGCATATCTATTCAGTTTGTATGCTGAGCAAATAATCTGAGAAGTTGGACTATATAAAGAAGAACATGACATCAGGATTGGAGGAAGATCATTAATGACCTGAGACATGCAGATGACACAACTTTGCTTGCTGAAAGTGAGGATGACTTGAGGCACTTACTGAGGATGATTAAAGACTACAGTCTGCAGTATGGATTACAACTCAGTATAAAGAAAATGAAGATCCTCATAACTGAACCAATAAGCAGCATCATGATAATGGAGAAAAGATTGAAATTCTCAAAGACTTCATATTGTTTGATTCTACAATTAACACCAATGGAAGCAGCAGTCAAGACATAAAAGGATGTACCATATTGGGCAAATCTGCTGCACAAGACCTCTTTCAAGTGCTGAAGAGCAAATATATCCCCTTGAATACTAAGATGCGCCTAATCCAAGCCATGATATTTTCAATCACCTCATATGCATGTTAGAGCTGGACATTGAATAAGGAAGACCAAAGAAGAGTTGATGCTTTTGAGTTGTTGGCAAAGAATGCTGAAAGTACTGTGGACTGGTGAAAGAACTAACAAATCAGTCCTGGAAGAAGTGCAGCTGGAATGCTCCTTGGAAGTGAGAACAGCCAGATTTCATCTCACCTACTATGGCCGTATTGTCAGAAGGAAACATTCTCTGGAGAAGGATGTCATCCTTGGCGAAGTGCATGGTCAATGAAAAAAGAGAAGACCCTTAAAAAGATGGATTGACACAGTTGCTGTAGCTATGGACTCAGGTATAGTAGGGATTGTAAGGCTGGCACAAGACCGGGCAGTGTTTTATTCTGTCGTACATAAGGTCACTAAGAGTGGCAGATGACTCAACTGCACATAAAAACAATAACAACAGTCCAAGCCACCATTATCTCTTTGCTTAACTATGGTGGTGGTACCTTAAGTGTTTTCTCTTCTACTATTTTCCACATAGCAGCCCTGAGTAGTCCTTTTAAGATTGAAGTCAGATCATATTCTTTTTCTTCTGTTAATGGCTTATCTCCTTCATAATTAATTTCAAAATCTTTATTATTGTTGACAAGTCATAACATTATGCACCCTCTTAACACATTTCCTGACTCCTTTATCACTGATGAAGAGTGCCTACATGAGTGCTTTTTCTTTGTGATAATATTTAACATATAATTTGCATATTTTTCTGTGGAATGATTGTTTAATATTCTGTGGCTGCCATTATTTTCCCTATAGCATTAGCCTTTGCTCCTTCATTATTGTTGGTTAAAAATACATAGGACTGTTTTTTTTTTTTTTTTTGGTGTGTGTGTGTGTGACACATATTCTGCATATACTCCTTTCTTTCCTACTGTCTCCTTTAAAAATTATCTTAACTGAAACCCCTGTCCCAATGTCCAACACCCTGTTAGGATTCCTTAGAATGTTTATTTGTCTGTATGCTCTAACATGAACATTATCTTTATATTTCTGACTTTGATGTCACTGAATCCCAGTTTCTTTGAAATGTGGATGAATAAATATATATAAAAAGTTGCATAATAAGGTCTTCCTCAGAACTTTTTTTAGAACATTAGAGGAACACACACAAACAGAACCAAAATAGATACGGCCTGCGAACTGGACACCAATATTTGGAAAGTTAAAATACAATGAACATATTAAGGAAATTTAATCTCTAACTGATAAACCTCATAAGAAGAAAACTGTATTAGAAGTCTCAGTGTCTGTGAATGGTGGAATGCCCCAGGGCTTAGACCTTGGTCTTCTCTTTTCTATCATATTGGATGTATCATATTGGCCTACTCACTTCTAAGTGGGCACTTGATACTGCCAGTTACATAACCTTGGGGCTCTCACTCTGCCACTTTCTCTATGGTTACTTCTCACCTGCTCTTCTCTCCTAAAACCCCACACCTACTCCATCCTCACTCTCAGCTGACTCATTTTACTTCCTCATTTACTAAGAAAATTGGAACTTCTACAAACATCTACCACCACATCAACTCACCTACCAGCATCTGCACCCACCTATTCTACTTCCCACCTGTGACCGTAGATGTATATGTGCTCCTATTTAAGTCAATCCACTCATTCATGTGTGCTCTCAGTCCTATGACTTCTCTCCTACTTAAAAACATCACTCCAGCATCACCTGCATCAATATTTTGCTCCTACCAGAATGTTTTTATTAACACAAAACTATACTTCTTGACCCATTTTCACCACAAGCTAGTAACCCCCACTTCCCCCCCACTTTTTTTGTCTCTTTTGTAGGAAAGTTCTTGGGAAGAGTAGTATTTTCTCATGCTGTACATTTTCTTTTCTTTCATTCTCTCTTAAGCTCACTCCAGTTAAGCTTTTATCTCTTCTATTTCACAGAAATTCTTGTCAAGATATCCAATGACCTCTATGTAGCTAAACCCAGTGGTGAATTCTTAGTCTTGTTTTATTTGATCTGTCATCAACATTTGAACGTGGTTGGTCACTCTCTTTTTTTTTTTCTTCCAGTTTTTAATTTTGCCTCATAGATATCACACTTTGCTAGATTTCCTCATACTTTCCTGGCTTCTCCTTCTGAATCTCCTTTGACAGTTATTACTATTATTTTCCTTCCTGCCCTCTTAATTTTGGAGAACCCATGGATCCTTTTTAGGAGCTCTCTTCTCTGTCTACATTGACTTCCTTGGTGATCTCCTTCATTCTCATGCCACCCAAATTAATTACATCCTCCTGGACCTCTCCCCTGAACTCAGAATCAACTGCCTCCTTGACACATCCACTTGCTTTGTGTAGTGATGATTTCAAACTTATGTTTGAAACTGAACTTCTAATCATCTTTTCCAAAATTTCTCCACATGCAGCCTTCTCAATGGCAACTTCCACTTTCCAGTTGCTCAGGACAAAACTTTGAAGTAATCCTAGACATTTCTCTAACAAACCACCTCCAATTTGTCAGGAAATCCTGTTGGCTTTACTTCAAAATATGTATCTAGAATTGGACAACTTCTAGTATCCCCACTTTTAATTGTATCCTCCTGCAGTTAATTCTCACTACAATAACTAAAGTGTTTAAACATGTCAGACCAATACAAAACATAGATTATTCTCAACACAGAATCTATTGTGTTTAAAACATAAATAAAATTTAAGTTCTTATTAAGCTTCCTTGCTTAATTTTTTTTCTTAGCATTTATCACCATTGACATGTATTTATTCATTTCTTTATTATCTTACATTCTACCTAGAATAATACATGGTATTTGGTAGGCACTCAATAATTACTGCCGAATGATTTTACTGTGGTTTGTTCCACCATCCAGATGGAAAAAATAGCTACTTGCACATGTGAAAAGGATTTAAATACACGATAATGACTTAAAATCAGATCTGAAAGTTGACTGAAGTCAGTGATGCTTACCAAGAAGCAAGTCATGAGTGCCAAGAGGCCCAGGATCAAGTAAAGTCCTTTCATCCTTCCTCAGTGGTCTGAAAGAAGACACAAGGATTATTCACTCTTTGTTGTATACAATAACTAGATGTACAGCAATTGTTTATTATCAACAAAACTAATTCTTTAGAGGAAGTTAAGAGTAATTAAAAAAATTTGTAATCTTTTAAAGAGGCAAAATATAAACCACCAAATACCATCACAGTTAAACACATTTTACATCTAATACTTAGGCACATTTGCATTCTTGGAAAGCAGGCATTTTTCAATTTAAAAATTAGTTAGCATGTAGAATAGAAAATAGAAATATTGAACCATTTAGAATAGAATATTCATCATTATTGAAATGGTGCTATAAACTGCATTTCAGCATTGAATATATGTAATTTATGGATTTTGTGAATTTTGCACTATGTATGTTATAACTGCCCTTTACTATCATATAGTATTAAGAGTTAGCATGATTAATGGAGATATTACAATGTATTGGGAATCAGTTTAATGAAATCATGGAATGTGAGAATTACTAAGGATTTGTGAGATGATGTCATCTAATCAATTAGTACAGGATATCATAAGGATGTATTTTGCAGTCTAGAGTTCCTTGTAAAAAAGAGTAGTTACCATTTATTGAGCTAATATGTTCTACGAACTGGGCTAAGTTTTATATTTGCAATTCTCACTTGATTCTGGTAGCAGCCCTAGAAAGTACATATAATCATTTTAATTTTAGAGGTAGAAAAATTAAGGAAAAGTTTAAGCAACCTGTTCAAAATCACAAAGCCAAGGAATGAGAAAGCTAAAGTTTGAAACACCCACTCTCTCTCTATCAAAAGACAAGGACTTTATTTGTTATGCTATAGATGTCAATCTAAAAAATAATATATCTCCTCAAATAATTCTTTGGTTTTAGAACATCTCTCTAATTGCACTTGTACTTGTTAGTTTTATGGCTTTATCTGGGAAATTAATGAAACTGCACAACTATAGTAATGGAATAAGACAGGTAATTAAAATTACTTTTTTTTTTTTATTTGCTCAACTATACTATAGAAAGGAGCTGTGGTGGTGTAGTGGCTAAGGCATCTGGCTGCTAATCAAAAGGTCAGTGGTTAAAACCTACTAGCCACTCCACAGGAAGAAAAATGAGGTAGTCTGCTTCTATAAAGATTTACAGCTGTGGAAACCCAATGAAATTGACTTGATGGCAGTGAGTTTGTTATTTTGATAAACTGCACAAAAGTAGATGCTACAGTTTGACTTCTGAGTAGAAATAATATGAATTACAACATTCAGCCATTATGTCAGGTAAAAGATTTAATTAAGTTATACCTATTGTCAAAGGAGTGAATGCCATTCGCATTAACAGTTTTGAAGAGAATTCTAGAGATGGCCTATTAGATGGGCCTGGTTCTTCTAAAGGGGTTCTAATGACTATTTTTCTTTGTAATATTCCCTAACATACAAAAAAAAAAAAAAAAAAAATCAAACCTACTGCCATCAGGTCGATTGCCACCCCTGTTGGGTTTCTGAGGTGGTGAATCTTTACGGAAGTAGATCGTCCTGTCTCCCTTCTGTGGTCTGTGGAGAGGCTGGGGGGTTTGAACCACCAATCTTCTAGGTAACAGTCTAATGCCTTAGGCACTGTGCCACCAGAGTTCCTTATCCCTACCATATATTTTGCAAATATATAAAAACAGCATCATTGACTGTATTAAAAGCATATAAAAAATTCTTCTAATCAGAGTGCATTACTCATTAACCCAAAAGATCCAAAAGTAAAAGATTGAGTCAGGATTTCTTTCCAAAAGGCTCTATTGAAAATTACCAATACCTTTCTTTCCAGTGTCTTTCTTTCCCAAGGTGGCCAAATTAACTTGTTAAATAAATTCTCATCAGCCACTGTGTTCAGGCATCTTTACGATCCAGGAGTAAGTTGAAGATTAAGGACAAGTAAGAAGAACCAGTGAGACTACAATGATTTTTATACCCTGTTGTTTTCCTATTTAGTTCTTTTTGGAGATAAAGAATATTGCATTAAAAGAGAATGTTATGTCTGGATTGAAGGACTCTGATTAAACAAAAGAATAGATAATTGCCATTTACTGGGTTTGACAATTGTCCTTTGTGTTCCTTCCTGAGAAACAATTGTGCTGTGAGTCAACACGTCAGATTTTTCAAAGTGCTTAGATTAAGTGCTCTGGAAGTAGTGGTGACCTTTGGGCCACTAGGGTCCCAAGAGGTAAGGTTTCCATATTTTAAAGATAACCTAATGGGCTTGATAACAATAAAAAAAATCCTTTAGAATCATGTCCAATTTTTCCAAGGTATAATGTGCGAATTGAAAAAGACCAATAAAAAACATTGACGGCATAATAATACTATCATTTATTTGTTCTATAAATCTCAATGTGATGGCTTTTTTTCTCTATTTTTGCATTTACTTCTGTATGTTTTTTAATCATTGCCATGCATGCAATCTATTTGATTTGTCCATTTGGTAACAGAAAAGTTTATTATCTTGTTCTCCTTTGTATTAAGCCATAATTCCTAGCATAGAACATTCTGGAAATCAAGCACTCAATCCATACTCATTGAATTTGATCTGATCATATTTTACAGATGATAGAATTTATTTTAGAAATGGAAAATATTAACTTGAGGCACTGTGGAGTTATCACATTCTACCCTACTATGTTTCAAATGCAGAGGAATACTTTAAATAGGAGTTTCAAAATTAAAATAGAAAGTACTCATAACTTGTGAACATCACTTACTTCCCTCTTGGAGCTCTGCCACCATTCTTTTTGCCCCTGCTTCTGCGTGTTGTTTGGCTGCATATCCATTCAGGATTAAGTTTCTCAAATCCTATTCCCTTATGAAGCCACCCTTGATGAAATTACCAGTATCATAGATATTTTTTCTCTCTCTCTCTTCTCTCTGAGGTTTACTATTGGTTCCAAAAACCAAACCAACTCACTGCCATTGAGTCAATTTCAACTCATAATGACTTCCATTGGGTTTCCAAGGCTGTACATCTTTATACATTTGCCTCATCTTTCTTCCTTGGAGTGGATGGTGGGTTTGAACTGGTGACCCTTTGGTTAGCAGCCAAATGCCTTAACCACTGCACTACCAGAGCTCCTTGCTATTGGTTAGCATTCTAAAATTTACTACTCTGTTATGCTTCTCTATCAAGCTCACAATCCTTTCTTTGCATATAGCCATTTATAGCTTGAAATCTGTTAAGTGTCTTATTATTGCCTTTTAAAGTACTGAAGTACCTAGTGTGATATTTTCTCTTCTATTTTCATAATAGATTTAGAAGCTTTAATTTAGGAAGTCTTTGTGTCCTGGAGTCTATGAGCCCTGGTGTCATGATTATAGAAACAAAAAAGGTTAGCCTATGGATTTGCCTTGTTTTAATAATGTTAATATTCAATAAGCTAAAATACAAAAGAGGTAAAGGAAAATGTTTTAATTTAATTGCTGTATGGGAAGGTGGTAAACTCTTAGACCAAGGTAAATGTGGAGCATTCACTTTGATAACATCAGGGTTCATTGGGGATTAACAAGACTTAAAGTTGGTATTGTCATGTTTATCATATCCGTGAGTGTGTACAGCATAAGAAGGTTAGACAAACAATCTGTACTTTGCAGCAAATGGCTCATTTGGCATTTTCAGTCTTTTCCATTTTGGTCTTCTTTTCCATTGACTTATATTGTCTGTCAATAAAACTTCCATGGATGTTTGTAAAGAAAATATGACAGAGACTGATAGAGTTCCTGAGACTGTGGCCCTTAGATACCCTTCAAGTCTGGAACAGAACCCACACCCTGGGATCAACTTTCAGCCAAACAGTACCAAACTCACCATTAATTTCAACTCATATCGACTCCCATTGGGTTTCTGTAAATCTTTACAGAAGCACAATACCTCATCTTTCTTCTGCAGAGTGGCTGGTGGCTTTGAACTGCTAACCTTTTGGATAACAGCCAAATGACTTAACCACTATGCCATCAGAGCTCCTTAGCCAAATAATAGACATAGAATGAAGTAAAGATGTCCCTTTGAGGACTAAGGTCATCTAACCCAAGCCATGATATTTTCAATAGCCTTATATGCATATGAAACCTGAGCAGTGAATAAACACTGAAGAAAAATTGATGCATTTGAAGTATGGTATTTGTGAAGAACGTTGACTGGAAGAAAAATGAGTAAATCTACGTTGGAAGAAGTGCAGCCAGATTGCTTCTAAGAAGGGAGGATGCTAAGACTTAATTCCACAAACTTTGGACATGTTATAAGGAGGAACCAGTCCCTGGAGAAGGACAACATGCTGGTAAAATAGAGGGTCAGTGAAAAAGAGGAAGACCTTCAATGAGATGGACTGATACAATGGCTGTAACTATGGGCTCAATTATGGCAAGGACTGTGAGAATGGCACAGGACCAGGCAGCATTCTGGTGTCTATAGGGTCACTATAAGTCAGAGCTGATTCGATAGCGTCTAATAATGAACTAAGGAGTTCTGGTGGTGTATTGCCTAAGGCATTTGACTGCTAACCAGAAGGTTGGCAGTTCAAACCCACAAACCCACTGCCATTGAGTCCATTCAGACTCACAATGACCCTATAGGTTAGGGTAGAACTTCCCTATAAGATTTCCAAGGCTCTGAATCTTTGTGGAAGCAGACTGCCTCGTCTTTCTCCCACAGTGGGTTTGAATTACTGACTTTTGTTTAGCAGCTCAGTGCTTTAACGACAGCACCACCAAAGCTTCTCAAACAACAACCACATAAAGTTGTTTATATGAATAAACATAAAGTTGTAAAATGAATAATAACAATAGGTGGAATGTGTTCCTTGGGAGCTCTGGTAGCGTAGTGCCCAAGGCACTTGACTGCCAACCAGAAGACTGGCAGTTTGAACCCACCAGCCACTCGTTAGAAGGAAGGCTGGGCAACTTACTCATAGTGATACTGCCTTGGAAATCCAAGGAGGGGTCGCTATGAGTCGAGTCCAACTCAATGGCACATAACAACAACAGCAACAATACTGTAGTACAGTCAGCTATACAAGACCAAAAATGCAGCATTTGCTCAGAAACAAAGCTCAGAGGGCAGGAAGTGGCAGGAAAGAAGAACAATGGAAATGGGGAACCCAGGGAGGAAGTTAGAAGAGTGCTGTTATATTGAGAGGATTGCAACTAATGTCAGGAAACAGTATGTGTATAAACTGTTGAATGGAAAAATAAATTTGTTCTGTAAACTGTCACCCAAACCACAATAAAAAATTAAAAAAAAAAAAAAAGAATGTTTATTTATTGTTTTGAGTATCTACCTCTTGTTGTTAGGTATTGTCAAGTTGGCCCCAACCCACAGTGACCCTATATACAACTGAATGAAACACTGCCGGTCCTGCACCATCTTCACAATCCTTGCTATACTTGAGCCATCATCCCAGCCATTGTGTCAAACCATCTCATTGAGGGTCTTTCCCTTTTTGGGGAAGGACTAAGACCTTCTACTTTACCAACCATGATATACTTCTCTAGGCACTGGTCCCTTCTGACTACATGGCCAAAGTAGATGAGAGGAATTCTAGTCATTCTTATTTCTAAGGAACATTCCAGCTGCACTTCTTCCAGCACAGATTTTTTAATTCTTCTGGCAGTCCATGGTATTTTCAGTATTGTTCCCCAACATCAAAATTCAAAGGCATCAACTCTTCTTCTGCCTTCTTACTCATTGTCCAGCTTTCACATGCATATGAGGCAATTGAAGATACCATGGTTTGGGTTAGATGCACCTTAGTCTTCAAGGTAACATCTTTGCTCTTTAACTCTTTTTTTTTTTTTTTTTTACTTCCTAATTCTTTCTTTCTTTAATGCATTTTATTGAAATATAATTTATGTACAGTGAAATACACAAAACTAAAATGGCATAGGTCAGTGCATTTTTTTTTTTTTTTGCAGTGTTCCCTCCCCTCCCCTTCCACCTGTGGCAACAAACAAAGTTTCCCTCCATATAAACCTTTCCTTGACCCTCCACAACAATTAACTAATACTATATTTGTCCTAGAAGCTCTGGTAGCATAGTGGCTAAAGCACTTGACTGCTAACCAGAAGGCTGGCGGTTCAAACCCACCAGTCACTCCTCGGAAGGAAGGTTGGGCAATCCTACTTCCGTAGTGATACTGCCTCGGAAACCCAAGGAGGGGTCACTATGAGTCGGGGCTGACTCGACGGCAAACAACAACAACAACAGCAACAACATATTTGTCCTTCTGTGATTGACTTATTTCACTCAGCATAATGTCCTTCAAGTTCATCCATATTATGCAGTGTTTTGTAGACTCTACATTATTCTTTAGTGCTGCATAGCATTCCATTATGTGTTTGTACCATAGTTTGGTCATCTACTCTTCCGATGATGGGCATGTAGGTTGTTTCCAACTTTTTGCTATTGTAAATAATGCTGTGATGAACATGAGTGTGCATATATCTGTTCCTATCCTGGCTCTCACCTCTCTAGGATATATAACTAGTAATGAGATTGCTGGGTCAAATGGTATCTCCAATTCCATCTTTCTAAGGAATCGCCATATTGTTTTCCACAGTGGTTGTATCACTTCACAGTCCCACTAGCAGTGTATGAGAGTCCCAGTTCTCCACATCCCTGCCAGCATTTGTCATATTCTGTCTTGTTGAACCTTGCCATCAGTGCTGGGGTGAGACGGTATCTCATTTTTGTTCTGACTCACATCTCTCTTGTGGCAAATGATTGTGAGCATCTCCTCATGTATTAGCTGGCTACCCGAATATCCTCCTTGGTGAAGTGTCTATTCATGTCCTCCACCCATTTTTCAATTCGATTGTTAATTCCTTTGGTGTTGAGGAGCTGGAGTTTTCTATAAATCTTAGAAATAAGTCACTTGCCAGATATGTAATTATTGGCAAATATGAATATGTTGCGGTCATTTTTGTTATGTGCTTTTTTGTGGTGTCAAATTCTTTGTTCCATATAGTTTTCTATGCTGAGCTCATTTTGCTTATGAATCATGTTATCACTTCTTATTGCTATTGTTTTAGTATTTGCTGAATATTTATGCTGGTCTTCTTTTTTGATGTGAAGGTTTATCATTTTTCTTTGATGTTACCATGTGATTTATAGTTTTCTTCCCAAGTTTAGAACAGTCCGTTCTATCTTATAGTTGTCTTGATTTACCTACCATCTAGAAGTTCTGTAATGACACATTTTTTTCCCTCTTTTTGGTTTGTTTGTTGTTATTGTTGTTATGTGCCGTCAATTTGGACCTGACTCATAGCGACCCCTGCTTGGGTTTCTGAGGCAGTATCACTATGGAAGTAGATTGTCCCATCTTCCTTCTGAGGAGTGGCTGGTGGGTTTGAACCACCAGCCTTCTGGTTAACAGTCATGTGCCTTAGGCTTTTGGTTTGTAGTTGTCCTCATTTGTCAATTTATGTATTTGTTTCTCTGTTTACAATTTTATAGGCTTATTTACTTTGCATAATTCCATAGCTGGGTTGGTTTCTGGCATCATGCATGTTAATGGTCAGTTGTTGTTTGTTGTTGTTGTGTCTCTGTCCAAAGGACTCCCTTTAGCATCTCTTGTAGGCTGGTCTGGTTTTAACAAATTGCCTAAATTTCTGCTTATCTGGAAATGTCCTAATTTCACCATCATATTTGAGGGAAAATTTTGCTGGGTACATAATTCTTCATGGAAATTTTTCTCTTTCAGGATTATATATATATCAACCCATTGTCTTCTCGGCTGCAAAGTTTCTGCTGAGAAATCTGAGCTGTCTTATTTGTTGCCCCTTGTAGGTAACTTTTCATTTTTCCCATGCTGCTTTCAGGATTCTGTCTTTGTCTTTGGTTTTGGTGAGTTTGATGATGATATGTCCTGGTGACTTTCTTTTGGGGTCTATCCTGTTTGGGGTTCATTGGACTTCCTGAATGAATATATTCTCATCTTTCTTCATACCAGGAAAATTCTCTTCCAACAAATCTTCAACAATTTTCTCTGTGGTTTTATTTGTCTCTTCCTGTTCTAGAATTCCAATCACACATAGGTTATTTCTTTTGATGGTATCCCACATGAACCTTAGGCTTTCTTCATTTTGTTTTGATTTTTTTTCTGATTTATTCCTTTCCAAAGAAGTGTTCAGGTATTTGTCTTCAATCTCCCTAATTCTGTCTTCCATTGATTCAATTCTGCTCCTTTGCCCATTCAATGTCTTATCTATTTCTGAAAATTTATTATTAATCTTCTGGATTTCTGTATGTAGATTTTGTCTCATTTCTAATTTTTCATTTATTTT
>NW_006921685.1:5584095-5586675 GCF_000298275.1 Orycteropus afer afer | reverse complement strand
CTCAGGGACGTGTTTTGGGTCTATATCCTAGTCCCTTGTTTCTCCTGCTTTATCTTGCTTCTTTGTGTGGACTGTGATGCTCTGTTGTCTCCGAGGCATTGTGACATTTTTGTGTTTATATTTAACTGGTGCTTGTATGTTGGAGTGACTTGCGCACGATTTTCATTTTCTTTGTTTTGTTTGTATGTTATCTACTCAAGCAGGGTACTATGCTGTGCTCCTCTATTTGCTAGTTGACAGCACTTATATACTCACCACCTGTCTCCTTTCCAGTTGTCAGCCTCTCATAGATCCCTGCCGACCTTGGCAAACAGAGCCTATTCTTAGGTCCCTGGAACCAAATGAGAATGCTATCACTTTAAAATCCAAAATGGTTGCCACTTGTAAAGATTCGAAATGACTGCACCTTTGGTCATTTTAAATATCCAAAATGGCTGCTGCCTGTAAATATTCAAAATGGCTGTGCCCTCCAGACAATGGAAAGTCAATAGCTCAGGTTGTCTCTTTCCTTGCTGTTTCTCCTCCTAGTCACAGGCCACCAGTGCAGTTGTCCCTGCAGCCCTTGATGAACAGGGCTGATGTTTAGATCAATTCTCAGGCCCCAACACCACTTGGAAATGTTCAGGCTGTCAGTCCTGTCAGAGTAGCTGACACTCCGCAGCTCTAACTATCTCTGTACTCACTGTTTTTGTTCAGGTTTTCCCTCTAGTTGGTGGCTAATCCACTTCTGTGTAGTTCCTTTCAAATATCAGGGCTCCAGGATTATCTCTGTATCTGTCAGTTGTTTTTTTTCTTTTCTTTGTTGAAGAGTCTGTGTAGGTTGTCTGCCTATTCCTCCATCTTACCAAGTCTGCTCACTCCTTAACTCTTTAAAGAGGTCTTTTGCAATAGGTTTGCCCAGTGCAGTACAACATCTCATTTCTCAACTGCTGCTCCCATGGGTGTTGATTGTGGATTCAAGTAAAATGAAATCTTTGACAACTTCAATCTTTTCTCCATTTATCGTGATGCTGCTTTTTGGTCAAGCTGTGAGGATTTTTGTTTTCTTTATGTTGAAGTATAATCCATGTTGTTGTTGTTGTTATGTGCTGTCGAGTCAGATCCAACTCACAGCAACCTCTCCTTGGTTTTCCAAGGCAGTATCATTACGGAATTAGATTGCCCAACCTTCCTTCTGAGGAGTGGCTGGTGGGTTTGAACCGCCAGCCTTCTGGTTAGCAATGAAGTGCCTTAGGCACTACGCTACCAGAAATCCCAATGCATACTGAAGACTATAGTCTTTAATCTTCATCAATAAATGCTTCAAGTGATCTTCACCTTTAGCAAGCAAGGTTGTTTCATCTGCATATTGCAGTTGCTAATGAGTCTTCCTCTTATGCCATGTTCCTGATGCCATGTTCTAGGATTATTTTCTCAGCATACAGCTTGAATAAAAATGGTGAAAGGATACAACCCTGATGCACAGCCTTCCTGAATTTGAACCATGCAACATTCCCTTATTCTGTTCAAACAACTGCCTCTTAGTCTGTGTACAGGTTCCTCATGAGCCCAAGTAAGTGTTATGGAATTTCCATTCTTTTCAAAGTTATCCATAATTTGTTATGATCCACACAGTCAAATATCTTTGCATAGTCAATAAAACACAGGTAAACACCTTTCTGGTATTGTTTGTTTTCAGCCAAGATCCATCAGACATCAGCAATGCTATCCATCATTCCATGTGCTGTTCTGCATCTAGCTTGCATTTCTGGAAGTTCCCTATCCATATACTGCTGCAACCATTTTTGATTTTTTTTCAGCAAGATTATAGTTGCATGTGATATTAATGATGGTGCAGCTGGAATGCTCTTTGGAAGTGAGAATGGCCAAATTTGGTCTCACCTACTTTGGTCATGTTGTCAGAAGGGACCATTTCCTGGAGAAGGATTGTGGTAGTTAATGTTATGTGTCAACTTGGCTGGGCCTGGTTTTGAGTGGCTGGGCAGCTGGATGTAGTGTTCCCCATGATGAGACTGGTAATCAACTCCATAGTGGAAGTTACTGTGAGCAGCTGAGTAGTTGCCTTAGAAGATAAGGGGAAGCTTTAAGAATGGTCTGTTGCTTTTTGGCATGCTTGAAACCTGCATGTAGCCAAGTCTTTATTTAGCAGACTTCCATGTTTCCTGCCAATCTTGGGACTGTCTCTAGACTTGAACTAATGACTTGCCATGTTGTGTGGTAATATTGGGACTGTGCCATTTTATTTGTTGACCCTGGGCTTAGCCTAAGCAGCCAGCACCTGCCTGAGTGAAGAGACACCTCTAGCTTCAGTGGACTGGGAGTAAGTGGCAGAGCTGAAGCCAAGGTCAAGGGGCTTTCAGCCAGCCCCTAGAGCCTGGCACTTGGAACTCAGGCTTCTAGCCTCCCAAACTGTAAAAGAATAAACTCATGTTTGTTAAAGCCATCCCATTTGTGGTATATTCCTCTTAGGGCAGCACTCTCTGGTAGCATCATGCCTAAAGCACTTGACTACTAACCAGAAGGCTGGTGGTTCAAACCCACCAGCCACTCCTCAGAAGGAAGGTTGGGCAATCTACTTCT
>NW_006921685.1:5580163-5581434 GCF_000298275.1 Orycteropus afer afer | reverse complement strand
TTTGAACCGCCAGCCTTCTGGTTAGCAGTCAAGTGCTTAGGCACTATGCTACCAGAGCTCCTATTAATAATAGTTGTTTTAAATTAGACAAATACAAGCAAACTAATTACCAGACAAAAGAAAGCAAAAAAGAAAAAAAGAAAAAAAAAAAAGAAAGAGAAAAAAAAATCAGTGGAGGTCAGGGCAAGGCACCCAGGCTCTGTCTGAGCACACAGACTGTGATGGAGTTCCTGTGGGCCCAGAAGGTAGGTGGGAGTGGGGGATGGCTGCATCTCTGTTCACCAAGCTAGTGTGGGGTATAAGAGTAAAAAGAGGAATGTTGTATTTTTTTCAGTTTTGCAGGTCCGGAGTGTCCTTGGGGTAGCTGGAAAGCAGAACCTGTTCTTAAGCCCCAGAAATCTATGAGAGCACTGTCTCTTTAAATATCCAAAATAGTGAAGCCGCTTTTAAACATTCAAAATGGCGGCACCCTTCGGACCAGCAAAAGTCCACAGCTCAGCCCGCCTTTCTCTTTACCTTCTCTGTTTATTCCCCAGCCACCATGCACAGTTCTCCATGCAGTCTCTGGCTAGCAGGACTGATTTTTAGGTTAATTCTTAAGTCCTACCACCACTCGGGAATCTCCAAGCTGTCTGTGCCGTGTCATTAGGATTGCTCAGGATCACTGCCAGACCACAGCTCCATCTGTCTCCTTTTTTGGTATTTGCATGCAAATTCTTCTGCTAGTTGGGGTTTAGTCCACTTTTGTATCCTTCCCCTCAAAGCGCAGGGGTCCAGGATTATCTTCTGTCTGTGTTAATTAGTTTCCCTTTTCTTTGTTGAAGAGGGTCCGTGTAGTCTTTCTGCTTAGTCCACCATCTTACTGGAACTCCCCAAGGCTATAAATCTTTATCGAAGTATATTGTCTCATCTTCCTCCCATGGAATGGCTGGTGAATTTGCACTGCCAATTTTCTGGTTAGCAGGCAAATGCTTTATGCACTATGCTACCAGAGTACAGCTTTGGAAATGCTATGGAGGCAGTCATACTTTGTTTCATAAGGTCATATGAGTTGGGATTGATTCAATGGTAATAGGTTTTTGAGTATTAGAGAGAATGGAATCCCTAGGTGGCTGCTAACCAAAAGGTTGGGAACAAGTCCACCCAGCAGCACCCTGGAAGAAATTGGCCATTTAAATATTATGGAGCACATTTCTACTTTGACACACATAGGTGTACCATGAGCTGCAACTGATTTGACAACAACTAGGCTTTTTTTTTTTTTTTTTTTT
>NW_006921685.1:5573385-5576262 GCF_000298275.1 Orycteropus afer afer | reverse complement strand
TGTTGTAAGAAGGGACCATTCCCTGGAGAAGGATGTCATGCTTGGTAGGGTGGAGGGTCGACGAAAGAGGGGGAGGCCTTCAACGAGATGGATTGATATGGTGGCTGCGATGATGGGCTGAAGTATAGCAGGGATTGTGGGGCTGGAGCGGGATCGGGCAGTGTTTCGTTCTTCCATGCATGGGGTCACTATGAGTCGGAAACAACTCGACGGCACTTAACAACAACAACAACGACAATCCTGATGCTGTATTCTTCTTCATATAGTCCAGTTTCTTGGATTATTTATTCAGCATACCAATTGAGTAAGTATGGTGAAAAGGATACAACATTGACACAACTTTTACAAATTCAAACCATGCGATATCCCCTTATTCTGTTTGAATGATTGCCTTTTGTTATCTGTATAGGTTCATCATGAGCACAATTAAGTCTTCTGGAATTCCCATTCTTAGTTTTATCCATAAATTGTTATGATCCACACAGTCAAATGCCTTTGCATAGTCAGTAAAACATAGTGCAGTGTAGTAAATTACATAACATGGGTTTTCTAGCCATATTCTTTGTAAAATCCATGGTGGAATTTGCCTTGAGCTACTGAGTAGCTCCTGATTGTTAAATTGTCCTATTTCTGTCAAGAGTGGCACAAAGAAATCTTCTGGGAAGTTTTTTCTCTCTCAGGTGTATAGAATTCTGATGTTGGGATTCCTTAGTTTAGCCACTCTACCAGGCTCAAAAGGAGCCCACCAGAGGCAGAAGGAATCTCTCACTGCCAGCTGAGAGATGTGAGAGACACGTATTGCTGAGAGAGAGACTGAGAGACACGCACTGCTGGGAGAGAGACTGAGAGAGAGTGTCGGCTTAGAGACGGCAGGCTGAGTGAGGCTGAATGTGTTCCTGAACTTGAATTGTAACCTGTTCCTTGCTAATAAACCCCATAATCTGTGAGTTCTGTGTGGCCACCACAGTGAATTATCGAACCCAGCAGAGAGGTGGTGGGTGCTGAGGGAGGAACGGTTGGTGTCAGGGTTGGTGAAAGGGCTAGAGGGAGACAGCATGTCTGACCTCACAGGAATAGGCCTTGGGCTACTGATGGTGATTTGTGGGGTTAGAAGTGGTCAGGAGATGGCACCTCCCTGCCCCTGTGGCATATAGATAAATATCTTTCTGATATTCTTTGCTTTCAGGCAAGATCTATCTGCCATCAGCAATGGTATCCTCATTCCACACCCTCTTCTGAATCCAGCTGGATTTTCTGGAAGTTCTCAGCCAATATACTGCTGCAATTGTTTTTTTAATTTTTTTTCAGCAAAAATTTTACTTACATTTGGTATTAATGATATTGTTTGATTATTTCCATATTCTGTTGGATCACCTTTCTTTGGAATGGGCACAAATATTGATCCTTTCCAGTCAGTTGTACAAGTAGCTGATTTCCAAATTTCTTGGTCTAAGCCAGTGGGTGCATCCAGCATTGCATCCCTCTATTGAAATATCTCAATTGGTATTCCATCAATCCCTGAGCCTTGTTTTTCTCCAGTTCCTTCAGTGAAGCTTGACTTCTTCTTTCAATACCATAGGTTTGTGATCATATGTTACCTTGTGAAATGGTTGAACGTGGACCAGTTCTTTTTGGTACAGTGACTCTGTGTATTCCTTCCATCTTACTTTTTTTCCTCTAAAATTTTATTGTGATTTTGGTGAAATTTTACAAAACAGATTCATTTACATTCAATAGTTCATATGCATTTTGTTTTGTAACAAATGAGTAGTGTAACAGCTTTCTTCCCACTTCCTCCCTGTGGTTACTCTTTACATAGGTCATTCTTGCCTATGCATTCTTGCCTCCCTAAATTCTGTCGGTATATATGCTGCCCTCTGATCTCCCACGACTGACAGTTCTAAGGAGTGTGTCTTCCTGATGTAGTTATTCAGCTCATAGGCCTGTCTATTGTTTGGCTGAGAGTTAAACCATGGAAGTAAGTTCAATTCCAGGCTCAAAGGGGACTTTGGGTCATAGTCTTGGGAGTTTCAGCCTCCATCCAACTGTTAACCTGGTCTTTTTCATGTTTTTCAGTTTTTTTCTCCCACTTTACCCAAGATCTCCAATGCTAATCCCTTTCTGAGTGGTTGACATTGGTAAGTGGACACCATCTATTTCTTCTTGTCTCAGATTCATATAGGCTGGCGTTCTCAAGGTCCTTTAAACCTTTGAACTAACTGTTTCCAAGCATCTTTGATATTCTTCACTCTTTGCTTCAAATGAGAGACCAATAGTTGCATCTTAGATGGCTGCTTGAAAACTTTTACCCAGTTGCTACTCACCAAAATAAGATGTAGAACAGTATTTGTGTGTATTATGTTGTGCCAATTGAGCTTGATGTTCTCTGTGACCATGGGCCCCAGCTCGCAGACCCACTGATTCACTCCTTCCAGGTGCTTAGTTGTGGCTAAGAAGTTATCCTAACTTTGATCCATGTTAGTTTTATACCGCATATAGACATTTTTGTGGATATTTATAGACACATACTGTATACGGACATTTTATAAGGCCCTCTGGTGGTGTAGTAGCTAAGGTATTTGACTGCTAACCAAAAGATCAGTGGTTTGAATCCACAGTGGAAGAAAGATGTGGCAGTCTTCTTCTGTAAAGATTTATAACCTTGGAAACCCAATGAGGGTCACTATAAGTTGGAATTGAGGGCTGTTATTTATTTATTTTTTTGGGGGGGGACTTTTTTTTTTTATTAGGATTTGGGTGAAGATTTACAGAGTAAATTCACTGTTCATACAGCAGTTCACATATACTTTGTCTCATGTCATTGACCAAAATTTACAATGCAGCAGCTCCCCGCCCACTTCCTCCCCATAGTTACCT
>NW_006921685.1:5535859-5569495 GCF_000298275.1 Orycteropus afer afer | reverse complement strand
TCATACCAGGTATGCAAGGATGGTTCAACATTAGAAAAACAATCAATGTAATCCACCACATAAATAAAACAAAGGAGAAGAACCACATGATCCTATCAATTGATGCAGAAAAGACATTTGATAAAATCCAACACCCATTTCTGGTCTTCTCTTCCTTTCCTGTCTTTTTAATTACATTTTGCTTTCTTGGATGATGTTCTTGATGTCATCCCACGATCCATCTGGTTTTTGGTCACTGGTATTCAATGCATCAAATCTATTCTTCAGATGGTCTCTAAATTCAGGTGAGATAAAATCAAGGTCATGTTTTGGTTCTGTGGACTTGTTTTAATTGTCTTCAGCTTCAACTTGAACTTACATATTAGCAATTGAAGGTCTGTTCCACAGTCTGTTCCAACTGGTGATATTCAGCTTCTCTGTCACCTCTTTCCACAGATGGAGTCGATTTCAATCCTGTGTATTCTATCTGGCAAGTTCCATGTGTACAATCATTGTTTAAATTGTTGAAAGATGTTATTTCCAATGAGTAAGTTGGTCTTGCAAAATTCTATCATCATGCAGTCTCTGTTGTCATTTCTATCACCAAGGCCATACTTTCTAACTACAGATGCTTCTTCTTTGTTTCCAACTTTTGCATTCCAGTCACCAACTTATCAATACATCTTGATTATATATTTAGTCAATTTCAGATTGCAGAAGATGGTGAAAACCTTCAATTTCTTCATCTTTGGCTTTAGTGTTTGGTGTGTAAATTTGAATAATATTAATATTAAATGGTTGTCCTTGTAGGTGTATAGACATTATCCTATCATTGGCAGCATGGTACGTCAGGATAGACCTGAAATTTTCTTTTGAATGATGAATGTGACACCATTCCTCTTTAATTTGCGTTTCCTGGCATACTAGACCATATGATTGTCAGATTCCAGATGGCTAATATAACTCCATTTTAGCTCCCATTTCAGTTTCTACAACTTCCAGTTTTTCTAGATTTATACTTTGCACAGTGTGTTTGCAGCTGTTTCTTCCTATTTTGAATCATGCCCCATCAACAAATGAAAAGGTTGGAAAATCTATACTCCATCCACATCATTAAGGCTGACTCTACTTTAAGGAGGCAGATCTTCCCCTGCCATATATTGAGTGCCTTCCAAACTGAGGGACTCATCTTCCTGTACTATATCAGACAACATTTCACTGTTAGTCATAAAGTTCTCCAGTAACATTAAACAATGTTTCACTGATATTCATAAAGTTTTCAGTAGTCTTTTTTTTTTTTTTAACTAAGTGAACGGCCCCATCCTTGTTCACTGTCTGTATTAGTCTGGAAGCTCCAGTGAAACTTGTCCACTATGGGTGACCCTGCTGGTATTTGAAATACTGATGGCATAGTTTCCAGTATCAAAGCAACATGCAAGCCACCACAGTCAACAAAATATCAGTGGTAGCAGACTTTGGTCATGTTATCAGAAGGGACCATTCCCTGGAGAAGGATGTCATGCTTGGTAAGGTGGAGAGTCAATAAAGGAGGTGAAGGCCCTCAACGAGATGCATTGACACAGTGGCTGCAGTGATGGGGTCAAGTACAGCAGGAATTGTAGAGCTGGCATAGGACCAGGTGGTGTTTGAATCTGCTGTGCATAGGGTCACTATGAGTTGGAGGTGACTCAACGGCACATAACAACAACCAGACATACTTTCTCTCTATATATGTATAGATTCCAACTCATAGCAACCCTATAGAACAGAATAAAACTGCCCACAGAGTTTCCAAGGCAGTAAATCTTTATGGAAGCAGACTGCCACATCTTTCCCTGTGGAGCAGCTGATAAGTTTGAACTTCTGTCATTCTGGTTAGTAGCTGAGCACTTAACAACTCTGCCACTAGGGCTCCTTCTATCTAGATCTAGATCTATCTATCTATCTATCTATCTATCTATCTATCTATCTATCTATCTATCTGTGTGTGTGTGTATGCACACATTGTATGTATTCACATATGTGTGTATATATATATCTTTGTATATATTTGGACTAATCATTATTTTTGCAACACCTTTCTTACTATTTTCCTTGCATTTTATCCTGTAATATTCTTCTCAATATACCTTAAATCACCAGCACTTTAATATTAATGAGTCCTATTCCTCAGAAGGAAGGTTGGCCAATCTACTTTTGTAGTGATATGGCCTTGGAAACCCAAGGAGGGGTCGCTATGTGTCTGGTCCAACTCAACGGCACATGATGATGACGACGATATCTAATAATGTTTCTCTTTACTCCAAAGTTTCTCATTACATACAGAATAATTCATATTTGATGAATAAGGAACTGACTCCAAGTTTGTCACTTCTGCCCCCCATAGAACTTCATGTCCCTCAACTATTGTACAGTTATTCATGTTTTAGTGAAGTCAGATCATTTGTCGCTCAGGTTGTGCTCCTTATTTTACCAACTCCTCCTGTTTAAATCTTCATCTTGGTGAGACCCACCTTCAGTGGTTTTACTTCAACAAAACCTTCCTTATCTCTTCTTTCAGAAATGGACCCCATGTTTTCTGGATTCTTTAGTCACTCTTCATTTTGGCATATATCATATTTGAGTTTTCTCTAGTTACTAGGGCATATGTGTTTTCCTCCAATAGAACTTAATTTCTTTGAGGGGAGAATGAATTTTAACTATTTGTGTCTATGTTTTCATCACTCTAGCTTTCATTTACTAAGTATTCAAAATGGTGTTGATTTGATATATAACATATAGGTTATTGACTTGAAGCACTTGCTAATGAAGATCAAAGACTATAGCCTTCATTATGGATTACACCTCAATATAAAGAAAACAAAAATCCTCACAACTGGATCAGTAAGTAACATCATGATAAATGGAGAAAAGACTGAAGTTGTCAAGGATTTCATTTAATCAACACCCACAGAAGCAGCAGTTGAGAGATTAAATTATATATTGCATTGGGCAAATCTGCTGCAAAAGCCATCTTTAAAGTGTTTAAGAGCAAAGAAGTCGTCTTGAAGACTAAAGTGCACCTGACCCAAGCCATGGTATTTTCAATAGCCTCATATGAATGTGAGAGCTGGACAAAGAATAAGGAAGATCACAGAAGAATTGATGCATTTGAACAGTGGTGTGGTGAAGAATATTGAATGTACCATAGATTATTAGAAGAATCTGCCCTGGAGGAAGTACAGCCAAAGTGCTAGTTAGACACAAGAATGGCTAGACTTTGTCTCTCATACTTTTATTAATTGGCAGAAGGGTGTAGTCCCTGGAGAAGAATATTATGCTAGGTAAAGTAGATGGTTAGAGAAAAAGAGGAAGACTCTCATCAAGATAGACTGTTGTAGTGGCTGCAACAATGGGCTCAAGCATGACAACGATTGTGAGGATGGCCCAGGACTGGGCAGTGTTTCATTCTGTTGCACATGGGGTCACTATGAGTTGAAATGATTCGATGGCAACTAACAACAACAACAGCAACAACAACAACACATAGGTGGCACAAACTGTTACATACTAGACTACCAGATAAAAGGTTAAGAGAAGTAGGATATAGAATAGTTTGGGAGCCAGCAGATCTTTGTTGACGGGATAAATATCCAAACGGTTGTTGTTAGGCGCTGTTGAGTCAGCTCCAGCTCATAGTGACTCTGTGTACAACAGAAAAAACACTGCCTGCTGCAGTGCCGCATCACAAGCCTTGCTATACCTGAGCCCATTGTTGTAGCTACCATGTCAATCCATTTTGTTGAGGACTTTCTTTTTTTCATTGACTGTCCTCCTTACCAACCATGCTACCCTTTTCCAGGGAATGATTCCTTCTGAAAACATGACCAAAGTAGGTGAGACAAAGTCTGGCCATTTTCACTTCCAAGGAACATTCTGGCTACATGTTGTCTGAGACAGATTTGTTAGTTCTATTAGCAGTCCATGGTACTGTCAGTATTCTTCACCAACACCACAACTCAAAAGCATCAACTCTTCTTCGGACTTATTTATTGTCTAGCTCTCACATGCATATAAGCCTATGGAAAATACTGTGGCTTGGGTTAGGTGCACCATAGTCTTCAAAGAGACATCTTTGCTCTTCAGCACTTGAAACAGGTCTTTTGCAGCAGATTTTCTCAGTGCAATACATCATCTGATGTCTTGACTGCTGCTTCCATTGGTGTTGATCATGGAACCAAGTTATATGAAATCATTGACAACTTCAATCTTCATTTATCATGATGCTGCTTATTGGTCCAGTTGTGAGGATTTTCACTTTCTTCATGTTGAGATGAAATCCACACTGCAGACTGTAGTCTATAATCTTCATCAGTACATGTTTTAAGTCATTCTCACTTTCAGCAAGCAAAGCTGTGTTGTCTGCGTATCTCAGGTTGTTAATGAGTCTTCCTCTAATGTTGATGCTACACTTTTCTTCATATAGTCCAGCTTCTTGGATTATTTCCTCAGCATACAGATTGAATAAGTATGAATAAAGAATACAACCCTAATGCACTCCATTCCTGATTTTAAACTATGCAGTATCCTTTGTTCTGTTTGAACAACAGCCTTCTAGTCTATGTACAGTTCCTCATGAGCACAATTAAGTGTTCCGGAATACCCGTTTTTCTCAATGCTATCCATAATTGGTTATGATCCACACAATCGAATACTATTGCATATTCAATAAAACACAAGCAAACATCTTTCTGGTATTCTTCTCTTTCAGTCAAAATCCATCTGACATCAGCAATGATATCCCTTGTTTCATGTCCTTTTCTGAATCTAGCTTGCATTTCTGGAAGTTCTCTGTCAATATACTGCTGCAACTGTTTTTGAATTATCTTCAGCAAGATTTTACTTGTGTGTGATATTAATAATATTGCTTGATAATTTCCACATTCTGTGGGATCACCTTTCTTTGGAATAGGTACAAATATGGATCTCTTCCAGTCAGTTGGCCAAGTAGCTGTCTTCCAAATTTCTTGGCATGGACAAGTGAGTGTCTCCAGTGCAGCATCTGCTTGTTGAAACATCTCAATGGGTATTCTGTCAATTCCTGGAGCCTTGTTTTTCACCAGTTCCTCAGTGCAGCTTTGACTTCTTCCTTTAATACCATTGGTTCTTGATCATAGGCTACCTCCTGAAATGGATGAAGATTGACCAGTTCTTTTTGGTAAAGTGGCTCTGTGTATTCCTTCCATCTTCTTTTGATGTTTCCTGTATCATTCAATATTTTTCCCATAAAAAAACAAACCAAACTCACTGCCATTGACTTGATTCGACTCATAGTGACCCCTCCTTGTGTTTCCGAGGTGGTATCTCTATGGAAGTAGATGGCCCAATCTTCCTTCTGAGGAGTGGCTGGTGGGTTTGAACCATCTGCTCTGGTTAGCAGTTATTTGCCTTAGGCACTATGCCACCAAAGCAATTCAAGGCTTGAATTTTTTCTTCAGTTCTTTCAGCTTGAGAAAAGCCAAGCATGTTCTTCCCTTTTGGCTTTCCAACTCCATGCCTTTGCACATTTCATTATAATAATTGACTTTGTCTTCTTGAGCTGCTCTTTGAAATCGTCTGTTCAGCTCTTTCATCTTGCTATTTCTTCCATTCACTTTAGCTACTCTCCGTTCAATGGCAAATTTCCAAGTCTCTTCTGACATCCATTTCGGTCTTTTCTTTTTTTACCTGTCTTTTATATGACCTTTTGCTTTCTTCACGGATAATGTTCTTGATGTCATCCCACAATTCCTCTGGTTTTCAGGCATTGGTGTTCAATGCATCAAATCTATTCTTTAGATGGTCTCTAAATTCAGGAAGGATAAAATCAAGGTCATATTGTGGCTCTTATGTACTTGTTTCAATTGCTTTCAGCTTCAACTTGAACTTGCATATGAGCAGTTGATGGTCTGTTTCACCGTAAGCTCCTGGCCTTGTTTTGGCTGAAGATATTGAGCTCCTGTATTATCTCTTTCCACAGATATAGCTGATCTGATTCCTGTATACTCCACCTAGCAGAGTCTATGTGTATAGTCACCGTTTATGTTGTTTAAAATAGGTATTTGCAATGAATAAGTCATTGGTCTTGCAAAATTCTATCATGTGATCTCTGGTGTCATTTCTATCACCAAGGCCACATTTTCCAACTACCAGTGATTCTTGTTTGTTTCCAACTTTTGCACTCCAATCACCAATCCAATTACCTTGATAATCAAGTATCTTGATTGCATATTTGGTCAATTTCAGAGTGCAGAACTTGGTGAAAATCTTCAATTTTCTCATCTTTGGCTTTGGTGGTTGGTGTGTAAAGTTGAATAATAGTAGTATTAACTGGTCTTCCTTGTAGGCTTGTGGTTATTATACTATCACTGATAACATTGTGCTTTGGTATAGATCTTGAAACATTCTTTGTGACAATGAATGCCACACCATTTCACTTCAATTTGTCATTCTTGGCATAATAGATTATATAGTTGTTTGATTCAAAATGGACCAAACCAGTCCATTTCAGCTCACTAATGGCTAGGATATCAGTCTTTTTGCATTCCATTTCATTTTTGACAACTTCCAATTTTCCTGGATTTATACTTCATACTTTTCATGTTCCAATTATTAATAGATGCTTGCAACTGTTTTTTCTCATTTTGAGTTGTGGCAAATGGTGTATCAGTGCCAAAGGGTGTATCAGTAAAATTAATTATGGAAAATCCATAAAATGGAAAAAGCAAAAAGCCCTTAAAACTATATTCATAGTAATGATTGTGAGGATGGTGCAGGATTGGGCAGTGTTTCATTATGTATGAATTAGAACCAACTGGACAGCATCTAACAAGGACAATATTAATTCATTAAAGGCATTCTTCAAGTGAAAGTGGAATTTTTCTTCCCTGTGAGTGTGTGGTGTAGAATACAACTTATAGTTCATTTTGTTGCTGATTCCTTAATTTGTGCTATAGCATCAGCAGTTTGGCCCAACATTACTTTTAGACTATCAGCACAAATGTCAACACAGAGAAAAAGACAAATAATGTTTTTTACTATGATAAACATTACATTGACATTGTGGATTCCCCTGAAATGGTCTCAGGAACCCCCAGTAGTCTGGAGACCACACTTTGAGAGGCACCACCATAGATAAATTAATGGATAGATAAGAGATCAGAAGGATGATCCCAAATCAGCAAAGGACCAATGTGTAACTCTTGCAAACAACAGGGGGGAAAAACACCCTAAGGAACTGGACTAAGGGGATTAAATGACAGTTCAGAGAAGGAGAAAGTAAATGATTGAAAAGCATAATTCATAATCAGAGAAAAACTAATTAAAATTAAATGAGCTACTAACTTTCATTCATCAGATTGGCAATCATCAGATTGGCAAAGTTTAGAAAATTGGATAATATTCAATGTTGTTAATGATGTGGGAAATAGGAACCTGTAGGTACTCTGACGAGAGTACAGATGGACACAACCAGTTTGGAGAATAATCTGGGGAACTAAAATGTGCCAGTCACTCTTTTCTGATGCCAGCTCCTTTAATTCATTACACCAGTTCTGTGAAGTAGTCTCTCTCATTATGTCTTCTGTATGGAGACTGAGGCACACAGAAGTTAAATACTTATATATATATATATATATAAATTTCTAATTAAATAATATTGTTGTCTTTTGCAATAGAGTCATTTTGTCCCTCATATCAGATCCCTCTCTTCCTCATATGTTACGCTTCATATTTGGCTACCCATCTCAATATCATGGTCCTCAATTCTTGCTCTATTTTGGTTGACATTTCTCTCTTTTTCCCTCTGAATGCTTGTACAATTTAGTCTTCTGTTATACTTTGTTACACATACACACACATACACACACAAGAGTATTTCCCATCATGTTTGAAATCAGAACACAGTTTATGTATGTTCCTTTATATGCCACTTGTTAGATGGCTCCATGGTTTCCAGAGCTCTGGAAAGAGCAGCTTTACTTTGAAAGCTATAGGATTATCAATCTGAGAAGTCTTTAAACCAAAATCTATGAATAGCAAGTGCTTATAAATCTGTATTTTTACAAATACATATGTAATTCTTATTATGGGCTTTTACTTAATTTGTTCTAATGCATATGTAATAAAAAGAAGATCTTATCATTGAATTGCCTATTGTTTAAGGGAGAGGGTTGCTTCTGTTGAGATATGTATCTTTTTTGTCTGTCCGGGGATTAACAATACATAAAGTGGATATTGTCACAGACTTAATATCTGGAATGGTTTGGCTCACAGGAAGGTTAGAATAACAACTTGTGATTTTCTCTACAAAAGCTGCATATTATCTTTTTAGTCTTTTCCATTTCAATTTTTCTTCTTTATGTAGTCAAATGTTGGAAATATTTTATCATATTAAAAGAATGTGCATTTCCTCTTTTTTGGCTGTAACATTCTTTCTATAAATATAGATGTTTTGGTTTTTTAGTGCCACTCTAACAGAAAATACCACAAATGGGTGGCTTTAACAAACATACAGTTAGGAGGTGAGTTCAAGGTGCTATTTCTAGGGGCTGAGTGAAATCCCCTTGACCTTGGACTTCAGCTTTGCCTCTTGCTCCTGGCCCACTGAAGCTACAGGTATCTCTTCACACAGCTGCTGGCTGCTGAGGCTGCCAAATCCAAGGTTCACAAATAAAATAGCACAGTCCCAACATTACCAAACAACATGCCAGGCCACTCATTCAAGTCCAGAAACAGTCCCAAGATTGGCAGGAAACATGGCAGGCTGCTGAATGAAGACTCAGCTATATGCAGGGTTCAAGCATGCCAAAAAGTTGTAGAGATCTTTCTCAAAGATTCTTCTTATATACTGGAAGCAGAACACATCCCTAAGGCTGCTACTCAGTGGCTCCAGTAGATTCCATCATGGAGTTGATTACCAATCTCATCATGGGAAATAACTATATCCAGCTGCCCAGCCACTCAAAACCAGGTCCAGTCAAGGTGACACACAGCTTGACTACCACAATAGAGTAAGGCATATATATATATATATATTATATATATATATTCAAAATTCTATTATTTCCTATTTTATTCTTTGTTTATTTGATTAGCTGATTTCAGAAAAACATGCATTAGTCTTCTACAGTGATTTTGAGTATGTGACTTTTTCTTGGTAATATGATCTATAGATTTTAAAATTATATTGTTCATATATGTGAAGTTTTTTGTAACCTTTATGGATTATACTTTTTATAGATATAAATATTAATTTTTATGCCATTTAGTAATTTTTAATTTGAATTATAATTTGTAGTAATATATTCTCTTTCTTGGTCTCTCTCTCTCTCTTTTTCATTTTTCACTGTTTATTGAACCTCAGATTATTTTTATGATACTACTATCCAAGAGAAACTCCTTTATCAAAAATAAACCTCTACATTCTAATCTTATTCAGTTCTCTGTTTACTTCTTGTATCCAGTTTTCCTTCCTTTGTATTGTAGTTCAGAATACATCAGCAGTTTAGCTTGTAAAGAGTGAAAACAATTTGGGAGCTACATGCTGCATGCAAATTAAATATATCAGACACACATTTCTCTAATGCTCTGCTTTGAGCAGGCCAGAAAAATCCTTTGGGGTTGCTCCTGTCTTTCAACACTTGCCCTTTAACATCAAAACCTTGATCTAGGTCCTGACAGTAAAGTTTCTATCCCAGGCTCACTTATTAGTTTCGATCACAGTGGGATTAAAAACCTTCTTTCCTGTTCAGTTAGCAGTTCCACCCTTTGCTTGCTTCTGGTCAAACTTGTTCTCTTTGCAGCACAGCTCATAAGTATTTCACCCTACTTTGTCTTCACCCTACTTCTAAGCAATTTTAGCTGTCTATCCCCCATAAAAGACATACTGCTGAACCCTCATTAAAAGTTGTTCTCTGCAATCTTGTATTTTGGATCATCATATCTAATATTTTCTCAATTTTATTTATTCTGCAATTATACACACACACACACACACACACACATATGTACTATTTCTTGGTCTCTTTTAATTAATATTTGCCAGGCCTAGGTTTTCCAAAGATTTTTTCAAACTTTATATGGCTTTTATTTTAGGTGTGTGGCTTACAAATTAAATGTGACTAGATTTATATAAGTCATATAAGTCGTAGTTTTATATGAATATAGGCATGGAGATATGAAAGTGAATGTACTATTTGAAGATTATCACTCTTGTAGGGCTAACGCTTGAAAGGGAATGGTTATAGTTAAAGCAGGAAATTAGGCAAGGAAAAAGTGGTAACAGTTCTTATTTGTCAAGTTAAGAAGTTTGTAGATCTTCCTTTTACTACTGGGGAGCCATTGAATGTTTCAATTTAAATTATGACCAGCTTTATATTTTATACATATCTCTATTTTTGGTTAGGAAGACAGATTTAAGGTGACAGAGTTTGAAGACAGACCAGTTAGAGAACATTGTAAAGGACAAGAGATGTGTAGATTATGGAATAGGGAGTGACAGCGGTCATGGAGAAGAGAGATTGGATTTGAAGTCTATTTCAGAAATGGAATCAATTGGCCAAAGAATCAGTGATAGTAGGGATCTGAGGAAAAGAGAGAAGTCATAAGTAACTGAGAATCCCTGCTTAGGGAGTTGAGTAGATTGCAAATCTGTTTAATAAGACAGAAACTTGGGGAGGAGAAGAAAGTTTATTTGACTGAAATGGAGATAGTGTGATCTAATGAGCTCATATTTTGTGCCCATGGCATGATCAAGTAGAATTATTCAGTAGGAAATTGATATTACTCTTCTGAGTTTTGTGAGCAATCTACAGAATTGAAATGTGTATTTTGCAATAAAAACATATATTAGATGTTCCTCTAGATTTATTTATTCATTTATTTCTACCCTCTTCCACTCCTGCTTACCTCTCCTCTAGATTTAAAATTTTCAAGCTATTGCCATTTTTTTGAAACAAGTTTTTCCCTATTATTGGACTTTAGCTAACTCTGGAATGTTTCTTTTCTTCTATTTATACTCACTGAGAAACATAAAAGAACCAGTTCTTCCATGAATGTACCTTCAAAATAATAAAATAAAGCTTTGAGCTCTTGAAGTATCTGAATCATATTTTTGGACAAGAAATTTATGTTTAAAACTTAAAAACATTCCTGAAGAGCCCATGATTTCTGGCTTGTAAAGAAGCTAATCAGGTCTGAGAAGAAAAGAGGGATTTAAAGTTACCCTCAGTATATGATTAATAAAATTTAGACCTGAACCTCTCAGGTGGACTTAGGGCAAGGACTAGTAGTGAGTGAGTGGGATCTAGTGACTTCAACCTTTGCAGCGGGATCTTTGACAAATACTTTTTTCATGACAGTGATAACTGGACTGTTCAAGCTAGATCAAAAAGCTCCTATTTTAGATAAGAAACTTAACTCTCTTTTAAAGTGGCTAGGTATGGCACAGGTAAGATCACTGTGATCCACCAGATGACATCTCCTGGAATTCTGCTAATTTCATTAGAGGAGGGACAGATAGATAAATATTGGTCTTAGAATAGCCCAGAATTTAAGGAGGCATGATGTCTTCCTTTTGCTTTGGTGATGTTGGTGAAGGACATCAAATCACTGATTACCTCCACATCCTATTCTCTTTTGTCTACCAGAGACACAGGCAAGCAAGCCTAATGTAGAATAATTGTTTCTTTGGGAAATTTCCTAATCCCTAGAACCAGAATCTGTGGGAAGAAAATTTACCTTTGGCTATGAAGCATCCCCAGGAGAACCCTGGAGGAATTACCCTCAATCTAGTAAGAGAAGGATGGGTTGTTGTTGTTGTTGTTAGGTGCTTTGGAGTTGATTCTGACTCATAGCAACCCTGTTTACAACGGAATAAAACACTGCCTGGTCCTGCTCTATCCTCACAATCCCTGTTATGCTTGAGTTTATCATTGCAGCCACTGTGTTGATCCATCTCATTGAGGGTCTTCCCCCTTTTCTATGACCCTCCACTTTACCAAGCCTGATATCCTTCTCCAGGGGCTGGTCCCTTCTGGTGACATGACCAAAAAAGGTGAGATGAAGTCTGGTCATTCTCATGTTTAAGGAGCATTCTGGTTGCACTTCTCCTGGATAGATTTGTTCATTCTTCTGGCAGTCCAAGATATTTTCAGTATTCTTTGCCATCACAACAATTCAAAGGCATCAATTCTTCATTGATCTTCCTTATTCATTGCCCAGCTTTCACATGTATATGAGGTGAATGAAAATGCCATGGCTAGGGATAGGGGCACCTTAGTCTTCAGAGTGATATCTTTGTTCATCAAGTCTTCAAAGAGATCATTTGCAGCAGATTTTCACACTGCAACACAATATGATGCAGATTTATTGACTGATGCTTCCATGGGTGTTGATTGTAGATCCAAGTGAAATGAAATCCCTGAAACTTCAATCTTTTCTCCATTTTTCTTGATGCTGCTTATTGGTCCAGTTGTGAGGACTTTTGTTTACTTTATGTTGAGGTATAATCCATCCTGAAGACTGTAGTCCTTGATCTTCATCTATAAGTTCTTCAAGTCATCTGCCCTCCCAGCAAGCAAGGTCATGTCATCTGCATATTGCAGGTTGTTAATGAGTCTTCATCTAATCCTGATGCCATGTTTTTCTTCATATAATCCAGTTTCTAGGATCTTTGCTCAGCATACAGATTGAATGTTGTTGTTAGATGCCATGGAGTCATCTCTGACTCATAGCGACCCTATGCACAGCAGAACAAAATGCTGCCTGGTCCGCGCCAGCTCCGTGATCCTTGCTCTACTTGAGCCTATCGCTGCAGCCACTGTGTCAATCCATGTAGTTGAGGGCTTTCCCCTCTTTTTTCAACCCTTCACTTTACCAAGCATGACATCTGTACTGGTTACCTAGTGCCACTCTGATAAGAATATACCACAAATGGGATGCTGAATAAACAGGAGTTTATTCTCTTACAGTTTGAAGGTTTTAAGTCTGAGTTCAAAGTGCCAGGCTCTAGGGGCTGGGTTAAAGCCCCTCAACCTTGGGATTTAGCTCTGCCTCCTGCTCCTGGCCAACTGGAGCTAGAGGCTTTTCTTCATTCAGACAGCTGCTGGCTGCTGAGACTGACAAGCCCAATGTTGACAAGTAAAAAGGCACAGTCCCAATGTTACCAAACCACATGGCAAACCATTAATTCAAGTCCACTCAAAGTCCCAAGGTCAGCAGAGCATGGCAGGCTGCTGAACAATGACTTGACTACATGCAGGGTTCAAGTGTGCCTGAGCTAGAGACTGTTCCCAAAGGCTTCTCCTTATATACAGGAAGCAGATCACATCCCAAAGGCAGCTACTCAGCTGCTCGCAGTAGATTCCACCATGGAGTTGATCACCAGTCTCATCATGGAGATACTACATACAGTTCCCCAGCCACTCAACCAGGCCCAGCCAAGTTGACACACAAACTTAACCACCACAATATCCTTCTCCAGGGAATGGTCCCTTCTGATATCATGACCAAAGTAGGTGAGACAAAGTTTGGCCATTTTTGCTTCCAAGGAGCATTCTGGCTGCAGTTTCTCCAGGACAGATTTGTTAGTTTTTTCAGCAGTCCATGGTACTTTCAGCATTCTTCAACAGCACCACAACTCAAAAGCATCAATTCTTCTTCAGTCTTCCTTATTGATTGTCCAGTTCTTACATGCATATGAGGCAATTGAAAATATCATGACTTGTGTCAGGTGCATCTTAGTCCTCAAGGAGACATCTTTACTATTCAGCACTTGAAAGAGTTCCTTTGCAGCCAAATTGTTCAGTGCTATATTTCATCTGATGTCCTGACTGCTGCTTCCATTGACATCAATTGTAGAATTAAGCAATGTGAAGTCTTTGATAACTTCAATCTTTTCTCCATTTATTGTGATGCTGCTTATAGGTCCAGTTGAGAGGATTTTTGTATTGAGATGTAATCCGTACTGCAGACTGTATTCTTCAATTTTCTTCAGTAAGTGCTTCAATTCATCCTCACTTTCAGCAAGCAAAGTTGTGTCATCAGCATATCACAGGTTGTTAATGATTCTCCCTCCAATCTTGACGTCATGTTCTTCTTCATATAGTCCAGCTTCTCAGATTATTTGCTCAGCAAATAGATTGAACAAGTATGGTGAAAGGATACAACCCTGACACACTCCCTTCTTGATTTTAACCCATGCAGTGTCCCCTTGTTCTGTTTGATCGACAACCTCCTTGTCTATGTATAGATCTTTGTGAGTACAATTTAGTATTCTGGAATTCCCATTCTTCTCAATGTTATCCAAGTTTGTTATGATCTACACAATCAAATGCTTTTACATAGTCAATAAAACACAGGTAAACATCTTTATAGTACTATTTGCTTTCAGCCAAGATCCATTTGACATCAGCAATGATATCCCTTGTTCTACATCCTCTTCTGAATCCAGCTTGGAAGTTCTCTGTCAATATACTGCTGCAACTGTTTTTGAATTATCTTCAGTAAGATTTTACTTGTGTGCGATATTAATGATATTGTTTGATAATTTCCACATTCTGTGGGATCACCTCTCTTTGGAATGGGTATAAATATGGATCTCTTGCAGTCAGTTGGCCAGGTAGCTGTCTTCCAAATCTCTTGGCATAGCCGAGTGAGTGTCTCCAGTGGGGCATCCATTCATTGAAACATCTCAGTGGGTATTCCATCAATTCCTGGAGCCTTGTTCTTCTCCAGTTCCTTCAGTGCAGCTGTGACTTCTTCCTTCAGTACCATTGGTTCTTGATCATATGCTACCTCCTGAAATGGATGAAGATTGACAGTTCTTTTTGGTACAGTGACTCTGTGTATTCCTTCCATCTTCTTTTGATGCTTCCTGCATCATTTAATATTTTGCCCATAGAATTTTTCAATATTGCAACTCAAGGCTTAATTTTTTTTCCTCAGTTCTTCCACTTGAGAAATGGTGAGTGTGTTCTTCCCTTTTGGGTTTCTAACTCCAGGTCTTGAATAAGTATGGTGAAATGATACAAACTTGATGCACACTCCTCCTGGTTTTAAACCATGTACTATCCCCTTGTTCTATTCGAACAATTGACTCTTGGTCTATGTACAGGTTCCTCATGAGCACAAATAAATGTTCTGGAATTCCCATTCTTCACAATGTTATCCATAATTTGTTATGATCCACACAATCAAATGCCTTTGCATAGTCAATAAAACACAGGTAAACAACATTCTAGTGTTCTTTGCTTTCAGCTAAGATCTATTTGACATTAGCAATGAGATCATTTGTTCTGCATCCTCTTTTTAATCCAGGTTGCATTTCTGGCAGATCCCTGTCAATATATTGCTGCAACTGTTTTTGAATTATCTTCAGCAAAATTTTACTTGCAGGTGATATTAATGATATTGTTTGGTAATTTTGACATTCTGTTGGGTCATCTTTCTTTGGAATACGCACAAATGTGGATCTCTTCCAGTCAATTGGCCAGGTAGTTGTCTTCCAATTTCCTGGCATAATTGAGTAAATGCCTCCAGAGCTGCATCCATTTGTTGAAATATCTCAATGGGTATTCAGTAGATTCCTGGAGCCATGTTTTTTTTTTTTTTTTTTTTTTTGCCAATTCCTTCAGTGCAGCTTGGACTTCTTCCTTCAATAGTATTGGTTCTTGATCATATACTACGTCCTGAAATGATTGAACATTGATCAGTTCTTTTTGGTACTCTGTATTCTTTCCATCTTCTTTTGATGCTACCTGCATCATTCAATATTTTGTCCATCACAAAAAAAAACAAAAAAACAAAAAAACAAAAAACAACTCACTGCTGTCAAGTAGGATCCGACTCATAGTGACCCCTCCATGGGTTTCTGAGGCAGTATCACTACTGGAGTAGATTGCCCAATCTTCCTTCCTAGGAGTGGCTGGTGGGTTTGAACCTCCAGCCTTCTGGTTAGCACTCAAATGCCTTTGGCACTATGCTACCATTTTGTCCATAGAGTCCTTCAATATTGTAATTCAAGGCTTGAGTTTTTTCTTCAGTTCTTTTAGCTTGAGAAATGGCAAACATATTTTTCCCTTTTGTTTTTCTAATTCCAGGTCATTGCACATTTCGTTATAATACTTTACTTTGTGTTCTTGAGCTTCCCTTTGAAATCTTCTGTTCAGCTCTTTTTATGAAAGTTTATTTGACCAGAGGGTTTCTGTGGAACTAATGTTGTGGATTAATTACAATTGGTCCACTTTTTTCATCAGTTGATGTTGCTACGAGTCAGAATCAACTCAATGGCAGTGAGTTTGAGCTTGATAATATAACTGTGGAGTCCCTGGGTGGCACAAATGGACTTTTTGGTTAGTGCTTGACTACTAACCAAAAAGTTAATGGTTTGAATTCACCCCCAGGTGCCTTGGAAGAAAAGGCTATCTATTTCTGAAAGGTCATAGCCATTGGGAACACTATGGAGCACAATTCTACTCTGAAACATGTAGATGGATCACCATGAGTCAGAATTGACTCCATGGCAACTGGTTTGGTTTTAGGTTTGATATCATAATTCTGCCATCTGTTTGTTGTATTGTGGTGAGTTGTGTGTTGCTGTGAGGCTGGAAGCTATACCACTGGCATTTCAAATACCAGCTAGGTCACTTGTGGTGCACAGGATTCAGAGCAGCTTCCAGATGAAGAGGATTAGAAAGAAATGCCTGGAAGTGTACATCCTAAAGTTAGCCAATAAAAACCTTATGGATCATTACAGAACGTTCTTCAATATAGTTCTGGAAAATGAGTACCTAGGTTGGTGTTGCTTTTGTTGTTAGGTGTCGTCAAGTTGATTCTGACTCATATCAACTTCATGTGACAGAATAGAACTAAGAGTAGAACCATAGAGTTTCTTAGGCTATAATCTTTACAGGACCATATTGCCAAGCTTGTGTCATCTGAAACTGCAGGGTGGATTCAGACTTAACCATTGCACAACTAAGGCCTCTTCATAGGTTGATAGGTACTCAAAATAGACAGTAGCTGCAACAATGTACTGGAGTATAGTACTGATCATGAAGATGGCACAAATAACATTTTGTTCTGTTGTATATGTGGTTGCTTAACTGATGTCAACTAACAACAACACATTAAGTTTACTAAATTGCTTTTGGTAAAGAAACCCATTAAACTATGTTTAGCCTAGTATTTCTCAAATTTATTTGATAATATATACTTTTTTTAAAAAATGTTAACAACTATTAAGTATTATACAACTAGTGTAGCTCCACAATTAATTCTTACTTGGGGAGCACTCCTTGGAAGGAAGGTTGGGCAATCTACTTCTGTGGTGATACAGCCTTGGAAACCCAAGGAGGGGTCGCTATGAGTTGGATCTGACTTGATGGCTGTGTGTTGCATTTTTGTTTATACAATAACTAATCTAATGTGATTAAGAGAATGAATGTGGCATTATCTTAATTGAGGTAAGAAGCCAAAGCTCTGAAAGAACATGGTGAGCATTATTGATCTGTCTTAACATTAATTAATTAATTGATTAAACACTCATCTGCTTAGTTGCCTAAAACTACCACATTCAGTTCTATCAGGCAAAATGGATGTAAGTAAGCCATTTAGTATGTGTTATTGTTAATAACATGCAAACTTGAGGTTGTTTATATATTTTTAACTCCAGGAAACATTCAGTTTTCTCTAAACATTATTGGAATCTTAAGTACAGGTAAGGTAGAGCTAAGAGGCCATGTGAAAATATGGGGAGTGATAAGCAATGTTTGGAAAACGAAGAATGATGGACTAAATTTCTTCAAATTCAAGCCAAGCTAAGCAGTTATCAGTCTGATTTAGCCCTTGAGCTTCTAGATCAGCACAGCTAATATTCTTTTTATATATCATTTTGGTTTTCATAAATCTAATATAGTAAAATCTTAAACTCTTAAATTTGGAGCTATATATTTGCTTGTAATGAAAAAATATAAAAAAAGGAACTTAAATTGAGCTTTCCTTTCTGACTTTTATTTAATGGGTTTTTAATGTTCTGCAAGGAGTGGAATAGAGAAGGCAGAAAGACAAATGCAGATTATTCTGTCATTCAGCCAAGCCAGTTACTCCAAGTCTGGAGTAACTGGCTTTGAAATCATTTGTCTTTGTTTTAGTGTTGTCCACCTACTCTTGCATGAGTAGCATGGAAATTGAGTAGCCAGGTTATTCTTATAACAGCATGCCTGGATAGGTGGTTCTAGGCCCTGTTCTCTATGTGTAAGAGTTCAATCCTATATGTTTACCACAATTTTACTTCCAAAGTTCTCATTTTCAGAAATATTTCAGAGATTCTCTGAAGGTCCAGAGAAGACACTGTATTTTATAATCATATATGTTCACCTATTTTTTGAAAATTCCCAGTTCTTGATACCATTAGACATTTTACTTTATGAAATATCTGATGATATCATTAGACATTATTAAGACTTAATTCAGTATTCATCAGAACACCAATGAAACACATAAACAATCTCAATGTCTCAAATGAAGTGTTGCCAATACTTAAGCCACCAATAATTGAACAGTTAAATACAAAATTATAAAAATGAAAAATCCAAAATTTTCCAAGAAAATGAAGAATGAACTCAAGAGTACATGGTGAGTTCTATTCAGATTTGAAAGAAAGACAGCTTTGTTTGTGTAAGTAACTATGTGACAAAATTAGTGATTTTGATAGTAGGACTTGGCCGGACCACAATTCTGTGTGGTTTAAGAAATTGTGATATGGGTTGTTCCCATGATGGGATCAGATGTATATGTTTTGAGCAGCCAATCCATTGAAAGGGAGTTTCCCTAGGGATGTGGCCTGCTTCCAGTATATTTATGGACATCCTGGGAAAAGAGACACTCTCCTGTGAATTGAGATCCTGTTGTGCTGCCTACAACAGTTTGTAAGTGAACAATCCACCATTCAGCCTGGAGATCTTGAATTCATCATTTGTTGGAGTCAACAGCCAGTATACTGCCTACCTTCCTTGAGCTCATCAGCCCCTGCAGCTGTGTGAGTGGGGAAAAGCCTCCAGTTTGACGTTTAATCCAAGAACTTAGGACTTGTCAGCTTCTCTAAGTGTGTGAGCCATTTTCCTAAGATGAATTTCTTTTCTTTTCTCTCTCTATATAACCTTTACTGGTCTTACTTCTCTAGAGAACCCAGTCTAACACAGTGATGATTTAAAATTTTATGGGAGGTTGGACTGACTAATCCCAGTGATGCTTACTAAGAAGCAAGTAGTAAGAACCAACAGGCCCAGGAGGAGGTGTAGCACTCTCATCTTTACTCTGTTTCCTGAAAGCAGACACAAAGATGGATCTCCTTAAGGTGATAAATACATATATATGGTCATGGAATCTTAAAAGGTAGCATATGATTACAGAATTTTTATTTATAAGAATAATCATTGGAATTATTTTCTTATGAAATATTATTGTATGGATTGTGGCAGAAGAAAATATATATTGAATGAAAAGAATATTAGAATTTAGACCATTTTATAGAAAATTATAAATCCCTAGAAATAACATAATGATTAAAATACATTTTACTCAGATTTGGAATTAATCCTTTCAGAAAACAGACAACTTTATCTAAATTGAAAAAAACATAATAAGAAGTCTAATGTGGTGTAGTGCCTAAAGCATTTGACTGCTAACCAGAAGGCTGGCAGTTCAAACCCACCAGCCACTCCTCGGAAGGAAGGTTGGGCAATCTACTTCTGTAGTGCTACTGCCTCGGAAACCCAAGGAGGGGTCGCTATGAGTTGGGTCCAACTTGATGGCACATAACAACAATAATGGAAAAGAGATATAATTTTAATCATCCTAAATTCTAATAACATGTATGCTCCTCATTTAAATTCAAATAAACTGCATTGCAGAATGAATTACATTTGACTTTGAGTGTTGAATTTTCTAAATTGTTCTTCCATCTGTTTCATGGATCATCAATAATTGATAGTCAAAATGAACAATAAAAACATATGTCCTATTGTGCTGAAATTTCCTCATTTTATAAGCTCTTAGAATACTATTCACACAAGAAACTTTGACATTGTCCTTTGTGATCTGTGTTCCTAACATGTTGCAAAACATTACTTTCTAGGGTGGCAGATGATATTTCTACATGTGTATCTTTTTGTGGTGGAAGAATGTCTGGATGTATGTTAGAGCTACAAGGGAAAGGTTGTGGTGGGTTCTTGGTCACAGCCAGCTACCACGAGAGAGCAAGTAGTTGGACCTGTGGGCTTGGGATCGTGGTCACAGGGGATGTCAAACTCAACTGGCATAACATGCTACACAAAAACATTGTTCTACATCCTACTTTGGTGAACAGTGACTGGGGTCTTCAAAGCTTACAAGCAGCCATCTAGATGCAGTGAGGGATCTCTCCTCAGTTAGAGCAAAGAAGAATGAAGAAAACCAAAGACTAATTAGAAACAATTTAGTGCAAGGGACTAGTGTACCATGTGATCCTCTTCTTACCATGCTTTTCTCAATTTAGATAAAGTTGTCTGTTTTCTAAAAGGATTAATTACAAATCTGGGTAAAATGTATTTTAATCATTATGTTATTTCTAGCCTATATGACCATGAGACCAGAATAGCTAGATGGTGCTTGGCTACCACTGTCAACCACTTGGAGGGGGATCAGTGCAGGAGATCCTGGATAGAGTGGGAAAACAATGTGGAACAAAATTCAAAATCATAAAAAAAGACCAGGTTTTCTAGTCTGATAGAGCCTGGTGAGACCAAGACTGTTGTCCCTAGTTACCCTTCAGGTCTAGAACTGAATTTACTCCTGTGGCTTCCAGCCAAACAATAGACAGGCATATGGGTTGAAACTTTACATCAGGTTTACACTCCTTGGAGCGATCAGTTGTGGGAGAACAGAAGGGCAGTGTTTGCACAGGGAGACAGCTGTGGGGGCAGGAGTGCATGGGAGCGAAAGCCACAGGGAAGAGGTAGTTACAGGGAGGAAGTGGGAAGAGAGCTGTTACATTGTGGGAAATTGCAGTCAATGTCATGAAACAAAATGTGTATGAACTGCCGTATGGAAAATAATTTTGCTCTGTAAACTTTCACCGAAATCACGATAAAAATTAAAAAAAAGAAAAGAAAAAGAATATTCCTCTAAAATAGTCTTAATTTTGTCATCAACTATTCTGTGGGCCCTTATTAGCTACATCATCTCACATATCTTGACCTCTCTCTGAGAGATGACGAAAGAAAGGCAAAGAGAGTTTAAATTGTCGTAGTGTCAGAAAATGGAAGAGTTAGGATTTAAGTTCAGTTCTGTATAGCTCTGAAGCCCATTCTAACCTGCTGTGTAAGTGACTTTCTTCTTTGTATCCTGCTGCCCAGTAACTATTATGACATGGTGGAGAGTCTCACAAGAAACTTTTTCTGAAAATATTTTGTACCAAAGAAGATACCATTGTGCACCACCTTTTTTTTTTTTTAAACATACTCTTGCTGTCATTATTTCTAAGACTTTCTTTTTGGAAAAGTCCTTGGTTACAGATCAATGTTTGTAAATTAAAAAGAAGATATAATTAGCTCATTTTTCTTTTTTAGGTTTAATCATCTTATAATACAAATAGCATAAATGCAATACTTGAATTTGCAGAAAAATAGTACATAATCCAAGATTCACCAATTATATTAGGACAGATAATCAGGTATTCTGTATATATTATCAGTTATAGGCTTATTATTTCCCATTAGATGGTCAAGAAGTTATGGTCAGATATTGTCATTCAAGTTGGACATGACTGTTGAAGAAACAATTAGCCCTTGAAGTCTAAAAGAGTGTTTTTCTTTGTTATGTTTTCAAAGAAATACTTAAAGATTGGAAATGATATTGCATCTTTGTTATCTAAAAGCATATCTCAAAATGATGTATTAAGGATGAATATTTCATTAATCCTGAAAACGTTAAGCCCAAAGACATGAGTCTGGATCCAAACACAAAAGAATTGAATTGAGTATTAATAAATACCTATGCAGATAGGATAGTCCCGAGGTTCCTTCCAAATTCTCGCTCAGTAGGTTGTTATTTGGACATCTGCTGGGTTTGGACACTTCTATGGCACAAGAGTAGCTAAAGATGAAGGAATTAAGCACAATGGGCAGGAGACAGAATAGTTTTTTTTTTTTTTAAGCCTGTTTTATATATTCATTCTGGGGAGAGGTAGTATGATGCAGGGTAATGTCACATCCTGGCTGCAGGTTTTGTTCAAGCAAAGAGCAGATAGACAGTTGTCATAAGAGTTTGACAGTTGCACTTTGCATATGTGTTTCTTTCTCTCCAAGGAACAGTTTTTACCTTAATGAGTCAGATTCTCTGAATGTGTAAATTGTGTTCTCTGTGTAGTGTTTGGGCACTACATTAATTCTTTTGGGGCACAAGTGTAACCAGAGCCAATATTTCCTTGTGCCCTTAAACAGAAAGACCCATTATAAAAGTGCACATTTGTTTTGAGATATAATATAAATATTAACAAATTTTGACTATCAGTCCTGAAGGGACTCTATATATGTTGATAGGAATTTAGAGCTGAAGAAGTTTCTTTTACTTGTTCATTCACATTTTATTTATTTAATATTTATTGAGCATGTATTATGTAACATTTGACTATTAACCAAAAGGTTGGCAGTTCTCAAAGGAAGCCCTGGTCATCTGTTTCTGAAAGAGCAAAACCTTGAAAATCTTATGGAGTGCTTCTCTACTGTTGCACACAGGAGGTTGCTGTGAATCAGTCAACTTGAGAGCAACTGCTTTTTTTTTGATATTATGTACTGATCAAGGATTATATATTCATTTCATTGTATAATTAATAGACCACATTTTTTTCAGCATGATTTCAATAGATTAGATGTGTTCCTTTAAATTAGCTTCATATTGGATCTTTCCCAATCATCCTTGTAGACAATGACTAAAGTGATTTCCTGTCATAATTGGCCATCCCTCTCATGTGCTGCCACAGCCTTGATCACATTTTGCTCTTTTTTGTAGTGAGTTATTCATGTGACTTTCACTCTCACTGAAGTGGATATGCCTCCTTGAATCATCCCATGATAGCACCAAGCTTAGAGCTGCATTGTGAAAATAGTCTTGCTATAAAGATTTTTATTTTTATTTTATGTTTCAAAATGATAAAAACATTTACATTTCTTTTATATGGAATGATATGTTAGCCTTATATGAATTAAATGTCTTTTGGAAAACAGAAAAATTCTTAACATACTCAGTCTAAAATTCTTAAGAAATCATGTTTATTATCTTGGGCAATACTCAGCTTGTCTGTGTTTGTCTCCTTTTTTGCCTGTTGCCCAATTTCAGATAATGTCTGACTACTTGTCCTTAAAATTGAAGCTTCTCAGAATCATCTCTTGTGAAGACATCTTCTCCAGGGTATTCCCTTCTAGTATCTCTTCCTCTCTTTATCTGAATGTATACTCTCTTTGATTAGAATGAAACATTTATCTCTGCTTTTCTTTATTGTGCCTTGCTTTTGGCACTGGTATCACATGTCTTAGTCTTGTGTTCCAATCACAGGAAGAGCATCTGTGTGAAACTTACCTTTTTTCTTCAAAAAGAGCTCCACATTCTGTAGAAAACTGGGTATGGAAACATTACAAAGTTAGCAGATTAATTTGCATTTATCTTTTGTATTTCTTAATTAAGAGACATTATTCTATTGGTTAAAATTCAGGTAAATAAAAGGGAGATTTTAATAATCTAATTGTGTGGTGTTGTAAGGAGGTGATATGTTTTGTTATATTGGGTTAACAATAGAATTTTCTGGGATTAAAAAATTCATAAAGTTTATCTTGTCTCCAAGGTAATATCTATAAGAAGGTAGATCAGAGAAAGGTTAGAAAAACAATGTGTAGGTAGAAGTAAAAGACTTGTCTGACATTTTCATTCTTTCCCTTTCATTTAACCTCTCAGACAGTTGATATCACCTTTTGTCCAAGACAAGTGAGAACGTATGAATTCCTGTTTTCCAAGGATGAATTAGGCAGCATGTTTTTTTTTTTTTTCACCCTTCCTTGCTTTATAGAATGCTTTATTCTTTGGAAAATGACATTTAAATTTAGTTCAGTAGATTCTTTCATGTTCTGGATCAGAAGACCACCAAAACTGAAAACCAAACTCACTGCCGTTGAGTCAGATCCAACTCATAACGACCCCTCCTTGGGTTTCTGAGGTGGTAGCACTATGGAAATAGATTACCCAAGACCACAGAAGACCATTTTATTTACTTCAGGGCTCATGAAATCTTGTCATTCCATTGAAAGAGTTCCTTGTTTTCAATGAACTGTCTTGTGAGGGTGAGAGCTTTGGCTGTGAGGTCTTTACTGTCTTCTATGGTCACATCTTGCTTTTTTTCCCAGATGAGGCACAGAAAACCTTTCAAGTCATCCTTTACTTTTCAGCTTTTTTTGGTATATTCATTACTTTTTTTATTCTTTGGATTAATCAGTAAATATCTGAGAGAAAGGGTCTAAGTGTTTCATCTTTCACTACATTTCCTTTCAAGGGTGTTTATGGTAGCTGAGTAGTAGAGAATAGTTACTTGGCTCTAAGTCTCCTTACAGTTCAAGATAGGGGCTTGGAAAGCACAGAGAACTGTACCTGACAACAGTGGTCTCAGTAATGGATTGGGCAATTGCCTCAGCATGAGTGCATGGGAATACATTTTATCTTCATTAGAGCACCCGGAGACCAAGGGAACACTTAGGTTTATGCTTCTCTTCCCATCTGTTTTAGTCTGTAGTGACCAAATATAGTAATATAAGAAAACTCTGATTGGGATGGTCATACCAAAACCAAAAAAGCAAACCCACTGCTGTCCAGTTGTTTCTACCAATAGTGATCATATAGAACAGAGTAGTACTGCCCTATAGAGTTTTCAAGGCTGTAAATCTTTATAGAAGCAGGCTGCCACATCTTTCTCCCATGGAGCAGCTGCTGAGTTTGAACCACTGACCTCTTGGTTAGCAGAAGAGTGCTTTAACCACTGTGCCATCAGAGTTCCTTTGGGATGGTCATAGTCATTATCTATTCATTATTGACAATATAGGACTACCATATGGGATTGTTTGCTGAACTAAGGTGCCCTGATATAGGGCCAAATGAGGGGTGAAATTAGTTGCCTCCCCTGCTTGTTAAGCCATAAACCCTGGCTTGGGATGATGTTAGTTGAGGTAAAAGATACAGTTTTTAATTTGCTTAGAGGTACTATATAATCAATCTCTTGGCAATCTTGGACAATATGGATGAAATTTAAGTCCAAGGCAGTCAAGTTTGGTCTGCATTTTCCTTACTTCAAAAAAGTGTTTGGAAGATGGAGTGATTGTAATCTACCATTTTACCTCTCCTGGTAGTTGTGGTGAATTTATTACATGCTCATATTTTTTTTCCCTTCATATAAGCAACACACATAGTTGTAAGATGTGTGGCTAAGTTAGAGAAATGAATGTATGGCTTCTGTGTGTGTTCTGATTACCTAGTGCCACTTTGACAAGAATATACCACAAATGGGATGGCCATAACAAACAGGAGTTCATTCTCTGACAGTTTGGAGGCATTAAGTCCAAATTCAAAGTGCCAGGCTCTAGGTACTGTGTGAAAGCCCCTCAACCTTGGGCTTCAGCTCGGCCTCTTGCTCCCAGCCCACTGAAGCTAGAGGCATCTCTTCACTCAGACAGCTTCTGGCTGCTTGGGCAAACAAGCCCAAGGTCGACAAAGAAAAAGGCATAGTTCCAATGTTACCAAACCACACAGCAGGCCATTAATTCAAGTCCATTGTAAGTCCCAAGATCAGCAGGGGATGGCAGGCTGCTGAACAATGACACGGCTACATGCAGGGTCCAAGCATGCCATAAGCTGGAGAGCATTCCCAAAGCTGTTTCTTATATAGGGGAAGCAGATTACATACCCAAAGTAGCTACTCAGCTGCTCCAATAGACTCCACCATGGAGTTAATTACCAATCTCACCATGGGGAATAACTTCATTCAGCTGCCCAGCCACTCAATCAGGCCCAGCCAAGCTGACACAAACATAACCACCACAGTGTGTATTGAACTCTTTCATAAAGCACATCATGGATTGTATTTTAACTTTTAATTATCCTTGAATCAAACTCTTCTTCCTTGAATGAATATAGCATAATTGTATTCCTGCTATAACCTCTGATCTCCTGACATTAACATATTTATTACATAGATTAGTGTGGTATTTCAGATTCCTTTGAACTTTTCTCTTAGTCTTCCCTGTTACGTTGCCCTTAATGTACAAGCATGATGAGCCATGGAATGAAGTGACTCACCAGATACAACACACAGACACACACATATGCATGTGCACACACATACAACCAAATCAGGAAGTAAAGGCCATAGTTGAGTTCATATAAAGTGACAGACTGGGGGCAGAAAAATGGAGATGAGGATCCAGCACACAGACATTAAATAATAATAATAATAATAATAATAATAGGGAAATCAGATTGATTAGGAAAAGCCCAAAATGAAAAAAAGGAGTATCAAGTTTATAAATTAATGTCAGGAATAAGACAACAACAACAAAAAAACCCAAACCCACTGCCATTGAGTTCATTCTGACTCATAGTGATCCCATTGGGTTTCCAAGGCTGTAAATCTTTATGGAACTAGATTGCCTTATCTTCCTCCCACAGAGCAGCTGGTGGGTTTGAACCACTGACCTTCTAGTTATCAGCTAATAACTTACCCACTATGCCACCAGAGCTTCTTAATGTCAGGAATACCAAGCATCAATTTCATGAAAGAGAGGAGAAACAGAAATTTAGGCTCATGGGTGAGAACAAGAAATGGTGTGTCTGCTGCTGGCCACATGGGACCTTGATATCTGTTGTCACCTGGGAACCCAGTTATCTTGCTCCCTGGTCAATGCTGTGAGTGTACATGATTACAAAGCATCAGATATCCTTCTCTGATTCCACCAAACCTAGAATCTCAAAGTTTAAAACACTGGTAAATGGTGAGGAATGATCTTAGTATAGTGGAAATTTTACTGATATCTAAAATGGACAATCTTATGTTTGGACAAATATTATAATTAATCTAGTCATTGGTTTTACTATGTGGAAGGAATATCTGACAAATGAAATAGTTTAACCTAAGAAGCAGCTCACTTTATAATATAGTTTTATTCCTGAAATGTTTGCTTGAGTTTAATTTCTTGTAAACCTATTTGGGAATATTGATATTTTAAAGGATGCATGTAAAGGTACAGGTGTTCCTGGGTGGTGCCAATGGTTAATGACTTCAATTTCTAATCAGAAGAATGGAGGTTTAGGTCTACGCTGAGGTGCCATGGAAGAAAGCCTTGGCAATATACTTCTGAACAATCAGCCATGGAGCACAGCTCTACTCATGACACACAGGAGGTAACTATGAGTTGGAATGGATTCCTTGGCAACAGGATATAAAAGCACTTAAGTATATGTGGGGAAATTTGTCAGCTTTTTGTCTTGTTTCTTTGGAAAAACAGTTGAAGAAAAATTTCCCCTGAGCTCTGAGGAGTTACCTCTTCCCTAGTTTTTTTTTTTTTTTTCATTTTTTAACCCCATAGGTTTTGTAAATTTTGTCCAAGTTGATTGGCATTTCCTGGGTAAGCTGCAAACAACTTGGGTTAGTACTTTTTGTCTGGTCCTGGGCTGAAGTCCAGGATTGGAGCCCTGTGATTGACCAAACCCGCATTGCAGGGTTTGGTCAGTAGGCTATGCAAATGCAGTATCTGTGGCCTACTGACAGCATTGATTAGTTTGTGGCCCCTCCTGGTAGGGACCATGCTTTGAAATTGATTAGGAGTTGTGCATATATGCAGCCAACCCTAGTAAGAGAAACAGCTGGAACAAGTAAAAGGAAGAAAGAAAAGAGAAGAATAGAGGGAGAGAGGAGGAAAGGGACCTCCTTAATAGAGCTGTAACATGGGTCAAGGGGTATAACACTGAAGACAGAGAGAAGCCCAGAAGGGGCTCTGTGGCAGAGTCACTAGTGACAGATGGCAGGGCCAAGAGGATCCTGTCCTGAGGAAGCTGAGAGGAACTTGTCTTCAAGGGGCTGAAAGAGTTGCCTTGAGTAGGCTAAGAGGAAGCTTGCATTACCAAGAGGAACTTAGAGACCTGTCTTGAACTGGGGAAGGGAGACTTTGCCTACATGCTTCCTGATACTGATCCTGAATTTTAGCCTATCAATCCTGATCCTGGGTACCTATCCACTGCCATAGAGTTGATTCTGACTCATAGTGACCCCTGTTGGGTTTCCAAGGCTGTCAGTCTTTATGATTGCCTCATTTTCCTCCCATGGAGCAACTGGTGAGTTTGAACCACCAACCTTCTGAATAACAGCCAAATGCCTTATTCACTACCCCACCAGAGCTCCTTGATCCTGAGTAAAATGAAAAAGATGAATCTCACTGCCATTGAGTCAATTTGACTCATAGCGACCCCTCCTTGGGTTTCTGAGGTGGTATCTATATAGAAGTAGATTGCCCAGTCTTCCTTCCAAGGAGGCTGCTGGATTTGAACTGCCAGCCTTTTGTTAAATGCCTTAAGCACTATGCCACCAGAGCTCTGTTATTTCCTTAACAATCACTTAAGCTTAAATATGGTCTATGACTTCTGTGTGGCTATTGCAATGAATTATTGAGCCCATAAGAGAAGTAAAGAATGCCCTGGGAAGGATTATGGTGTGAGAACTGGTAAAAAGGTTAAAGAGTGAAGGTATATCTGATATTCACCTCATGGGAATCAGCTTTGGGCTGACCCTGATCATTATCTCCCCTTAAGTTAGATGGTTAGACTATTATTATTGCACTATTTAACAGTCTGAACCACCATTCTACTTCATATTCTTTTGATAATATTTTTGTGCATCAGGCTTGTTCAGGTCAGACTGAAGATTTTAAGCAGAAAACTATACACGTATACACAGAAGTGGAGTTACTGTGAAGCTAAAGAAACTTAACCTTCAGGGTCATCTTTTTAGTAAATGTCTTCCCAATCCTTTGGAGATATTTTGTGATTGTCTCATACAGGGTAGGATTAACTCCTCCACCCTTAATCAAAACTGGTGCCCATTTTAAGGCAGATGATACCACATGCAATAAGAGAATATTATGAAGGTTTACTACTCACATAGAGGGACTTTCTGGGGAGTTTAGGATAGGAATACACTGGTCTGGGTGATTATATTGGTGAGAATAAGTTGAGCCTTTACCGTGTGTGGTAGTTAAGGTTATGTATCAACTTGGCTGGGCCTGGTTTTGAGTGGCTGGGCAGCTGATCATAGTTATTCCCCATGATGGGACTGGTAATCAACTTCATGGGGGAATCTGCCTTGAGCAACTGAATAGGGAGCTTTAGGGAGGTGGTCTTACAGTATATAAGGAGAAGCTTAGGGAACGGTCTGCAGCTTTTTGTCACACTGGGACCCTGTGTAGCTGAGTCTTCATTTAGCAGCCTGCCATGCTTCCTGCTGATCTTGGGACTATCACTGGACTTGAACTAGTGGCCTGCTATGTTATTTGACAATCTTGAGACTGTGCCTTGTCACTTGTCGACCTTGGGTTTGTCAGCCTTAGCAGCCAGCAGCTGCCTGAGTTAAGAAAAGCCTCCAGCTTCAGTGGGTCAAGAGCATGAGGCAGAGCTGACTCTCAAGGTTGAGAGGCTTTCAACCAGCCCCTAGAGCTCGGCACTTTGAACTCAGACTTCTAGCCTCCTAAACTGTAAAGAAATAAATCCCATTTGTAGTATTTTCTGTTAGAGTGGTGGCATGAAGTAACCAAAATACCAAGGTTGGAGGGTGGGCCTGGGAAAGAGTTCACATGCAGGCTAGGAGTTTGAGAACTTTGAACTGCCTTCTGGTGCTGAAGGATAACTGGTGTGTACACTGATCTTAGGAGCTCTGGTAGCATAGTGCCTAAGGCACTTGACTGCTAACCAGAAGGCTGACAGTTCAAACCCACCAGCCACTCCTCAGAAGGAAGGTTGGGCAATCTACTTCTGTAGTGATACTATCTTAGAAACCCAAGGAGGGGTCACTATGAGTAGGGACTGACTCGACGGCACATAACAACAACACAACAACACACTCCTCTTGTTCTGGTTGCCCAGACATAAGGCACACAGGAAAGAGGAGTGGAAATCTGAAAGCTATCAACAGTCAAACATCAAAAATGCAGTCAATCTCTTTATGATAGTTGAGAAGGATACCTAGGATTGTGGTCATATGATCATACACTTTTGTAGATTTAAAATCCTTAACCACAATCAGTTAAAACCTCTGTCTCATTCTTCTTCAACTTCCTTACTGTACCAGTTCACTTTGAGTCAGATGACATTGGAAAGACTGTTTTGGGCATTTTGGAAATATGCTATGAAGAAGTTGAGATAAATATATAGTCTGGATGTAGTAGCATAGTGCCTAAGGCACTTGACTGCTAACCAGAAGGCTGCTGGTTCAAACCCACCAGCCACTCCTGGGAAGGAAGGTTGGACAATCTACTTCTGTAGTGATACTGCCTGAGAAACCCAAGGAGGGGTCGCTATGAGTCGGGTCCGACTCGATGGCACATAACAACAACAACAACAACAACAACAACAACATAGTGTTACATATTTATGTGGGTCATAGTCATTTCAGGCATGTTTATATTGTTGCTAGCCTTCTTGGTATATTGCTATTGTTAGGTGCCACTGAGTTGGTTCCAACTAGTAATGACCCTCTGTACAATAGAACAAAACACTGCTGGTTCTGTAGCATCCTAACAATCCTTGCTATGCTTAAGCCCATCATTGCAGCTACTGTGTCAGTCCATCTATTTGAGGGTCTTGCTCTTTTTTTCGCTGACCCTCTCTACTTTACCAAACATGGTATCCTTCCTCAGGGAATAGTCCCTTCCAATAACATGACCAAAGTACATGAGACAAAGTCTGGCCATTCTTGCTTCTAAGAAGCATTGCAGCTGTACGTTTTCCAAGACAGATTTGTTTATTCTTCTGGAAGTCCATAATAAATTAAATATTCTTCACCAACACCATAATTCAAAGGCATCAGTTCTTCTGTGGTCTCCCTTGTTCATTGTCTAGCTTTCACATGCATATGAGACTATTGAAAATACAATGGCTTGGGTCAGCCACACCTTAGTCTTCAAAGTGACATCTTTGTTCTTTAACATTTTAAAGAGATCTTTTGAAGCAGATTTTCCCAAGGCAATATGTCATTTGATTTCTTGACTACTGTTTCCGTGTGCATTGACTGTGCATCCAAGTAAAATGAAATCCTTGACAACTATAATCTTTTCTCTGTTTATCATGATGTTACTTCTTAATTCACTTGTGAAAATTTTTGTTTTCTTTGTTGTGAGGTGTAATGCATCAGAAGGCTGATGTCTTTGATTATGTCATCTTCATATTGCAGATTGTTAATGAGTCTTCCTCCAGTCCTGATGCTATGTTCTTCTTCATTTAGTCCAGTTTCTCAGATTATTTGCTCAGCATACAGGTTGAATAACTATGGTGAAAGGATACAGTCTTGACACACATCTTTGCTGATTTTAAACCAGGCAGTATTGCCCTGATCTGTTTGAATGACTGACTCTTGGTCTATGTACAGGTCCCACATGAGCACAGTTAAGTGTTCTGGAATTCCCATACTTTGTAATGTTATCTGTAATTTGTTATGATCCACACAGTTGAATGCCTTTGTGTAGTCAACAAAACAGAGCTCTGGTAGCATAGTGCCTAAGGCACTTGACTGTTAATCAGAAGGCTGGTGGTTCAAACCCACCAGCACTCCTCAGAAGAAAGAAGGGGCAATCTACTTCCGTAGTGATACTGCCTTGGAAACCCAAGGAGGGGTTGCTATGACTCGGGGCCAACTCGATAGCACATAACAACAACACAACAAACATCTTTCTGGTATTTTCTGTCTTCATCCAAGATCCATCTGACATCAGCAATCATATCCCTTCTTCATATCCTCTTCTGAATCCAGCTTGACACTCTTTTGACACTTCCTTTCAATGTACTGGTGGAAGAATTTTTGAATTATTTTCAGCAAAAATTTGCTTGCATGTGTTATTAATAATATGAGTTGATAATTTTTGCATTCAGCTGGATCACTTTTCTTTGGAAAAGGCACAAAGATAGATCTCTTCCAGTCAGTTGGCCAGGTAGCTGTCTTCCAAATTTCTTGCCATAATTGAGTGAGTACTTGCAGCATAGCAAACATTGGTTGAAACATCGTGATGGGTATTCCATCAATTCCTAAAGCCTTGTATTTCTCTAATCCTTCAGTGTAGTGCCTAAGGCTACCAGAAGTCTGGTGGTTCAAACCCACAAGCCACTACTCGGAAGGAAGATTGAGCAATCTACTTCTGTAGAGATACCACTGGAAAGCCAAGGAAAGGTCACTATGGGTTGGAACCAACTCGAATGCAGTGAGTTTGGTTTTTTCTTTTTTTGGTGTGATTTGGGTGAAAATTTACAGAGGAAATTCACTTTCCATACAGCAGTTCACATTCACTTTGTCTCATGGCACTGACCACAATTTACCACAATGCATAGCTCCCCTCCCACTTCCTCCTGACAGTTACCTCTTCCCTGTGTCCATCCCTCCATGCACTACTGCCCCCTGAGCTGTCTCCCTGTGCAAAAGCAGCCCTTCTTTCTCCCATGATTGTTCCCTCCAATGAGCGTATCTACCCCAGGCAAATGTTCAACTCCTATGCCTGTCTTTTATTTGGCTGGAAGCCACAGGTGTGGGTTCAATTCCAGACCTGAAGGACAGCTAGGGACCATAGTCTCAGTGGTTCCACCAGGCTCTATTGGACTAGAAAACCTGGTCCCCCCACTTTTTTTTTTCTCCAAATGATTTTGAGTTTTGTTTCACATTGTTCTCCTTCTCTATCCAGGATCTCCTACATAGATCCCCTTCCAATTGGTTAACAGTGGTAGCTGGGCACCATCTAGTTCTTCTGGTCTCATAGTCGTATAGGCTGCAGATTGCATGGTGTACTGGTTGCTAAGACTAATTGTTTACATGAATTTTTGGTTTTCTTCATTCTTCTTTGCTGTGGACAAGGAGACACCCATCATTGCATCTAGATGGCTGCTTGCAAGCTTTTAATATCCCAGTCACTACTCACCAAAGTAGGAGGTAGAACAATGTTTGGTGTAGTATGTTATGCCAATTGAGCTTGATGTCCCCTGCAGCTATGGTACTGAGCCCACAGGTTCAACTACTTGGTCCCTCTGGGTAGCTGGCTGTGACCAAGCAGTGAGTACAACCTTGCCCCTTGTCAGCTCTACTATACACCTGGGAATTCAGATCATACACATAAAGTTATAGGACCATTGTCTTCCAAACCTATACATGGTTTTGGGTACACTCTCTGCTTCTGTAGCAGTCAGCCCCAGAATTATAGGTGAGGAGAGACAACTCAGGGACACCCGAAGTAGCAAGCGGGAAGAGCAGGAGAAAGGGGATTAAAAGCCAGGAAGCCAGAGAGAAGAGCAGTCAGCCGAAGGGATTAGGTGAGGAGAGGC
>NW_006921685.1:5527297-5532060 GCF_000298275.1 Orycteropus afer afer | reverse complement strand
AAAAAAGGACAAATCACTCCAGCATATAATAACTAATTAAATATAAATACAACAAAGTCACAATGTCTTGGAGACAAGTGATCACCACAGTCCACACAAAGAAGCAAGATGGAGCACGAAAAACAAAAGACCAGGACACAGACCTAGAACACATTCCTGAGGAAGAAGCAGCATTGGAACTCCCTGATAAGGAATTCAAAATAATAATATTTAGGTACCTTCAATGGACTGAGAGACAGATGAAGGAAAACACTGACAAAATTAAAGAAAACACAGACAAAATCTTAGGACAATTTCAGAAGAAAATACAAGACCAAAATGACAAAATAAATGAAAAATTAAAAATGATACAAAATGTACAGATAGAAATCCAGAAGATTAATACTAAATTTTCAGAAATAGAAAGCACATTGAAAGGGCAAAGGAGTGGAATTGATACAATGGAAGATAGAATTCATGAGATTGGAGACAAAAACCTGAATACTTCTTTGGAAAGGGATCAATCAGAAAAAAATATCAAGACAAATGAAGAAAGCCTAAGATTCATATGGGATACCATCAAAATGAGTAACCTATGTGTAATTGGAATTCTAGAACAGAAAGGAAAAAAGAAAACCACTGAGAAAATTGTACATAATTTGTTGGAAGAGAACTTCCCTGATATGATGAAAGATGTGAATATATTCACTCAGGAAGTCCAATGAATTCCAAACAGAATAGATCCAACATGGAAATCACCAAGACATATCATAATCACACTCACCAAAACCAAAGAAAAAGAAAGAATCCTGAAAGCAGCATGGGAAAAACAAAAAGTTACCTACAATGGACAACCAATAAGACTAAGCTCTGATCTCTGAGCAGAAACCATGCAGATGAGAAGGAAATGGGATGGCATATATAAAACCTGGAAAGAGAAATTTACAACCAAGAATTTTATACCCAGCAAAACTGTCCTCCAAATATGATGGTAAAATTAAGAGATTTCTAGATAAGCAAAAATTAATGGAACTTGTTAAAACCAGACCAACTCTAGGAGATACTGAATGGAGTCCTTTGAACAGAGAACCAATAATAGCAAACAACAACTGACAATTAATACACAAGATGACATAACCCAGAAATTAACACAGCTCTGAAAGCATCCAAAGTAAAATAAGCTTACAAGATTGTTAACAGGGAACCAGAGACATCAATTGGCCAATGAGGACAACTAGAAACCAAAAAGAGGGAAAAAATAGTGTAGTTACAGAACTTCTAAGTGGCAAGGAAATCAAGAGACTTGAAAGATAGAATGGACTCTTCTAAACTCAGAGAGAAAATTATAAATCACAGGGTAACCTCAAAGAAAAATGATAAATCTTCACATCACAATAAAAATGAGGACAAGAAAAAATATTTAGCAAATACTAAAAGAACAGCAATGAAGGAAATGATAACATGATTCATAAACAAAATGAGCTCAGCACAGAAAACTATATGGAATAAAGAAAGCAGGAACAGAATGAAAAAACACATAACAAAATGATAGCAACAAATTTATACTTGTCGATAATGACATTGAACTTCAATGGATTAAATGGACCACTCAAGAGACAGAGAGTTGAAGACTGGATAAAACAAAACAAAAACATAACTTATCCATATGCTGTCTACAAGTGAGACACCTTAGAGACAAAGACAAAAATAGACTAAAATTTAAAAGTTCAGAAAAGATATATCAAGCAAATGGCAAACAAAAAAAAGCAGGAGTGGTAATATTAACCTGGTAATATAGATTTTAAGACAAAAAACACCATAAAAGTCAAGGAAGGACATTGTATACTGATTAAAGGATCAACTGAACAAGAAAATATAACCATAATAAATGTCTATGGACCCAATGAAAGAGCCCTTAAATACAGATTATACTTCAACAGAATTGAAAAGACAAATAGATTACTCCACAGTCATAATAGGAGACTTTAATACACCACTTTCAATGAAAAATAGAACTGGAAAGAAACTCAAAGATGCAGAAGAACTGAACAATAAAATCCACGAACTTGTCCTTTTAGGCATCTACAGAACACTTCAACCAACAACAGTATAATATACATTCTTTTCCAGTGCACATGGAACATTCTCCATGATAGACAATAAGTTAGACCATAACACAAGCCTTTATAAACTTAAAATTATTGAAATACTGCAAAGCATCTTCTCAGATCACAATATTATAAAATTAGAAATAAACAACAGGAAGATTAATGGAAAAAGAGCAAATACATGGAAAATGAACAACACCTCCTTAAGAAGGACTGGATCATAGAAGAAATAAAAAATGAAATTAAAAAATTCCTTGAATCGAATGAGAATGAAAACACAACATACCAAAATCTTTGGGACACAGCAAAAGCAATGATCAGAGGCCAAATTATAGCATGAAATACACACATCAAAAAAGAGGAAAGAGTTAAAATCAGCACTTTAAGTCAACATCTCCAACGATTAGAAAAAGAACAGCATGAAAAGCCCAGAGTCACCAGAAGATAGGAAATAATAAAGATTCGAGCAGAAATCAATGAAACAGAAAATAGACACAATACAAAAAATCAATAAGACTAGAAACTGATTTTTGAAAAGATTAATAAAATTGACAAACCACTACAAATTTAACAAAGGAAAGAGGGACAGAATACAAATAACACTAATAAGATATGAATTGGGAGCTCTGGTAGCCTAGTGGCTAAGACACTTGCCTGCTAACCAGACGGCTGGCGGTTCAAACCCACCAGCCACTCCTCGGAAGGAAGGTTGGGCAATCCTACTTCCGTAGTGATACTGCCTTGGAAACCCAAGGAGGGGTCGCTATGAGTCGGGTTTGACTCGACGGCAAACAACAACAAGATATGAATTGGGTGACATTACAACAGAACCAACCAACGTGAAAAGGATAGTAATCAGGGTACTATGAAGTACTGTAATCCAACAAATTAAAAAATGTAGAAGAAATGGACAGATTTCTAGAAGCACAATACTTACCTAAACTAACACAGACTGAGGTGGAAAAGTTGAGCAGATCCATAACAAAAGAAGAAACTGAATAGTTCATAAAAAAGTTAGCAAAAAAAAAAAGTCCTGGCCCGGATGGTTTCACTGGAGAATTCTATCAAATATTCAGAGAAGAATTGACACAAATCCTACTTAAACTATTTCAGAACATAGAAAAGGATGGAATCTTTCCAAATTCATTTTATGAAGCAAGCATAACCTTGATACCAAAACCGGGCAAAGACATCACTAAAAAAGAAAACTACAGACCAATATCTCTCATGAATATAGATGTAAAAATCTTCAACAAAATCCTAGCAAATAGACTCCAACAACACATCAAAAAATAATACATTATGACCAAGTGGGGTTCATATCAGGTATGCAAAGATGGTTCAACATTAGAAAAACAATCAATGTCATCCATCACATTAATAAAATAAAGTAAAAGAACCAATTGATCATATTATTGATGCAGAAAAGGCATTTGATAAAATCCAACATTCATTCCTGATCAAAACTCTCAGCAAAATAGGAATAGAAGGGACATTTCTCAACATAATAAAGGGCATCTATGCAAAACCAACAGCCAACATTATATATTCTCAATGGAGAGAGGCTGAAAACATTCCCCTTGCAAATAGGAACCAGATAAGGATGCTCTCTATCCCCACTTCTGTTCAACATTGTATTGGAAGTCCTAGCCAGAGCCATAAGGCAAGAAAGGGAAATCAAAGGCATCCAAATTGGTAAGGAAGAAGTCAAACTATCCCTATTTGCTGATCCTATACATAGGATCCTATGCATAGAAAACCCAAGAGACTCAGCAACAAAAACCTACTGGAACTAATTGAGAAATTCAGCATAGTGGCAGGCTACAAGATCAACATCCAAAAATCAGTTGGATTCCTCTACACCAGTGAAGAGATTGCTGAAAAATAAATAAGGAAATCAATACCATTTACAATCTTGTTGTTGTTATGTGTCGTCAAGTCAGACCTGACTCATAGTGACTCCTCCTGGGGTTTCACTATGGAAGTAGATTGCCCAACTTTCCTTCTGAGGAGTGGCTGGTGAATTTGAATCACCAGCCTTCTAGTTAGCAGCCAAGTGCCTTAAGCACTATGCTACCAGAGCTCCCACCATTTACAATAGCTATCAAAACAAAACAAAACAAAACAAAACAAAAAACCCTTGGGAATAAATCTTACCAGGGACACAAAAGACCTATACAAAGAAAACTACAAAAGACTACTTCCACAAACCATAAGAGATCTACATAAATGGAAGAACATACCATGCTTGTGGATAGGAAACTGATCATTGTGAAAATGTCAATACTACCCAAAGCGATCTGTATATACAGTTAATCCCAACCCAGATCCTATCAACATCCTTTAAGGATATGGAAAAACCAATCATTAACTTTATATGGAAAACAATGAGACTTCAGATAAGCAAAGAACTATTGAAGAAGAACAAAATAGGAGGTCTCACATTCCTGGATCTTAAAACCTGCTATCCAGCCACTGTAGTCAAAACTGCCTGGTACTGGTACAGTGACAGACACATACACTAATGGAATAGAGTTGAAAACTCAGAAATAGACCCATCAACCTATGGTCAGCTGATTTTGACAAAGGGCTGAAATCCGTTGCATGGGGAAGAGATTGTTTAAGAAATGGTGTTGGCAAAACTGGATATCCATTTGCAGAAAAATGAAACAAGAT
>NW_006921685.1:5517795-5526730 GCF_000298275.1 Orycteropus afer afer | reverse complement strand
AAGTTGGAATTAGAAATACCATTTGACCCAGCAATTCTATTACTAGGTATATATCCTAAAGAAGTGAGAGCCAGGACAAGAACAGATATATGTACACCCATGTTCATCACAGCACTATTTAAAAGAGGAAAAAGATGGAAACAACCTGAGTGCCCATCGACAGAAGAATGGATCACCAAACTATGTTACATACACACAATGGAATACTATGCAACCCTAAAGAAGAATATAGAATTTGCAAAAGACCACATAATGTGGATAAACTTAGAGGACATTATTCTGAGTGAAATAAGTCAGTCAGAGAAGGACAAATGTTGTATTAGTCTGTTATTGTGAAGAGTCAAAGAAAGTTTCTATATGGAAGGAAATTTTCTTTGTTGGCTACCGGGGTAGGAGTGGAGGGGAGGAAACATTGAAAGATAGGTAGAGACAAGTATTGATTTTGGTGAAGGGAAGGGCAATGTACCAAATGTTAGTGATCAACATAGCGGCATTGAGGATGAGGAAGACATACAGATGTATATGGGTGGTGCAGACAACAAAGATGAACCCTTTTTCATATACAATACTGCATTGTAGATGATGGCAAACATTGATATACAGAAGATAGACAGGTGGAGAGGGTGAATGATTAGGTATGTCTATGCAGGGAGGAGTGTGTCCATGACCATTTATACAGGGTTGGCAGACAATATTTCTACAAGTGTATTTTTGTATATTCTGTAAGAATTCTCAGGTATGTAGTAGAGCTGACAAAGGACAAGGTTGTAGTCACTTTTTGGCCACATCCAGCAGCTACCTGGAGGGAGCGAGTAATTGGACCTGTGGGCTTGGGACCATGATCGCAGGAGACTTCAAGCTCATTTGGTATAACATACTACCCAAAACGTTTTTCCACATCCTACTTTGGTGAGTGGAGACTGGGATCTTAAAAGTATGCAGGAGGCCATCTAGATGCAATGAGGGGTCTCTTCTCATCCAGAGCAAAGAATAATGAAGAAAACATAAGAGGCATGGAAACAATTAGTCCCAATGACTGATTCACCATGCAATCCTCAGCTTATATGATTATGAGACCTGAAGAAATAGATGGTTCCCAGCTGCCACTGTCAACCACTTGGAGGAAATCCTGGATAGAATGGGAGAACAATGTGTAACAAAACTCAAAATCATTAAAAAAAAAAAAAGGAGGGACCAAATTTGGTGGTCTGATAGAGCCTGGTGAAACCCCTGAGACTATGGCCCCTAGCTTCCCTTCAGGTCTGGAATAGAACCCACTCTTGTGGCTTCCAGCTAGACAAAAGACAAGTGTCTGAGGTGAACATTTCCATTAGGTAGATACACTCTTTGGAGATATCAATTATGGGGGTGTAAAAGGGCTGTGTATGCACAGGGAAACACCTAAGGGGGAAAGAGTTCATGGGAGGGAAGGACACAGGGAAGAGGTAACTATGGGGAGGAAGTGGGAAGAGAGCTGTTCCATAGTGGTAAATTGCAGTGAATGTCATGAGACAGAGTGTATGTGAACTGCTGTATAGAAAATGAATTTGATCTGTAAACTCACCCAAATCACAATAAAAATTAAAAAAATATAGAGAGTGACTAAGAGAAATAAGATTTAAAATACTCATACTTTTATATTGGTTACAAGTTTAAATGATAATATTTTGGTTTATTCAGGTAAAATAAATTTATAAATATAAAAAATTAAATAGTTGGAACATGAAATGTATGAATTATGAATCTAGGAAAACTGGAAGTTGTCAAAAATGGAATAGAATGCATAAAGATTGATACCCTAGGCATTCGTAAGGTGAAATAGACTGGTTTTGACCATTTTGAATCAGACAACCATATGATCTACTATGTCGGAAATGACAAATTGATGAGGAATGCCATGACATTCATAGTCATGAAGAATGTTTCAAGATGTATCCTGAAGTACAATGCTGTCAGTGATAGGATAATATCCATATGCCTACAAGGAAGACCAGTTAATGATACTATTATTCAAATTTACTCACCAACCACCAAAGCCAAAGATGAGGAAGTTGAAGATTTTTTACCAACTTCTGCAGCAGTCTGAAATTGATGGAACATGTAATCAAGATGTGTTAATTATCACTGGTGAATGGAATGCAAAAGTTGGAAGCAAAGAATAATCACTGGTAGCTGGAAAATATGGCCTTGGTGATAGAAATAACCCAGGAGATCACAAGAGAGAATTTTGCAAGACCAACAACTTATTCATTGCAAATACCTTTTTTCAAAAACACAAATGGTGGCTACACACATGGACTTCATCAGATGGAGTACACAGGAATCAGATTTACAACATCTGTGGCATGAGACGATGGAGAAGTTCAATATCTTCAGCCAAAACAAGACCAGGAACTCATTGTGGAGCAGACCATCAACTGCTCATATGCAAGTTCAAGTTGAAGTAGAAGACAAAACAAGTCCACAAGAGCCAAATATGACCTTGATTCTATCCCTCCTGAACTTAGAGACCATCTAAAGAATAGGTTTGATTCATTAAACACCAGCAACTGACCATAGTAATTGTAAGATGACATCAAGAAATCCTCCAAGCAAAAGGTCATTAAAAAGATAGGAACGGAAGAGAAGACCAAAATGGATGTCAGAAGACTCTGAAACATGTCCTTGAACAGAGAGTAGCTAAAACAAATGGAAGAAATGACAAGATAAAATAGTTGAACAGAAGATTTCAAAGAGCAGCTTGAGAAGACAAAGCCAATCATTATAGTTAAATGTGCAAAGACCTGGAGTCAGAAAACCAAAAGGGAAGCACGTGCTCAGCATTTCTCAAGCTGAAAGAACTGAAGAAAAAATTTAAGCCTCAAGTTGCAACATTAAAAGATTCTATGGCCAATATATTGAATGATGCAGGAAACTTCAGAAGAAGATGGAAGGAATAAAGAATCACTGTACCAAAATTAATTGGTCAATGTTCATCCATTTCAGGAGGTAGCATACGATCAAGAACCAATGGAAATGAAGGAAGAAGTTGAAACTGCACTGAAGGAACTGGTGAAAAACAAGGTTCCAGGAATTGATGGAGTACCCATTGAGATATGTCAACAAATGGATGGCAATGCCAAGAGATTTGGAAGACAGCTACCTGGCAAGCTGACTGGAAGAGATCCATATTCATACCCATTCCAATGAAAGGTGATCCCACAGAATGTGGAAATCATCAAACAACATCATTTATATCACATGCAATTAAAATCTTACTGAAGATAATTCAGAAATGGTTGCAGCAGTATATTGACAGCAAATTTCCAGAAATGTAAGCTGGATTCAGAAGAGGATGTGGAACAGGGGACATCATTGCTGATATCAGATGGATCTTGACTGAAAGCAAATGCCAGTAAGATGTTTACTTGTGTTTTTTAACTATGCAAAAGCATTCGATTGTGTGGATCAGAGCAAATTATGGATAACTTTGAGAAAAATAGAAATTCCAGAACACTTAATTGTACTCCTGAGGAATCTGTACATAGATCAGGAGGCTGTCATTAGAAGAAAACAAGGGGATATCTCATGTTTTTAAATCAGGAAGCGAGTGCATCAAGGTTGTATCCTTTCACCATACTCACTCAATCTGTATGCTGAGTAAGTAATCTGAGAAAACCGGACTATGAAGAAGAATGTGAAATCAAGATTGGCAGAAGGCTCATTAACAACTTTTGATACAAAGACAACACAACTTTGCTTGTTGAAAGCAAGGATGACGTGGAGCACTTACTGATGAAGATTGAAGACTACAGTCTGCAGTATGGATTACACCTCAATATAAAGAAAACAAAAATTCTCACAACTGGACCTATAAGCAGCATCAAGATAAATGGAGAAAAAAAAATTAAAGTTTTTAAAGACTTCATATTTGATTCTACAATCAACACCAATGGAAGCAGTAGTCAAGACTTCAGACAACATATTGCATTGGGTAAATCTGCATATTGCATTGGGTAAATCTGTTTCAAAAGACCTCTTTAAAATGCTGAAGAGCAAAGATATCTCCTAGAAGAGTAAGATGTGCCGTACTCAAGCCATGGTATCTTCAATTGTCTTATATGCATGTGAGAGCTGGACAATGAATAAGGAAGACCAAGTTGATGCTCTTGAGTTGTGTTGTTGGTGAAGAATACTGAAAGTACCATGGACTGCTGAAAGAACTAACAAATGTATCCTTGAAGAAGGGCAGCTGGGATGTTCCTTAGAAGCAAGAATGGCCAGACTTTTTTTCACCTACTTTCGTCATGTTGTCAGACCATTCACTGGAGAAGAATATGCTGGGCAAAGTGGGGGGTCAACTAAAGAGAGGAAAACCCTCAACAAGATGGATTGACATAGTGGCTGCAACAATGAGCTCTGGTATAGCAAGGATCATGAGACTAGCACAGGAGGGGGTAGTGTTTTGTTCTGTTGTGCATAGGGTCGTTATGAGTCAGAGATGACTTGACGGCACCTAACAACAACAACAAGATGATTCAAGTGAAAACCCCAAGATGGAAGGAGGCTTGTTTATAATAGAGCAAGAACTCTACTAACATTGCATATATGGACAGTGGTATGGGGAACAATCGTAGAGAAACATGAGAGTAGTGAGGCATACTCTGAAAATAGAGGTCTGCTCTTGAATGGAAATTGTGGCAATTGTGATTAGAAGCCAAAAGATTGGGAACAAAATTTTTGGGACAGAGAATGCTAAGTAGACAATTGTAATTGAGGGGAGTGACTTGCAAATACAATGAACCTCAAGGCTTAACTGCAGTATCAAGTGGGCCCATACAAGAGAGAGCAGATGTAAGCTAATTTATTCCTTGTAGAAAATATACCCTTATTTAAGAAAATGAAAGCATGGTGCTAGACCTGAAGGGTTAATGAGTAGCTTGAGGGTTGGGTTATGTGTTGCTTGACTTTATGTGTACAGTTTATAGCAAAATTCTGTTGCATACTAAGAGTTGTTGTTTCATATAGGTGCTGTTGAGTAGGTCCCAACCAATAGTGACTCTGTTTACAACAGAAAGAAACATTGCCTGTGCCATCCTTAAAATCTTTATTATTTTTGACACCATCATTACAGCCACTGTCTATCTATCTGATTGAAGGTCTTCCTCTTTTTCACTTATCCTTTACTTTACCAAGCATGATATCCTTCCCTAGGGACTTGGCCTTTCTGAAAACATGACTAAAGTAGGTGAGATGAAGTCTGGCCATTCTTTCTTCTAAGGAGCATTTTGGCTGCACTTACTCTAGGACAGATTTGTTCATTCTTTTGGCAGTCCGTGATATTCTCAGTATTCTTTGCCAGCACCATAATTCAAAGACATCAACTCTTCTTCAGTCTTTTTCATTGTCCAGCTTTTCTCTGCGTATAAATACCATGGCTTGGGTGAAGCACACCTTAGTCTTCAAAGTGACATCTTTTCTCCTTAACACTTTAAAGAGGTCTTTTACAACAGATTTGTCCAGTGCAATATAACATTTGGTTTCTTGACTGTTGTTTCCATGGATTTTTATTGTGGAGCCAAGTAAAATGAAATCCTTGACAACCTCAATCTTTTCACTACCATCTATAAAGTTTTCCAGTGATATATATGATAGTGTTTCACTGCTATTCTTAAGGTTTTCTTTCTTTTTATTTTTTTGATTTCATATCACACACACACACACACACACACATTTTAATTGTGCTTTGGGTGCAAATGTACAGAGCAAAATTTGTTTTACATTTAACAGTGCATGTACATTTCATGCCCTAATTACCATCCCCAAACATAACGCATTCTCTCCCCTCCCTTCTCTGTGACCTCCCCACTGTGTTCCTCTTAACTATGTACTGTCTGTCCAGCTTTCCCTCCATGTGAATGCTGCCTTTTCTAGTGCCCATGGCTGATTGCTCCAAGCAGTGTATCTCCACAGAGGTAGGTGGATGCATCCCCCTGGGTTGGGTGTTCTGCATGTAAGTCTCTGTACTGTTGAGCTGAGAGCCAGTCCTTGGAAATGAGTCCTATCCCAGGCCTGACGTGTATTCCAGGGTCATAGTCTTGGTGGTCCCACCAGAGTCCATCTGACCAGTAATTCTGATCATTATTCAGTTTTTGAATTTTGTTCCACATTCTTCTTCCTACTCTACACAGAATCTCCAGTTTTGATCCCTTCCCAAGTGGTTGGCATTGGTGGCTGGGCACCATATAATTCTTCGGGTCTCAAGGTCCATCATATCATTGGACTAATTGTTTCCAAATGTCCTTGATTTTCTTCACTTTTCTTCGCTTCAGATGAGAGGAGACCATTAGCTGCATCTTAGATGGCCTCTTGAAAGCTTTTAAGACCCCAGTCGTTACTCACGAAAGTAGGTCGTGGAACAAGATTTTTATGTACTATGTTGTTCCAATTGAGCTTGGTGTCCCCCCAGTACTATGGTCCTGAGTCAGTGGGCCCAGTGGTTCTCTCTCTCAAAGTGTTTGGTTGTCTCTGAGGGATCACTCCAACTCTGTCTTCTGTTGCTTCTGTAATGATTGTGGTTATTTTGTATCACTAGTATCTACTAGCTGAAGATAATCTTGCAGCATCTATGCAATATTTATCTTCAGCTAAATCTATCATTGGTCTAGGGTACGTTCTTGCTTGTCGACCCCTATCTGATCTTCTCAATTGTCTACGCATTTATTTGTAGCCTGGTGTTTGGTGCTAGTGGTAATGCAGTATTATGCATATACTAATATTTGCCTCTGTCATCTGTATCTTATTTGCACATTTTGGTATCCTTCCTTTCTCCAGTGTTATCATGCTCATCACAGACTCTTTCCATACCATCCCTCCCCTTACCAAAATCAACATATAGCCCCCAACTAGTCTGAAATTTTCCCTCCCCTTTCCTCCCATCCCTGGTAACCTACAAAGTGAGTTCCCTTCCCTAAGCAAACCCTTCCTTGACTTTTTTCAGTATTGGGCTCATACAATATTTGTCCTTCTGTAATTTACTTATTTCACTCAGCATCATGTCCTCCAGATTCATCCATGTTGTGAGATGATTCGTGTATTCTTCGTTATTCTTTAATGTAGCATAGTATTCCATTGTGTGAATGTACCATAATTTTACCATAATTTGGTTATCCATTCATCTGTTGATGGGCATTTAGGTTGTTTCCATCTCTTTGCTATAGTGAATTGTGCTGTGATGAACATGGGTGTGCATATGTCTGTTCATGTCCTCTCACCTCTTTAGAGTACATTCCTAGTAATGTAACTGATGGATCAAATGGCATTTCTATTTTCAGTTTTTTTTAAAGAAACCCCAAACCATTTTCCACAGTGGTTGTCCCATTTTGCAGTCCCATCAGTAGTGTATGAAAGTTCCTGTATCTCCCCAACCTTGCCAGCATTTATTTTCTGTCTTGTTGAACTTTGCTATTATTGCTGGGGTGAGAGGATATCTCATTGTTGTTTTGATTTGCATCTCTCCAATGGCTATATCATCTCTAGTGAAGTATCTGTTCATATCCCCTCCCCATTTTTAAATTGGACTGTTTGTCTTTTTGGCATTGAGGTGTTGAAGTTTTCTATAAATTTTAGAGATAAGTCCTTTGTCAGATGTGTCATAGGAACATATTTTTTTCCCAATCTGTAGGTTCTCTTTTTACCTTTTTGGAGAAGTTTTTCAATGTGTATAAGAATTTATTTTTTAAAAGGTCCCACTCATCTAGCTTCTCTTCTACTACCTGTGCATTTTGGCTTATACTTGATAGTCTGTTTATGCTGTAAATTGAAGGAAGCTTGGGCAATCTACTTCCGTAGTGATACTGCTTCAGAAACCCAAGGAGGGGTTGCTCTGAGTCAGATCTGACTTGACGGCAGTGGGTTGGTGGGTTTTAGATTTGCCCTTATTTTATCCTTGATGAGTTTTATAGTTTGGGGTTTTACATTTAAGTCTTTGATCCAACTTGAGTTTGTTTTTGTGTATGAGGTGAGGTATGGGTCTTGTTTCAGTTTTCTGCAGGTGAATATCCAATTTTGCCAGCACCATTTGTTAAAGAGGCTATCTCTCCCCCATTTAATGGGTTTTGGTCCTTTGTCAAAGGTCATAGATGTGCATAGATGAATGAGTCTATTTCTGGGTTTTTGATTCTGTTCCGTTAGTCTATCTGTCTATCATTGTACCAATACCACTGTTTTAACTACTGTGATTGTATAGATTTTGAGATCCAGGAGTGTAAGACCTCCCACTTTGTTTTTCTTCTTCAGCAGTGCTTTGCTTATCCGAGGTCTCTTTCCTTTCCATATGAAGTTAATAATTGGTTTTTCCATATCCTTTAAGAATGTTGGTGGTATCTGGATCAGGATTGTGTTGAATGTGTAGATTGCTTTTGGTAATATTGATTTTTTCACAATATTCAGTCTTCCTATCCATGAACAAGGCAGATTCTTCCATTTATATAGATCTCTTGTAGTTTCTTGTAGTTGTGTTTTATAGTTTTCTTTGTATTGGTCTTTTGTGTCTCTGGTAAGATTTATTCCAAGATATTTTATGTTTTTGTAGCTGTTGTAAATGGTATTGTTTCCCTTATTTCCTTCTCAGAGAACTCTTTGTTGATGTAAGGAATCCAACTGATTTTTGTATGTTGACTTTGTATCCTGCTACTTTGCTGAACCTATTAGTTCCAGTAATTTTTTTGCTGAGTTTTTTGGGTTTTCTATGCATAGGATCATGTCATCCACAATAATACATAGCTTTACTTCCTCTTTGCCAATTTGGATGCTTTTTATTTCTCTTTCTTGCCTTATTGCCCTCACTGGTTGTTGTTGTTTTGTGCCGTCGAGTCAAACCCGACTCATAGCGACCCCTCCTTGGGTTTCCAAGGCAGTATCACTACAGAAGTAGGATTGCCCAACCTTCCTTCTG
>NW_006921685.1:5512841-5517080 GCF_000298275.1 Orycteropus afer afer | reverse complement strand
TTCAAATATTCTATCTCCAACTGGGATAGTTTAGGTAGGTCCTGTGTTTCTAGAAACTTCTCCATGTCTTCTAGGTTCTCTGATCTGTTGGAGTACAGTTCTTCATAATATTCTGTCAAAATCTTTTTTATTTCAGTTGGTTCTGTTGTGATGTTTCCTTTTTTCATTTATTATTCATGTTATTTGCATCTTCTCTTTCTTTTCTTTTGTTAGATTTGCCAATTTTTTTTAATATCTTCAAAGAAGCAGCTTCTTGTTTTGTTAGTTTTCTCTATTTTTTTTTTTTTTTTCTGTTTCATTATTTCTGCTCTGATCCTTATTATTTCCTTACTTCTGGATACTGTAGGTTTCTTGTCTTGCTCTTTTTCTAGTTGTTGGATTTGTTGTGTTAGAGTATTGATTTTGTTTCTTTCATCGTTTTTGATGTATGCATTTATTGCCATAAATTCAACCTCTGAGTACTGCTTTTGCTGTGCTGCATAGATTTTGGTAAGTTGTATCTTCATTCTTATTTTTTTCTAAGAATTTTTTTATTTCATACTTTATTTCTTCTGTTACCTAGTAGTTTTTGAGCAGTATATTATTCAATTTCCACATTTGATATTTTTATCCTTGATCTTCTTCTTATTGATTTGTAAATTTAAAGCATTGTGGTCTGAGAAGATGCTTTGTAGTATTTCAATATTTTTGAATTTATTGAGGCTTGTTTTACATCCTAACATATGAACTATTCTGGAGAATGATCCATGTGCACTGGAGAAGACTGTGAATTTTGTGTTGGTTGGGTGGAGTGCTCTGTATATGTCTATGAGGTCGAGTTGGTTAATTGTGTTGTTGAGTTCTTCTATATCTTTGTTGAGTTTTTTCTAATCGTTCTGTTCCTCCTTGAAAGTGGTGTGTTAAATTCTCCTACTACTATTGTAGACTTGTCTATTTTTCCTTTCAATTTAGTTAATTTTTGTTTCATATATTTTGGAGCTCTTTCATTGGGTACATAGATATTTATTAAGGTGATGTCTTCTTGGACATTTGATCCTTTCGGCATCATATATTGTCCCTCATGCTGTTTTTCACTTTGTAGTCTATTTTATCAGAAATTAATATTTCCACTTCTGCTCTTTGTCATTACATTTGTTTTTGTTGTTATGTGCCGTCAAGCCAGACCTGACCCATAGCGACCCCTCCATGGATTTCCAAGGCAGTATCACTATGGAAGTAGATTGCCCAACCTTCCTTGCTATATTATTTTTCACCACTTAATTGTTAAGTTGTTTTTGTCTTTGTGTATAAGCAAGGTCTCTTGCAGGCAGCATATTAATAAGTCTTCTTTTCTTATCCAATCTGCCATTCTCTTTCTCTTGACTGGTGCATTTAATCCATTCACATTGAGTGCTAGTGATAGGTATGAATTTATTGCTGTCATTCTGTTGTGTTTTTAGTTGTGTTGTTGGTGATTTCCTTGGTCCAAATATTTTTCTGTGCTGAGCTCTTTTTTTTTTTTTTTTTAATTTAGCGTTTCTTCTCTTTGCTTCTTTATTGTTGGTTTTATGCTTACTAAGCCCATATGTTTTTGTTCTTTCTGGGTTTGCTTAGGGGGATGTTAATTTTCTTTGTGGTTACCCTGAAGTGAATTGTTGTCTCCTTGATTTTGGAACAGTCTGTTCTATAAAGACATTGTCCTCTCCATTTGGAAATTTTGTAATTAGAACTTTTATTCCTTCTATTTTCTTCATTGCTAGTGTCATCTGCAGATTGACTCCCTTGTTTCTTTGTGTGGAATGTTTTATGAACTTATTTTGAGCATCTATTTCTGGTTTGTTTTTCAATTGTTGATGTTAAGTGTCCTGATTATGATTTGTTTACTCTGTTATGGGTTCTCTATTGGAAAGACTCCCTTTAGCATTTCATGTAGGGTTAGTCTGGTTTTCACAAATTCACTTAATTTCTGTTTGTTTGCAAATGTCTTGACTTCACCCTCATATTGGGTGGACAATTTGGCTGGATACAGAATTCTTGGTTGGAAGTTCTTTTCCTTCACTGTTTTATATATGCCACCCCATTATCTTCTTGACTGCATGATTTCTGCTGAGTAATCAGAACTTAGTCTTATTGCTTGTCCATTGCAAGTGAAATTTCTTTTTTCCCAAGCTGCTCATAGGATTCTTTCTTTGTCTTTGGTTTTGGAGAGTTTGATTATGGTATGTCTTGGTGACTTTCTCTTTGGATCTATCCTGTAATCCTGTATGAGGTTTGTTGAGCTTGTTGGACAGATATCTTTCCTTCCTTCATGATTTGGGTGAAATTTTCTGTTAGGAAGTCTTACCACAATTTTCTCAGTTTTTTTTCCCCCTCTCTTGTTTTGGTATTCCAATGAGGCGTATGTTGTTTCTTTTCATGTCATCCCATATAACTCTTAGGTTCTCTTCATTCCCCTTAAATCTTTGTTCTGATTTTTCTTCATACAGGCTGGCATCAAGGGGTTTATCTTCTAGTTGGGAAATGTGTTCTTCGGCCAGTTGTAGTCTACTCTTTTGTCCTTCCTCTGTGTTGTCTAACTCTATAATTTTAGTGTTCATCTTCTGGATTTCTAACTGTTGATTTTGTATGAGTTCTAATTGTTCTTTTGTCTTATTATTTTGTTATTGAATGGTTTTCCTGGATTCTTCCATGGTACTGTCTGTGTTCTCCTTAATTTTGTTTGTGGTTTCCTTGAGTTTTTGTAGAGTTCTATACACATACCTTCTGAATTCCTTCTCAGATAATTTCATTGCCTGTTCTTCTTCTATGATAGATAATTCTTTAGCCTAGGGTTTTATTTCTATTGTCTTGTCCCTTTTTTTTTGTTTGTTTGTTTGATTTGAGGTTGTCTGTTGTTTCCTAGACATTTCAAAGTTGTTACCTTTAACTATTAGGTATGTATTGATTTGTTTCACCCTGATTTTGTGTTTGAGTATATTTTCAAGTGTGGAGCAGGTGTACTTTTTGTGGTTGTTAATTCAGATGTACTGGGTTTCTCTCTGGTTTTCTTTATGTTGGTGGACTCACTGTTGGGAATGTTGGTGCAGGTCTCTACTTGTTGTGAAGGGGATTTGGAGCTAGGATGAGCCAGTGTTGTGGTGGCTTAATGTGCTCCTTATTTATATTGGATGAGGCAGGGGAGAAGAGAAAAAAAGAGAAAGAAAAGAAAAAGAAAAAAAAAATGCCAGTAGTGACTCTCCATTTTCCGCATTTGTGCAGTTGCTCCTGGCTTTGGGAGTTTGGTTTCAGTTTGCTTGGAATGGCTACTAATGATGACGTTTTGTTGTCAATCACAGATCTGCAGTTCAAAATTGACAGAGACCCCAATGTTTAGGGGACTGCTACATTCCACTTGGATTGTGAATCCACAAAAAACCCACACCCTGGTCCACTCTGTGCTAAAAAGCAGTTGTGGAAGAGTTGAACACCAACCCGCTGCTGTGAGTTTGTTCCAGTGCTCTGCCTACTTGCGATGGGTTTCCTCCTTTCCTCCTCTTCTTTCTAAACTCTGTGGTAGCCTGAGCCATGGAGATTTTTGCTCTGTTTCTCAGCAAGCTTTTCTACTCACTCAGCTCAGCTCTCAAGATTACCATCAGAAACTCCAGGTGTGGATGTTCTAAGTCCCTGAAGCCTCTGTGGGTTCTGTTTTTTTCCCCCTCCTTCTCTCTGCCACTCTCTTTTGTACTGCAAGTGAAGTTTCTGTTTCTCTGTTTTTGTGTCTCCCTGCTGGCTAGGCAGGTTTGATTTCTTTCTTTTTTTTTTTTTCCCCAGCTGTGTAAACTGCTCTTTTCCTCTGCCTCCACTAAATCTGGTACTTTTTTCTTCTCAGCTGTTCACAATTCCAGCATCACTCGTTCTATCTGCTACACCTAGATTTTCAGTAATTAAGATGCTAGAGGGAACAAACATGTGGACTACAGGTACAACACCATCTTCCTCCCTATTTATAAGGTTGTCAGTGGCCATTTTTTTCATTTCAGTATTGGATTGCTCCATCTTTCTTCCCAGTCTGCCTTAGTCTGGAAGTTCTGCTTAAACCAGTCCACAATGGGTGACATTGCTCTTCAATACCAGTAGCATAGCTTTCAGTCTCATGTTGTTGTTGTTGTTGTTGTTATGTGCCTTTGAGTCAGCCCCAACTCATAGCGACCCCTCCTTGGGGTTCCGAGGTAGTATCACTACGGAAGTAGGATTGCCCAACCTTCCTTCCAAGGAGTGGCT
>NW_006921685.1:5511072-5511874 GCF_000298275.1 Orycteropus afer afer | reverse complement strand
GATTGCCCAACCTTCCTTCCGAGGAGTGGCTGGTGGGTTTGAACTGCCAGCCGTCTGGTTAGCAGGGAAGTGTCTTAGCCACTATGTTACCAGAGCTCCCATCATATATATATAAATGCTTAAATTACATACTTACTTTAAAAGTTCTTGTGAATATATATATTCAGATAATATTAACTGGTATTCATTGTATTCTTATGTTTTGGGTGATATAATTTAAGTACATGCATTTTTCATGAATTCTAAGACATGTTTGAGAAGTGGATTTGTTTAAAGATGTTATAATGATAATGATAAGGAGATCTTTCCTTCTCTACAGTCACAAGAACTTTTAAAGTAAGTATGTAATTTAAGCATTTATAAGCTACATAATATTAAGGCAAAACTGAGTTTATAAGGGTTATTCACAGTGTTGACAGAAAAAAAATCCTTGTTCCTTGACATTTTTAAGCCCCAAGAGGGCAAAGATATTAGGCTGTTTTGCTCACTTATTTATTTCAGGTAATTATTAAAGTTGATTTTAGTTATCTGTGACATTGTAGCATAAACACTACAAGTGAGTGACTTTAAAGAACAGAAATTTATGTTGTCAAAGTTCTGTAAACTAAAAGTCTGAATTCAGAGTGTCAGTATAGGGGAAAACTCTGTTGGCTCCGGAGATTTCCTATGTTGTTGTTGTTATTGTGTGCCGTTGAGTTGGCCCCGACTCATACTGACCCCTCCTTGGGTTTCTGAGGCTGTATCACTACCGAAGTAGGATTGCCCAACCTTCCTTTCAAGGAGTGGCTGGTGGGTTTGAACC
>NW_006921685.1:5509667-5510718 GCF_000298275.1 Orycteropus afer afer | reverse complement strand
GTTATTGAATAAATGAAAAAAAAATTGAAGTGGAAGATTTCCATTTTATGGGTGTTTTCATTAAGAGAGCCTCACTGTAAGCTTTTGAGTAGCCATGTAAGATGCAAGCATTGGTCTCCCCTTGCCTGGAACAAAGAAAAGTGAAGAAAATCAAAGTTATATGGAAACACTTAATCCAAGGGTCTGATGGACCATGGAAACCTCAGTCTTCATGACTCTGAAACGAGAAGTACTAGATGGTGCTTTTCTATCAATGTCAACCACTCAGGAAGGATCAAAATTGGAGATCCTGGATAGGGTGGGAGGAAAAATGTGGAACAAAATTCAGAAACACAAAGATGACCAGAATTAGTGGTTGGATGGAGACTGGTGGAACCCTGAGACTATGGCCCCAGGTTATCCTTTGGGCCTGGAACTGGAGTCCCTTCCATGGTTTAGCTCTTAGCCAAACAGTAGAAAGGTCTACAAGAATAACAAGTACCCCAGGAGATTCACCCCTTAGATCAACGAACCATGAGAGTTCAGAAGGCAGCATTTGCATAGAAGGAAGGCTGGGTAGGAATGCATAGATAAGAAGGACACAGGGAAGTTGTAGTCACAGGAAGGAAATGGGAGGAAAGCTTTTAATTATTAAGATTGTAATCAGAACTGTGCAACCAAATGGACATGAACTGTTAAGAGTAAAACAAATCTGCTTTGTAAATTTGTACCCACATTACAATAATTTTTTTTTTTAAAGAAATGTGTCTACCCAGTGGTAATGGGTTTGCTTGCTTGGTTGGTTTAATGTAACCATGTAGCATGCCCCAATTACTCACCCTTCTCATTCTCCACAAACATCAACTGTGCTCTTTCGTATTCATAAAATCCTAAACCTAGAAAACCCAAGAGACTCAATCAAAAACCTACTGGAACTAATTGAGAGATTTAACATCGTGGCAGGATATAAGATCAATATCCAAAAATCAGTTGGATTCCTCTACACCAGCAAAGAGATTGCTGAAAAAGAAATAAGGAAATCAATAACATTCTCAATAGCTACCAAAAAAAT
>NW_006921685.1:5492800-5503778 GCF_000298275.1 Orycteropus afer afer | reverse complement strand
AGCTCAGGGGACAGGAGAGTATGGAGGGATGGATACTGGGAAGTGGAACTATGGGGAGGAAGTGGGAGGGGAGCTGTTGCATTGTGGTAAACTGTGATCAATGATATGAGACAAAGTATATGTGAACTGCTATATGGAAAGTGAATTTGCTGTGTAAATCTTCACCCAAATCACAATAAAAAAAATGACATTAGCATAATCCTTTTATTCTCAAATTCTTTTCTGTTTGCTTTAATATATTGTAGTAATCAAAATTTGTCTATATTCCGAGGATACTGTTTCTGGTATAGTTTTCAGCTGTGATGGTTATCTTTTATCCTATACTCTGTGGGCCAACAGCCTGTAATTTAGGTAGATTTTCTTGTCTTCATTGCTCTTTCTAAGCCATATTGCTTATTTTTCCATCACTTCAACTTTTGTGAGCTTGACAAAAAACATACCTCCCACTACTCTTCTTTATTGAAGTAATTCCCTTGTCTCCTTGCCACTAATTGTCATTTATGAAAAATTTTAGACCTTGAGTCCACTCTCTTCTTCACTGTTCCTTCATTTATCCTTTTTGGCAGTTCCAGCAATCTTGTAAATGACTCATTTAACACCCTGGACTCTCAGTTTCTTGACTTCCTGATTTCTAGCTGTTTTTTTTTTTTTTTTTATCCCAAACTACTCCTATTATATTCCCTTAGATATTTTTAGTATGAACAAATATATTGCTCCAAATTCTCAATTTCAAGCATTAAATTTTTTGTCTGCCCTACTCTATCTTTCTAGTTCACATACTTTCATAATTCTCTCCTTACAATGGACCTGCTGCCTACTGACCTTACCATTGATTTCTTGTTTTCTATCCTCTTTTCCTTTTTGTGCTAGGCAGAATTTCATTAAATAAAAGAAACCATTCTTTCAAGCTGGAAGGATTCCATCTAGAAAACCACATACTTACAAAATTATTGGAAAGAATGATAGAAGGAATCAAAGCCAGGGGCTGTCACTATTTATTGGTCTGAATATTGTACAGTCATAATTGTGACTTAGAGAGTACAAATGTGTTTCTGAAGCTATTACCACTGTAGTCAGAGTTGCCTCACACTTATGAAGCAGCAGTCAGCCACTTCATATACACCTTTCTGATCTTGCTTGCTATTAGCCAAAGCAGCAAAAAGATGGCTTGTCCCCACTTCTGCCATCCAAATTTTATCTAAGTATATCCCACTTGTCTTAGTTCTCTAGTGTTGCTATAACAGAAATATCATAAATGGATGGCCTAACAAACAGGAATTTATTCTCTTACAGTGCTGATTCTAGGGGCTGGGTAAAGGCCCCCTGACTCTGGGCTTCAGTTCTACCTCTTGTTCCAGGCCCACTGGAGCTGGCAGCTTCTTTTTGTAACTCAGGAAGCTGTGGGTTGCTGAAGCTGGAGAACCCAAGGTTGCCAAATAAAATTGCACAATTTCAAGATCAACAGGCACATGGCAGACCACTGGTTCACGTCCAGGTCCAATCCCAAGATCGGCAGGCAACACAGCAGGCCACTGTGATGGAGATTTGGCTAAATGCAGGATCCAGCTCTGCCAAAAAGCTAGAGACCTTCCTCAAAGCTTCCCCATATATACTGGAAGTAGGTCACACCTACTGGAGGAAGAATCATTAACAACCTGAGATATGCTAATGATACAACTTTGCTTGCTGATGTAGTTGCTTGCTGAAAGTGAGGATGAGTTGAGGCACTTACTGACGAAGATTGAAGAACACAGTCTGCAATATGGATTACATCTCAATACAAATAAAACAAAAATCCTCACAACTGGACCAATAAGCAGCATCATGATAAATAGAGAAACGATTGAGGTTGTCAAAGAATTCATGTTGCTTGGTTCTACAATCAATGCCAATGGAAGCAACAGTCATAACCTTAGACAACGTGTAGCACTGGGCAGATCGGCCACAAATGAACTCTTTCAAGTGCTGAGGAGCAAGGATGTCTCCTTGAGGACTAAGGTGTGCCTGACACAGGCCATGGTATTTCCAATCGCCTCATATGCATGTGAGAGTTGGACAATGAATAAGGAAGACTGAAGAAGAGTTGATGCTTTTGAGTTGTGGTGCTGGTGAAGAATGCTGAAAGTACTATAGACTGCTAAGAAAACTAACAGGTCTGTACTGGAGGAAGAGCAGCTGGAATGCTCCTTGAAAGCAAGAATGACCAGACTTCATCTTACCTACTTTGGTTTTCATGTCTAAAGGGACCACCATTCCCCAGAGAAGGATGTCATACTTGGTAAAGTGGAAGGTTAGTAAAAAAAGGAGAAGGCCTTCAATGAAGTGGATTGTTAACAGTGGCTGCAACGATGGGCTCAAGTATAGCAATGATTATGAGGATGGTGCACTACCCGGGAGTGTTTCATTCTGTTGTACATAGGGTTGCTATGAATTGGAGCTGACTATGGCATCTAACAACAACAACACAGAAGTTAGGATATTCCAAACTCTGACACCCTGATCCTTTCCCAATCTTTCCTCTCTCTATAAATGGCACCATTATTCACATAGTTGCTTGGATCCAAAATATCAGAGTTATTTCTAGATTATTTCTTTTCCTTCAAACTCTAAGTCAAACATTTCATCAAATGCTTTTGGGTATTTTCAAGGCATATCCTACAATTGACCACTTCTCATCTCCACTGATCCCTTTCATCTAAACCACTACCTTTCTCATCATGACTCCTGAAGTAGCCTCCACTCTTGTTCCACCAATTCTTTGGTGTCTGTAGAGCAGTCAGAGTGATTAATTTTTGAAAATGCTAATTGTTGTTGCTGTTAGGTGCCTTTGAGTTGTTTCATACTTATAACGACCCTATGTACAACAGAATAAAACACTGCTCAGTTTCGTGCCATCTTCATAATTGTTGCTATATTTGAGCCCATTGTTGCACCCACTGTGTCAGTCGATATCATCGAAGGTCTTCTTTTTTTACTGCTCCTCTACTTTACCAAACATGATATCCTTCTCCAGGATATCTCTAATGATAACACGACCAAAGTATGAGAGACAAAGTCTGGCCGTTCTCCTTGTAAGGAGCATTCTGGTTGTATTTCTTCCAAGATATGTAACATGGTATTGTTTGTTATTTTGGTGGTCCATAGTATTTTCAGTATTCTTCACCAACACCATAATTCAAATACATCAACTCTTCTTCAGTCTTCCTTATTCTTTGTCTAACTTTAACATGCATATAAGGCAATTGAAAATACCATGGCTTGGGTCAGGTGCACCTTAGTCTTCAAAGTGACATCTGTTGAGAGCCAGAATGTTTCTCAGTCTGAAAAGACTTAGAGGAACATAGACTCCAAGCATTGATGCATTGCATCTGTACAATATAAGACTCCAAAAGCATTGATACACAGCATCTGTATATAAATCTACATTGATGCACAGTGTCTGCATGTTGAGTCCATAGTACATTGATGCACATAGCATCTGCATGTTGAGTCTTGTTGGGGAAGAATGTGGCTCCCTTCAAGCTGACAAATGAGTTTGTCCTTAGGTTGAGCTAATCATTCAGATCTCCATGGTTCTCATACCTGGAAGAAACAGTGATTATATTTAATCAGCATGATTTAGCAAGATTTGACATAAATTTATGAGATTGAATTTTGTAGCCAATTTCTTAGTACACCCTCAGCCATTTTCTCCCTTGTATTGTTCTGTGAACCTTTGATTGAACCCAGAATATGCGGAAGCCAATCTAAACTAGTTGCTAGGGAACATAGGTTTCTAGGGAACATAGTTACATAGAAGAATGAGTATAGAATTTAAGAAGTTAAGGTGACCTGAGTTGTGGTGACTTGAATTATGGGAACAGGAATGTTAGTATAAATTTTAATATGCCAATTGTGTATGCATATACTTTTCCTAATATTGATTAACTTGTGATTGATTGTATGACATATGAATCATGCACTTTTCCCATGTTAAACCTGTATATAAGTTTGAGTATAATTATAATAAAGTTGACACATTCCAGCAAAAGGCTTGATGTGTTCCTTCCGTTCCCACTTGAGGCATATGGCATAACGGTGTGGCTTTGCCCCTCTGCTCCGGGGTTTATACGGAGACACCTTAGCTAAGCCTCCTCTCTTTCTATCTCTTCTCATTCTCTTACTATCTCTGTAAAGTGACCATTTGTTGTGCTGGTAACAGCAGACATCTTTGCTCTTTAACACTTTAAAGAGATCTTTTGCAGCAGCTTTTCCTAACACACTATATCACTTGATTTCTTGTCTGTTGCTCCCAAGGGCATTCTGTGGATCCAAGTGAATTTATTCTCCATTTATTATTAATGAACTTTCCCCCCTATTCTAAGCACCAGTGATTTCCCATAACATTAAGAATAAAATTCAAAATCCAAGGCCATATGTGATGTGTTCTCTCTCTACTTTTTTGATATCATTTCCTTCCACTCTGCTCCTTTCTTGCTGAGTATGAATCACATTGCCATTCTTACTGGTCCAAATTTCTTGCTGCTTTAGAACTTTTACATATTTTGGGCCTTCTGTTTTGAATACACTCTCTCCAGATCTTTTTTTTTTTTTTTTTTTTATGCCCCCTAAAGTTCCTATCTAATCTTTTGAGTTGCTCTTGTCAATTTGATCCAATACATACAGTTCTTAAAAGAACGTAGTGCTCAAGACAGACCTTCTTTTACTGCTCCAGGTTTTTTGATACTTAGCTCCTTAGCATATTTGAGCTATCTGTTCATCTATTGTGTATCAGAGAGGCTCTCTGTGATCATCCATTTTAAAGCATATGTTTTTCTTTACCCCTCCCCCCCTTTTTTTCCCTCAAAAAATCCACTTATGAAGTGTATGGGTTTTTTTTGTGTGTGTTTGTTTCCTTTTGGTTTTGGTCCTACTAGAATGTAATTTCCATGAGGGTAGTGACTCTGACTGCCTTCATTTTGCTTTTGCTCAACTAGTGGAACAGTGCCAATGTTGTAATAGATTTCCAAAAAGTGTCTACAGAATGAAAGATAATATTGAGCATATATAAAAATAATTCAGGCTTTCTTTTCATACCTTTGGGAAATTTTTATTCATAAGTGTTTGGTGATGAAGTGGGATGTTAAGTATTCTGAAGAAAATTGCAGTGCTGTATTTCAACAATCAAATATGAATGAAAAACATAACTCACAACATCATGAGATCATTTCATAAATAAGCATATGCTTTGGTAAAAATCTCAACTAATAGTTGGGAGCCACTGAATCTTAAAAATCTCAGCCGTAAGCCTCTTATTATTCATACCTGAAACTATCACCTGTCTCTTCCTTAACTTGGAAAATGATTTTTTATATCAAATTCCAGGATTTGTAATTCACATCTCCTTTAGATATTTAATTATGCTAGAAAGACATTTCTGCTCTGGAATTAAACAGTTCATATGAAAATTCCCGTTATTTTAAAGTAATGATTATACTGCACTCAGGATTTTTTTTTCAGTTGATATGTGGAGGAAATAATTAAGACTATTTTTAAAAAAAAAATTTATTAATATGTTATTTTGTGTTTTAATTATAGGCTAGATTGGAATACAAATATTATTTGTAGTATGACCATATAACTTCTTGCATTTATTCTAGGAAGATTTCTGTCAAATTAAGTAGATTAACTATAATTAATTATAGATTAGTCATAATTAATAATAGATTAGTTATAATTTGAGCTGATTAATTATAATTTTATACTTCTATAGACTCTGTGATGACTCTGCATCATTTTAAGGTGCATGTCTAGGTATCTCATTACAATTGTCCCTGATTATCTTTTTGGCCTCAAGGGATGAGGACAGGCTTCTGGAATTGCTAGTCTGCATATGTGATATAAGTGAGGACAAACTGGTGGCTGTCATGACAACAGTGGAGGTTATACATTGTTGCTCAAGTCTTTATTTTCACTATGTTGCTATCATGTTTGTGTGAATTGTTTTTCAATTCCTTTATAAGATTAAAGGCTCAAAAGAATTTGGAATATCTCCCTGTTATCCAAAAATGGAAATGAGTAAATCTAAAAGTTATGAGGAGTGTTGGAAATTTGTATTTTGGGTATCAGAGACAGCAGTTGTGGTAGTAACTGTTGTTGTAGAAGCTCATTGTATTTAGGGTGGAGGGGTAGGGAAGGGAGGATAGATTGGAGCATATCCTGGTATAGGTGGATATGGTTCTGGTTGGAAAGGTGGATATGGATAATCTGGTATATAATGGGGAGTAGGTGGGGGAGGTGGAATTCTCCCTGGAATATAGGGTAGAAGAGGAGGTCGTGGAACACGTCCTGGGCCAAAAGGAAAAGGTGGTGGAGGCGGAAGAGGATATGGTCCAGGTGGATATGGTCCCCTGGGACCTCTGTGACTCTCACCAGGCTGTGGGAAAAAGAAAGTTAACAATTTGAAATTAGACATTTCAAAGTCAAGCACAAGTGTATATACATCCTGTGGTAGGCAGAATTCAAAATACCCCACAAATCCCAACTCCTTGATGTGCAAGCCATCACCTGACCTGATCTGGTGAGTTCTTTTAGAAGACAGGCTATAGATGAGAGACAGATGTCAGTTAGATTTGAAGGTGTAGCAGATATTCCTTTACCAGCCTTGAAGCAAACTGCCATGTTGGGGAGAGGACAACATAGCAGGAAATGTCAGCTGACCTCAAAAAGCTAAGAGAGGCTTCTAGCTGATAGCCAACAAAAAACCAGAAAGTTCAGTTCTACAACTACACGAGACTAGATTCTGACAAAAATCGTGGAAGCTTGAAAAAAGATGCTGAATTCCATAAAGGAACACAGCTGGGCCAACATCTTTTCAGCATTCTGAGACCTTGAACACAGAATCTAAGTAAGGCAAATCTGGAATTTTGACCTATAGAAACATTGAGATGATAAATGGATTTCCTTTTAAGCTACTAAGTTTGTGGCAATTTGTTATGTAGCAAAAAACAAAAAACAAAAACAAAAACAAAAAAAACCTGTTACACTTATCTAGATCATGTAATCTGAAAGCCCCCATCAGAGAAAAGGAAAAATAACTCTCTTGGCCTCTGAATACCTGGGCTTTCAATAAAAACTGGTTGGGGAGGGAGGTGGATGATGGGAAAAGGCATATCCTTGCCTATCGTAGAGGCTTTCTTTGAAATTAATTTAAAATGGAAGCAAATGCTCTGAAAAAACAAACCAAACAAACTCACTGCCATCCAGTCGATCCTGATTCATTGGGACCCCTCCTTGGGTTTCCAAGGCGTAGTGTTTAAGGCATTTGAGTGCTAACCAGAAGGCTGGTGGTTCAAACCCACCAGCCACTCCTCGGAAGGAAGATTGGCCAAGCTACTTCCGTCATAACACTGTTTCAGAAACCCAAGGAGGGGTTGCTATGATTGGATCCGATTGGACACCAGTGAGTTTGGTTTGGATCTCTATGGAAATAGATTTCCCAGTCTTCCTTCTAAAGAGTGGCTGGTGGGTTTGAACTGCCAGCTTTCTGGTTAGTGGTTAAATGCCTTAGCCACTATGCCACCAGAGCTCCCAATGACCTGATAGGATGGGGAAAATATTCTTTATATCTTGTTTAAGCATTCACTCCTGTTCCAGACTTTGGACACTAATAAATTGTGAAACATGTTATTAAGCACTTACTAGGTGCAATAGATGGAGCTTTGGTGGTGCAGTGGTTAAGGCATTCAGCTACTAACCAAAAGGTCAGCAGTTTGAACATACCAGCAACTATATGGTAGAAAGGTAAGGCAGATTGTTCTCTAAAGATTTATAGCCTTGGAAGTCCTCTGGGGCAATTCTACTCTGTCCTGTAGGGTCACTAGGAGCTGGAATTGAATTGATGGCAGTGGGTACGTGCAATCTAAGAGTGATACAGACATGAGTGTATAGACAAAGTAGCTGTAATATAAGACAGTACAAAAATTGTCTAAAGGGAAGCAGAATGACAGTCTCTGGAATTGAACACTGGAAGTTGAATCTGTCTCTGCCACTTAGAGGTTGTGTTAACATGAAATCCTCTTTGAGACTATCTTTCCTCATTTGACAAATGACATTCAGAAAAGTACTCACTTCCTGGGGTGGTTGTTCCATTTGCTGTGGAATATTATCAAGTTCAGTTACAGTGCTCAATAAATGTTACATGCTACTATTTGTTATATCAGCACCTAATATGTTTTTGTTGTGTACTGATGAGATCCTGACTCACAGTGAACCTGTGTTGCAGAATAGAACTACTCCATAGGGTTTTCTTGGCTATAATCTTTACAGAAACAAATCTCCAGGTCTTTCTCCCACAGAGCCAGGCTTTCAATTAGCAGCCAAGAGATGAACCACTGTGTGAACAGGGCTCCTTTACATCTAGTATAAAAGTTCACATATAGTACATTTTTGGAAATAAAAATAGTTGAAAAGCAGTGCATTAGGAATTTTAGAGTGACTAGTTTTGAGTAGAAGAAAGATTAAAAAACATCTCACTTATATCTGAAACAAGGCTTGAAGAATATAAAATGGTAGAGAGCATGCCAAACGGAGGGTAAATATATAAAGCTCTTTGGTAGGAAAGCACTGGTCCTATTCCACTGACAGTAAGAGGCCTAGATTTCTTGGAGCAGAGTTTAGATAGAACATATAGCCTCATTCACTTCTTGTCGTCTACAACCCTTCCCTTATTTCTTTGGCACATTGTTCTTGCTAATTCTAAACTCTAGTATCACCCTGGGAGCTCTGGTAGTATAATGCCTAAGGCACTTGACTGCTAACCAGAAGGCTGGTGGTTCAAACCCATCAGCCACTCCTCAGAAGGAAGGTTGGACAATCTACTGCCGTAGTGATGCCATCTCGGAAACCCAAGGAGGGGTCACTATGAGTTGGGGCCAACTCGACGGCACATAACAACAAACAACAACAGTATCACCCTTAATTATCTTTCTCCTGGATTTCTAATTCCAGATTCTTGAACAATAGTGGAGGATTTCACAGGCCTTGTCACCATCACAAATGTATGGTCCTTCACTATTACCCTGAAATCTTTTTAAGTGTCTCTACCCTATTTCTACAGAGAGCTGTACATTTTCAAGCTGGTACCACTCTTACTAGAGTTCTCTACCTCACTCCTGAGTCCTTTTCCATCCCCACTAAGATGACTTTCCTCCTACTTCATCAGGATATTGGAGCTAATTAGAAATGAGCTTTATTTATTGGCCTCACAACCATAAAGTCATTGATATCTAGATGTTTCCACCCTCACTGAAAATCGTTTTCTCAAGGATTTAGCTCCGTCAATTTCACTTTCTCCTTTTTGTATTTTTACTTCAGCGTCTTTTGTAAACTGGGTCATTTTATTCAGATTATCACTTATGTTCAGTTTACGTTTTTAAAAAGGGCCACTTTCCACTAGTCACACCCTTGTTGTTATCACCATCTTCTACCACTTTCTTTCTAGCAAAATTCTTTGAAAAAGTAGTCTATGTTTAGCAGCTCCACGTTTCACTTCCCACTCACTCTTCTATCTGCCTTCTGCTGGCAAAATGTCAGGAAATTCTTTTATTATGTTATCACTAATGAAATAAAAATACCAAGACACTTCTGTGCCACCAGTCCTCATGTTTATCCTCTCTAGCTCGTGATAGTTCATTGAATCAAGGAGCACATTTGACCTGAGAGCTGCCAATACAAAAGCTAATCAGGGTGTGTGAGAGCTCAGGATTTGATTTCCAATTGGTAAGAAAACCAATTAGTCTGGGAAAGTATTTCACATCATTGTAATTGTTGAGACAATTGGAGTATTAGGTGAAAGTATACTTGTCTCTTTAAGGACATTCCAATATCGATCTAAAAGTTATCATTAACACAAAATCTTCAGAGTAAATAGCTGCTCTTTTCCTAACCCCTTAATCCAACCACAGAGGTTAACTCATATAACATGACTGGCCAAAGGTAATGAGTTTGGTAAAATGATGAAAAGCTATATTAACATTGTTTTTTCAAGGGATCCCATAACTGTAGTTATCTTCATCTACACTGATTGGTTTAGGAACAATCCTACTAAGACAAAGATTTTTTTAATCTAAGTTTATTTATTATATTAGAGTAAGATTAATAATAGTCATTTGTCAGACTTCCTATGAGAACTAAATGAGATAATGCGTGTAAAACATTTGGAAAATTATCAGTAACAGAGTGAGCTCTCAAAAGATGACAAATACAATATTACTATGTACACTGTCTATGTACAAAGGGCATTCTATCCTTTGCATTTTGAAAATTTCATAATTATTAGTCATTATGAATGTAATTGTATGGGTGTAGTGCCCAAGGTATTTGACTACTAACTAGAAGGTTGGCAGTTCAGACCCACCAGCCACTCTGCAGAAGAAAGACTAGGCAATCTACTTCTACAAAGATTTGCTGCCTTGGAAACCCAAAAGGGGTTGCTATGAGTTGGAATTGACTCAATGGCAGTGAGTTCGGTTTTGGTTTTGGTATAGTTAACATAGGGAAGTAGCTTATTTTTATCTAAATGAACAATATTAGAAAGTTAATATTTTTAGAAACACCAATTTGTAAAAGAAATGGTCATTGTTTTGATAATCAAAGCTTGAAACTCTAAAATAATGAAAAGTGTTTCTCTTATATTCTGAGGCATGAAAATACTGAGTCAGCTTTAAAATCTGATCAGGAAGACATAACATGAACTTGTAAATATATCAATATGATTTATTGGTTTATATAAAATAATGTTACACCTATAAAGCCCTAGCGACCTTTATAAATGACTTGCCTTTCTTCAAGTTTCTGAGAATAGATAAATGATGTATTTTTTTCCTTTCTCATGTTTCAGAATAATTTAATTTCATGTTGCCTACTCTGGTAGCATAGTGGCTAAGACACTTGCCTGCTAACCAGACGGCTGGCGGTTCAAACCCACCAGCCACTCCTC
>NW_006921685.1:5491424-5492700 GCF_000298275.1 Orycteropus afer afer | reverse complement strand
ACTGCCTGGGAAACCCAAGGAGGGGTCGCTATGAGTCGGGGCCAACTCGACGGCACATAACAACAACAACAACAACAACTTTGTAGAAGTGCTACTCTTCTGAAAAATTTTCCCTATCTTTTTCTACTTGCAGTTCTTTGGTAGAAATTATTCCTGGAATTATCTTCATTCCCAACACTGGGATTATTTATCCCTATTTTGAAATTTAATATCATTTTCCTACTTTGTTTTAATTTTTTTTTGGCATTTATCCCATGATATTTCACATTATATTTTGTATCCTCTATGCTGTTTAATCCTGTCCTTTAAACATGGTAGATGTAAATATAAATGTTAGTGGTTTCTCACAATTTGACATGAAAAAATTCTCCTGGGTCCTTGGCAAAAATGCATATTCAGAGGTCTCACCCCAGACACTCTGATTCAGTCTAGGATGAGATCAGAAACACAATATTTTAAATAAGTAAGTCAGGTTTTTCTGACATAGGTTGTTGTGAATCACACATTGAGAAAAATTGTTCTATTTTAAATAGCTCATTTTATAGATAAAGGAATGTTGTTGTCATGTGCCATTGAATCTGACCCAACTCATAGCGACCTCTTCTTGGGTTTCTGAGGTGGTATCACTATGGAAGTAGATTGGCCAACCTTCCTTCTGAGGAGTGGTTGGTGGGTTTGAACAACAAGCCTTCTGGTTAGCAGTCAAGTGCCTTAGGCACTATGTTACCAGAGCTCCCAGATAAAGCAATAGAACTCCAGAACAGTTAAAAAAAAATGTCTAAATATATTCAAATGTATTTGAATATATTAAACTTGCAATAAATTTGCTTTACCTACTTATATTGTTGCTAGAGATATTGGGAAACTTATTTGTACATATTTTTCAATACAAGCTGTTATAGGTCAGAGCTGTCCAATATAATAGCCAAAAGCCATGGGCTATTTAAATTTAAATAGATTTAAAACCAAAAGCAAACCAAACTCACTGCCCTTGAGTTGTATCCTACTCACAGTGACCTCTCCTTCAGTTTCTGAGGTGGTTTTACTACTGCCCAACTTTCCTTCCGAGGAAATAGATTTAAAAGTGGGTTTTAAATTTGAATTAGAGCACTAGAACAGTGTTTCATCAATTATTGATTGCTATTATTTTATAGGGAGCTTTGGTAGCATAGTGGCTAAGATACTTGCCTGCTAACCAGATGGCTGGCGGTTCAAACCCACCAGCCACTCCTCGGAAGGAAGGTTGGGCAATCCTACTTCTGTAGTGATACTGCCT
>NW_006921685.1:5483329-5490957 GCF_000298275.1 Orycteropus afer afer | reverse complement strand
ATATATATGAAAAGTATGAAGACTTGTGTTAGTGATTAATGACACTTACCGAGGAACATGTTACAAGAGCCAAAAAGCCAAAAATGAAAGACAGTGGTTTCATCTTTTATTGTTGCCCCTGAAAGCAAGTAGAATGGCTTTCTTTTTTGATTTGTAGTAAATTTATTTAAATCTATTTCCTCGGAAGGAAAGTTGGGCAGTAGTAAACCACCTCAGAAACCCAAGGAGAGGTCACTGTGAGTAGGATACAACTCAAGGGCAGTATTCCTTTTTTGATTTGCAGGTACAGTTTGGCAACACCTGGAATATCATGTTCCTCAGTAGCATTTCAAGGAATTCGCTTAACATTATTTTGAATTTTACTGTCTTGGAGCTTTATTGGTAGGCTTATTAAATTTGACTATAAAATGATAGATTTCATTTTCATTTTTGACTCGTAAACTGTCTCTGGGGATAATTTCAAAGAATTGTTGATAAAACGTTTAAGCTATAGAAGCTTTTATAAATAAGATTATGTCTATAGAAATAACTTCTTCGAATTGGATTATTACTTGAATTATTATTTGAATTGAGTTATTTGTAATTGTATATTTTGATATTTTTATAGTAATTACATTACTTTATATAATTCTGGGAACTCTGGTGGCATAGTGCCTAAGACATTTGCCTGCTAACCAGAAAGCTGGCAGTTTAAATCCACCAGCCACTCCTCAGAAGGAAGATTAGGCAATCTGCTTCCATAGAGATACAGTCTAGGAAACCCAAGGAGGGGTCACTGTGAGTTGGGACCGACTTGACAGCAGTGAGTTTTTTTTTTTAAAAACAGAATTCTGTAAAATTTTGTTTGAGACTAACATTTTAACTAGATTATAACTTGCAATTTTAATTCTTGAACACATCAGTGGAAGAAAGGAAAAGTACCACCCTATAAAGAAGCCCCTCTATATTTTAAGGGGAATAAGTTGTATATATTCTATTTTTAACTACATTATCTTAAAGTATTTAAATGTTCTCAAAGATCTGTATTTGGTACATCTAAGGCCAGAGCAGAAAAAAAGACAGCTCACCAAGTATTTTATTCCCAAATGGCTAACCATTATAATCTGTATTAAATAAATGACAGCTCAAGTTCGGAGAAGGCTTCTCTATGCACCATTTTGCAGACTTATTTCTTGGCAATCAATTCTATACATAGATTGACTGTGTTGCTGGACTGCCCAAGTCTTGGAAGACTCTTAGGAAAAAATATCATGGAATATTCAATTATATGTGCATATGGCTATTTCTTTAAATGATTTCCTTGGCATATTATAAGAAGTTTGGAAAAAATTCAAGCAAAATGAATAAAACATACAATGGAATGATTCTCTCTTAGAGTACATCTAAGAGTATTATCATTAAGAATCTTAAAGAACTCTGAGGTACATGGAGGAGCAGTATATTGATTATGCAAATCTATGAGCTAGCTGTTTCAAGTACTTAACATGAATACTTTAGTTTAACATATAAAATTTTTCAAAATTTAGTATCTTACCACTTACCAAATTTTTATGTAAAGTACATCTTATTCCTCTGGTGAAAATGTATACTCTATGTAAAAAAAAATCCTGAAATATTATGTTTAAAAGTGAGAGAAATCTAGTATTTGAAAGTAAAAGTTGTTCTATTAGATTTCCAAGTACTTACCTTTGTGTGAGGGTCCTTCTTAGGACTGATTAATCTGCTGCTAACAGTGATTTTTTTTCCAGTTATTTTTTGAACGATAGCAATGAAAGTGAGAAAGAACAGAAATTTCTGCTCTTAAATGCTTCACAATGGATTTCTATTGATGATAAATGAAAGGCCAGTTGAAAAGATAAAATAGTTCTGGGTTGATGCTGTTTAATTAAAACAAAGATAGCAAAGTTGTAAGTGCCAATTTGGCAGGCATCTTCTACATCTATTATTTTTTTTTAATTTCTGAGGAGCTTTGACCCATTCAATGTTTGATGTGGATTGAGGAACCATATAATGAATCCTAATGTCTTACGTCTTAGTTAAACAATCGGCAACCTATGTACCATTTCCTCTCTCTCTCTCTCTCTTTTTTAAGACAAAGAACAAGATACTCTAGTTCAAAAAAGTTTTTTTTTTTTTTTTTTTAAGTTTTATAATGCTTTAGGTGAAACTTTACAGAGTAAATTAGCTTGTCATTTGATAGTTTGTACATAAAATGTTCCACGACATTGATTGCATTCTGCACAATGGGTCGGCATTCTCCCCATTTCTTCCCTGGTTTTCCTGTTTTCTTTTCTCTAGATTTCTCCCCTTTCTTGCCTTCTTATCTTTGCTTTTGGGTAAATATTGTCCTTTTGATTTCTTATAATTGATTATTGTAAGGAACGTATTCCTCTCTGGTATTAATTACTGTTTATTTCATAGGCTTGTCTATCGTTTAGCTGAAAAATTATCTCTGGAAATGGCTTCTGTTCTGGATCATAAGAGTGTCTTAGGGCTAGTTTTGGGAGTTCCTCCAGACTCTATCAGACCAATAAATCTTTTTTTTTTTTTTTTTCCTGTGAATTTGATTTTTGTTTTGCATTTTTTTCCTGCTCTGTCCAGGACACTCAATTACCATCCCAGTCAAAGCCATTAGTAGTGAAAGCTGGGCACCATCTAGTTTTTCTGATCACAGGATTGTGTAGGCTGTGATTCATTTGACCCATTAGTCCTTTGGACTCATTTTTCCCTTGAGTCTTTGATTTTCATCACTCTCCTTTACTCCAGACAGGAAGAGATCAATAGTTGTATCTTAGATGGCTGCTCAAAAGCTTTTAAGATCCCAGATGTTACTCATCAAAGTAGGATGCAAAGCATTGTCTTTATGAACTATATTGTGCCAATTGACATAGATGTCCCCTGGCCTGCCACCTTTGAGCTTTGGAATTATGTCCCATGAGTTGTTTAAGTTAGAGAAGTTTCCACGAATGTGTCTCTTGTTTATATTAATATACATGCAGCAGTTACAATTATGTATGTAGACATAACTACAACCAAACCCATATCTGTGGGTGGATATGCTTCCTTATACCTTCCCATACATGTTTAGAATACCTATTGACCTATGTATGCATTTGCAAATTATTGTTTGTTAATATTATTGTGGTAGAATTGTCTATGTTATAGTTATTGTCATAGATGCCCTTTATTCTTTCATTTCTGTCAGTGTCTTCCGTTTCCTTGGTCATGTGCTGACTTCCCTCATATTGTGTATTGCCTTTCCCTTCAACTTATCAATATATGTCTTCTATCTAGTTAATAATCTTCTCTCCCTACCACCCATCCCTTGAAACCATATAAGAATGTTTGTTTGCTTTTTTTTGTGTATTTTTTTTTTTTAAATAATAGTGGTCTAATACAATATTTATCCTTTATAATTGACTTATTTCACTCAGGATGATGTCCTCCAAACTCATCTATGTTGTAAGATGTTTCACAGGTCCATTGTTATTCTTTATGGTTGTGTGGTATTCTGTTGTGTGTATGTACTTCAATTTGTTCATCTATTCATCTGTTGATGGGCACTTAGGTTGTTTCCATCTTTTTGCTATTGTGCATAATGCTGTAATGAACATGGGTGTGAGTATATGTATTTTTCTCATAGCTCTTATTTCTTTAGGATATATGATAGTTAAGGTTGTGTGTCAATATGGCTGGGCCATGATTTTCAAATTAAGATATAGTCATTTCTTACCATGATATTTAATATAATGTAATCACCTCCATTATGAGATCTTCTATGAGCTGCCAGTCAGTTGAAAGGGAGTTTCTTCAGGTGTGTGGCCTGTTTCCAATATATAACGATGTTCTGGCAAAGCGCTCTGGATCTTTGCTCAATCTGGATCCTGCATCTGACTTGTCACTATCCCTCCTGGTTTCCTTGGACTTGATTCAGTGACCTGCTAAATTGCATGCTGGATATTGGGATTTGTTAACTTATGCAGTCTATGAGCCAGCAGCTTTCCATCTAACCTGTCAACCTTCAGTTTGTCAGCCCCTGCAGTTATATCAGTCAGAAGAAGCCTCCAGCCTGACACCTGAGCCACAGACTTGGGGATAAAGCATCTGCCTGCTAATCAGAAGGTCAGTGGTTCAAACCCAACAGCTGCTCAATGGATGGATGATAGGGCAATCTACTTCCATAAAAATTTACAGCCTCAGAAACTCAATGGGGATTGCTGTGAGTTGGAATCAACTTGATGACAGTGAGTTTTTTTTTTTTTTAAATAACAATGTGTGTGTGTGTGTGTGTGTCTGTGTGTGTGACAGCTACCTGGTCAACTGACCTGAAGAGATCAATATCTGTGTCCATTCCAAAGAAAGATGATCCAACAGAATGTGGAAATTATTGAAAAATATCATTAATATCACATAGAAGTAAAATCTTGCTAAAAATGATTCAAAAATTTTACAGCAGAATACTGACAGGGAACTTCCAGAAATGTAAGCTGGATTCAGAAGAGATGTGGAACAAGGGATATCGTTGATGATTTTAGGTGGATCTTAGCTGAGAGAAAAGAATACCAGCAAGATGTTTACTTGTGTTTTATTGACCATGTAAAGGCAATTGACTGTGTGGATTGTAACATATTATGGATAACATTGCAATCTCTTCTAAGGTTGGTCTGGTTTTAACAAATTCTCTTAGTTTCTGCTTATCTGGAAATCTCCTAATTTCAACCATCATATCTGAGGGACAATTTTGCCAGGTGTATAATTCTTAGTTGAAAGTTTTTCTCTGTCAGGGTTTCATATATACCATCCTATTGCCTTCTCCCTTCCATGGTTTCTGCTGAGAAATCAGAGCTTATTCTTCTTACTGGTTGTCCTTTGTAAGTAACATTGTTTTTCCCGTACTACTTTTAGAGTTCTGTCTTTGTCTTCGATTTTGATGAGTTTGATGATGCTATGTCTTGGTGATTTTCTTTTTGCGTCTATCCTGCTTGGGGTTCATTGGACTTCCTGAATGGATATATTCTCATCTTTCATCTTATCAGGGAAGTTCTCTTCCAACAAATCTTGGACAATTTTCTCAGTGTTTTTCTTTTTCTCTTCTTGTTCTGGAATTCTAATGATATGTAGGTTATTCCTTTTGATGGTGTCCCACATGAACCTTAGGCTTTCTTCATTTTGTTTTGACCTTTTTTCTGATTGATCCCTTTCCAAAGAAGTATTCAGGTATTTGTCTTCAATCTCATTAATTCTGTCTTCCACTGCATCAATTCTACTCCTTTGCCCTTTCAATGTGTTGTCTATTTCTGATAATTTAGTTTTAATCTTCTGGATTTCTATCTGTAGATTTAGAATCATTTATAATTTTTCATTAGTTTTGTCATTTTGTTCTTGTATTTTCTTCTGAAATTCTTCTAGGGTTTTGTCTGTGTTTTCCTTAATTTTGTCAGTGTTTTCCTTGATCTGTCTCTCAATCCTTTGAAGATACCTAAATATAATTCATTTGAATTCCTTATCATGGGGTTCCAACACTGCTTCTTCCTCAGGGATGTATTCTGAGTCTGTATCCTACTCCCTTGTCTCTACCACTTTATCTTGGTTCTTTGTGTGGACTGTGATGGTCTATTCTCTCTGAGACATTGTGACATTGTTGTATTTAGATCTCTGTTAACTGTTTGTGAAGTGCAGCTAAGGGTGAGTCAAGCTCTTCTTGGTGGTTGTTTATTGTTGGCCCATTGTTGGGGAAGAAAGTGGTGGTTCTCACTCGGTATGTGAAGCTGCAGGAAGTGTCAGTGTAATTGTGTCATATGGGGACTATTGCTGTCTCCCACTCAGACAAAAATAACAATTTAATAACCATCAAAAAATAAAAGCAAATGCACAAAAATACACCGGGTAATCATACAGGAACAGTAACTAGAAAAAGAGAAAAAAGGGGAGGAGCAACACCACAATATCTGGGGAGAGGACAATAAGAGAAAAAAGGTAATGAAGGATAATGAGGAATAAAATGGAAAAAACACAAAAAGAAATGCAAGGAATGGGGTTACCATGAGAAAGAAAAGAAATGGAATCAGGAACAAGGAAAAGAAAAAAAGCTCAAAACTAGAACTTGGGAAGGAAAGAATTAAGAATATTAATAAAAAGGAGAAAAGTAATAATAGTAGCAGTAGTTTTAAAACAGACAAAAACAAGCAAACTAAAAAAAGAAAAAAGGAAAAAAAAAATCAGAGCAGGGTGGGACAGGCACCTAGGCTCTGTCCAAGCACACAGACTGGGATGTAATTCCTGCTAGCCTAGAAGGTGGGTGCGAGTGAGGGATGGCCGCACCTCTGTTCACCACGGGGGTGTGGGATATAAAAGTAACAATGGGAATGTTGCAGCTTTCCAGTCATCTGCATCTGAAATGTCCTTGTGGTTCCTGGCAAGTGGAGCCTGTTCTTAATTCCCTGGCATCTGGGAGAATGCTGTCACTTTAAATATCCAAAATGGTCCAACTGCTTGTAAACATTCAAAATGGCTGCACCTTCTGGGCAGGCAAAGTCCACACCTCAGCCTGTCTTCCTCTTTGCTGCTTCCCCTTTTATTCACCAGCCACCAGAACAGTCCTCTATGCAGTCCCTGGCTAGCAGGGCTAATTTTTACGTTAACTCTTAGGTCCTTCCACCACTCAGCAATATCCAAGCTGTCTGTGCCGTCAGGATAGCTGCCAAACTGCAGCTCTGTATGCCTCCTTTTTGGTGTTTTCATCAAATTCTTCTTCTAGTTGGAGTTTAGTCCACTTCTATATCCTTCCCTTCAAAGCTCAAGGGTCCAGGATTATTTTCTGTATCTGTAATAATTGATTCCCCTTTTCTTTGTTGAAGAGGGCCTGTGCAGTCTTTCTGCCTATTCCACCATCTTACCGGAACCTCTGACTTGAAACATTTACTGGTGAAGATTAAAGACTATAGTCTGCATTATGGATTATATCTCAACATTAAGAAAAAAATCCTGATAAGTGGACCAATAAGCTGTATCATGATAAATGGAGAAAAGATTGAAATTGTCAAAGGTTTCATATTGCTTGGATCCACCCACGGAAGCAGGAGTCAAGAAATCAGATATTGTACTGTATTGGGGGACTAATACCTCTTTAAAGTGTTGAAGAGCAAAGATGTCATGTTGAAGACTAAGGTGTGCCAACCCAAGGTATGGTCTTTTCAATCACCTCATATGCATGTGAAAGCTGGACAAAGAATAAGGAAGACTGAAAAAGAATTGATGTCTTTGAATTGCAGTATTGGTGAAGAATACTGAAAATACCATGGTCTGCCAGAAAAGCAAACAAATCTGCCCTGAAAGATGTGCAGATAGAATGTTCCTTGGATGTAAGAATGGCTAGACTTCATCTCACCTACTTTGGTCATGTTGTCAGAAGGGACCATCCTCTAGAGAGGAGTATCATATTTGGTAAAGTGGAGGGTCAGAGAAAAAAGGGAAGACCCTAAACAAGATGGATTGACACAATGGCTGCAATAATGAGCTCAAGTACAGCAAGGATTGTGAGGCTGGTGCAGGACCAGGCAGTGTTTAGTTTTGTTGTGCATAGGGTCGCTATGAGTTGGAGCTGACTCTATGGCACCCAACATCAACTA
>NW_006921685.1:5473417-5483212 GCF_000298275.1 Orycteropus afer afer | reverse complement strand
ACTAACCAGAAGGCTGGCAGTTCAAGCCCACCAGCCACTCCTCAGAAGGAAGATGGGGCAATCTACATCCATAGTGATACTGCCTTGGTAACCCAAGGAGGGGTTGATATGAGTCAGGTCCGACTTGATGGCACACAACAACAACAACATGTGCTTTCACTTATGTAAGCGAAGGGCTTGTAGACAACAGGAAGTGATGTGGGTCCAAGGATCATTCTCACTGGTTGCTGGATTTGGTATTGTGTGTGCACACTGCCAGTTGCTGGGTGCTTGTGACAAGGATGCTTAGATCACTGGTCACCAGATGGATGGTGTGGAAACTCTTAGCAATGATCCTGGGCAGGCAGGGCTACATGGGGATGTTTGGTGTGGGCACAAGTCTCTGTTTGTGGTGGGGAGCATGGTGAGAAGATCAAGGCAGAGAGAATACATTAGTCCATGGTGCCCACTAGGAAAGTGTGACTCTGTCCACTAAAGTGTAACATGGGAGAGGGTGTGCCACTGCTCCTCAGGCCCCAAGCACAAGTGGCTGGAGAAAGTAGGAGATGCTGCTGCTCTATGGGTCTCTGCTATGGGTGGCTGGCATAGGAGCAGGTGTGTCCTGTTTGCAGGCTCCTGGTGCCAGTGGCTGGGTGGAGCAGTAGGCACCACTGGTCAATGGGCCCCTAGTATATGAGCTGGGCAGAAGAGCAGGTGCCACCCTTCCACAAGCCCTCAGTACTGATGGCCAAATAGACAGAAAGGTACTGCTGATCTGTTGGTGCCCAGCATGAGTGGTTGCGTGCAGAGTCAGGTGCCACTGATTCATGGGATCCTGGGCCAGGGAGTGGGGCATTGGTGGGTGCCACCAGATAATGATCACATTGTGGAGATAAATGAGGGGAGTGGAGGGTATTGCATGTCCATGGGCCTCATGGGATTTGAGTGGGGCATAGTGGGTGAGATGTGAGCACTTTTGCAGTGTGGAGAGCATTCCTGTCTGGCTCTGGACATGCATAGAGTCACTCATGCTTTTCTGTACCAGACGATGGGGACTTTGACTGGAAAAAGTTCTTGCTTTGTCTCAATATGGGGATGCTATGCAGGTTTGGCTGACAGGGCACTGGTGATCCATAATTCTCCATGTTCACTGTCTTTGTACAATCTCTCCTTCCACTTGGCACTTTGTCTGCTTCTTCAGCCTTGTTCAGGGTTCCAAATTTGTCCTTTATATCTGATTCTTTTGATTTTTCAGGTCTTTGTAAGAGGGACATTTTGAAGTGTCTGACTATGCTGCCATCTTGGACCACTTCCTAGTTCAAATAATATTAATGAGTCGGGGAAGACTCTCAATGAGATGGACTGACACAATGACTACAACGATGGGCTCAGGTATAACAAGGATTGTGACGATGGCAGATGACTGGGCAGTGTTTCATTCTGTTGTACGTATTGTTACTGAGTTGGAGTTGACTTGACACCACCTAACAACAACACCATCACCACGTATCCTATTTTATCTCAAAATAAAAAATTATTTTTAAATTGAACTCTAAAATGAAATAAAGAGAATTTGGTAGGAAGAAAAAGTAGAATTAAATTTAAAAGTCACTTTAAAACAACAATGAATGTAACCGTACCAACAATCATGAAGATAGTACGAGACAGGGCAGCCTTTCATCTGTTATACATAGTATATCCGTGAGTTGGAGCCAAATTTAGGGCAACTAACAACAACAACATAAAATAGGAGAATCTCTGTAGTACAAATGGTTAAGGGTCTCATCTATTAATGAAAAGTTTAGTTGTTTGAATTCACACAGAGTTTACTTCAGAAGAAAGACTTGGCAATTAACTTCTAGAAAATCAACTATTGAAAATTATATGGGACACAGTTCTCCTCTGACATACATGGGGTCATCATGAGTTCAAATCAACTTCACAGCAACTGGCAGCTACTGTCAAGTCGATTCAAACTCATTGTGACCCCATATATGCAGTGTAGCAGAGCGCCATGTTGTTTTCAATGGCTGCAAACTTTCAGGGACTGATCTCCAGGCCTCTCTTAGGAGGTGCTTCTGGGTGGCTTTGAACTCCCAACGTTTCAGCTAGTAGTCTCAGCTCCTAACTGTTTGAGCCATCCAGGGACTCCTTTTAGGTTAGTAGGTGAGCTTGGTTAAGTGCTTTACTTAATTAAACAAATTAAGATTTTGACCTAAATTTTGGGAATGTTGTTGCTGTTATGTGCCGTTGAGTCAGACCTGACTCATAGTGACCCCTCCTTGGGTTTCTGAGGCAGTATCACTATGGAAGTAGATTGCCCAACCTTCCTTCTGAGGAGTGGCTGGTGGGTTTGAACCGTCAGCCTTCTGGTTAGCAGTCAAGTGCCTTAGGCACTACACTACCAGAGCTCCTAAATTCTTTTGAAGGGGGAATAGCCGGAAAGAAAAATCTAGTACTGGGAGAGGATGAATAAGCAGAAGTTTTGGTAGTTTCTCCATTTGAACTGCATTTTACTTCTTAATAATTCTTTTTAAAGTCATGAAAATATATACTTACATTTTAAAAATACCCTTCTATGGACATTTTTTAAGGGAATTTCTATTTATCAATTCTTCAAAAAACTTTTATTTTGTTTTTGAAAATATACACAGCAGAACATACATCAATTCAACAATTTGTACCTGTACAATTCAGTGACATTGATTACATTCTTCAAGTTGTGTGACCATTATTTTCCGCCCTTCAGAATTGTTCCTCTTCCATTAACATAAACTCACTGCTCCCTAGCTTCCTGTCTAACATTTTGAGTTACTGTTGCCAATTTGATCTCATATAGATAATTCTTTAAAAGAGCACAGTGCTCACGGCAGACATTGTGTACTAATTAAGTTAAACTAATGTTTAACTTAATTAAAAGTAAGATTTTATTGAAGATAATTCAAAAACATTTGCAGCAGTATATTGACAGAGAACTTCCAGAGGTGCAAGCTGGATTCAGAAGAGGACGTGGAACAAAGGATGTCATAGCTGTTGTCAGATGGATCTTGACTCAAGGCAAAGAATATCAGAAAGATGTTTACTTGTGTTTTATTGACTATGCAAAGGCATTTGATTGTGTGGATCATGACAAAGTATGGATAACATTGAGAGGAATGGGAATTTTCGAACACTTGATTGTACTCATGAGGAACCTGTACCTTAACCAGGAGGCTGTCATTCGAACGGAACAAGGGGACACTGCATGGTTTAAAATCTGGAAGGGAGTGCATCAGGGTTGTATCCTTTCCCCACACTTATTCAATCTATATGCTGAGCAAATAATCCGAGAAGCTGGACTATATGAAGAAAAATGTGGCATCAGCATTGGAGGAAGAAGAGAGACACAGCTGAGATATGCAGACAATACAACTTTGCTTGCTGAAAGTGAGGATGAATTGAGGCACTTACTGATGAAGGTTGAAGAACAAAGTCTGCAGTAAGGATTATGTCTCAATATAAAGAAAACAAAAATCCTCACAACTGGAAATGAGCAGCATGACAATAAATGGAGAGAAGATTGAGGTTGTCAAAGAATTCACGTTGCTTGGTTCTACAGTTGATGCCAATGGAAGCAGCAGTCAGGACATTAGACGACGTGTAGCATTGGGAAGGTCAACCACGAAGGAACTGTTTCAAGTGTTAAGAAGCAAGGATGTCTCCTTGAGGACTAAGGTGCGCCTGACACAAGCTATGATATTTCCAATTGTCTCGTAAGCATGTGAGAGCTGGACAATGAATAAGGAAGACTGAAGAAGAGTTGATGCTTTTGAGTTATGGTGCTGGCGAAGAATGCTGAAAGGACCATGGACTGCCAAAAGAACTAACAGATCTGTCCTGGAGGAAGTGCACCTGAAATGCTCCTTGGAAGCGAGAATGGCCAGACTTTGTCTCACCTATTTTGGTCATGTTGTCAGAAGGGACCATTCCCTGGAGAAGGATGTCATGCTTGGTAAGGTGGAAGGTCTACGAAAGAGGGGGAGGCCTTCAACGAGATGGATTGACACAGTGGCTGTGATGATGGGCTCAAGTATAGCAGGGATTATGGAGCTGGAGCGGGATCAGGCAGTGTTTTGTTCTGCTGTGCATGGGGTCGCTATGAGTCAGAAACGACTCCATGGTACCTAACAATAACAACAACAAAATGTTTGGTTTAAGGAAGATTGCCGGGGATATTTTTTGGTATAAAGTTTAAAGATTATCTTAGGGCAATAGTTTAATGGGTTCATCCACCCTTAATGGCCCCACAAAGTCTGGATTCTATGAGAATTTGAACTTCTGTTCCTTATTTTCTCCTTATTGATCAGAATAATTCTTTAGAATCTTCAATCAAAATGTTCAGTCGTGGCAGCCAGGTGCCATTCAGTTCTGGTCTCATGGCAAATGAGGCAGTTCATTAATTTGTAGCAAATATCTTTAGAAAAGTCAGATTTGTAATTTTGACAAATCTAGGCTTTGAAAAGAGTTTCCTAAACGATATGATGTTTTACTCTAATTTCTAGTTTTTACAAGTTGTTGTACAATAATAATACATATTACTTATTAACCAAAAAAACCAAACTCATTACCAGCAGGTTGATTCTGGCTGATAGTAACCCCCTATCAATTTCCGAGCTGGTATATCTTTACAGAAATAGATTGCTCCATCTTCCATCTGTGCACTGGCTAGTGGGCTTGAATCACCTACCTTCTGGTTAGCAGTCAAATGTGCTAGGCACTGCACCACCAGAGCTCTTTCTTATATAATTAGTAGCCAAAAAATATTTCCTTTTTCATTTCTTTCTCTTGTTCTCACCAGTGTGTTTATTAGGTTTTTTTCTATATTCCACATGGTAGGATGCAAAAAGTTCTATCATCATTTATTTTACACACAGGTAGTAATTAGCTGAGTGAGACTTGAATCTGAATCTGCTTGCTCAAAGACATGAGTCTTCAATTAGTAGTCCATGTTGTTTCCCAACTCTAAATAATCTGCATAAATTTAACCAACAACATTACCTGACACTGAAGTACAGAGATTAAGCAAGTAAATTTAAAGTCAGGTTATTCTAGTCAAAGCTCAATCGTACCTTTTATTAGCTGTGTTATAGCAGACAAACTACTTCACTTTATTGTGACTCAATGTACTCCTTGGAAAAATGGAGATATTTGTCTTTCTATGGTATAGAGTTTAGTCTTCCTTTGTTTCTTCCCTTCCCTTCTTTCCTTCTATCTTTCTTTCTTTCATTCAACAGTTTATATTCACTGGGAGTTGGACACAGTGCTAGTTGTTGAAGTTATAGGAACTCTGGTTGTTTAGTGCCTTCAAAGATCTTTTGGGAGACATAGGTGGTATAGGGACAATGAAGCTACCATCGAAGAGATGACTTTAGTTTTAAATCACTAGGCTTAATTTCATTTGCTTTGTCATAATCTGTCTTCCCTCCCTTTTCCATTCTAATGACCTAAAATCAAATGTAACAAACCATATAATTACAAGTTTTCTAATCTTAGGTGCTGATCTGTTGAACAATTACACTGCCAAACAACAATGAATATGCTTTTATTTTTAAGTTAACATGGAGAGTTCAATAAAGCACTATTTTCTCAGTTTGTCAAAAGATCAAGATTATTCCTGTTTTGTTGCCAACTGTTTTAAATCTAAGTGCAATTAAATCTACATTGCAATGGATCATTGGCTCTGAAGGACTCAGGGTGAACACTGGCAAAACTTAAAAGACAATTTCTGAATGGTTTGTTAGAAACAAAGAAGTAGAGTAACAGAAGCAAATAGATGCACACCGTTTCTGTTAAGAAACAGAAACAGTCATGCAAGTTAACCTTTAATTAACTCCTGGCTTTCAAAGATCCTGTCTAAATGCTTTCAAGGATAATACTTTGAAGAACTAAGGCCTCTGGTCACAGGAAATTCTAGATGATGGTGAAGTCATACACTTGTCAGTGCAGGGATTTATGTGACAAATGAAAAATATTTTCCTGATATAATTAAATTTAGCAGGATTAAATTCAGTCAAGTAGCAACATATTTGAAGTCAACTGCTCACTTGTATGACCCTATGTCTGTGGAAACATAATAGTTGACCCATGGAAAGATGTGTTTTCTCTAGATTATTCTGCAGTAGATGGTTTGGTTTATGGGTTAATAACACCTTAAATGCTTACTAGCTTTAGAATGTCCAAATTGCTTTTGAAAAGTTGTGTGGAAATATTTGTTGTCTGGATTCAGCCTATGATAGTGTTGGGCTCCTAGAGAAAAGTCATTTTTTTTAGATTGAAAAAGTCTAGCAAGTGATATGGAATTAACAACAGGGCTTGCTGACTGAAGAAAAGGAATAACTCCCACATGTACAGTGTGGATGCTGCCGAAAACCCATACTAAAAAGTTCTATAAACTTATTGGAAGTTGGGTAGAAATTTGGCTCTGAATTTCCAAACAAAAAAACCTGAAAAAAAAAAAAAAAGGCAATAAAAACATTTCAGTGTCTACAAAATAAGATTGCTTAAAATAGCTTTTCTTTTCACTGAGAGAAACTAGATTTATAATTTATTTTCCAGCAGGAAGTATACGACTCTATTGTTGTTGTTATTTGCTATATATATAAGAGAACAAAATATTGCCTGGTCCTGAGTCATCTTCATGATTTTTGGTATGTTTGATTATCTTCCAGCATGTGAGACAGCATTCTGTTGTGATCCTGCAGGATAAAGATCAGCATAAATACAGTTCCTATAATGTCAAATTGATCCAGTCTTCAGATTCCCACTTACTCATCCTCATTGGCAACCTCCCTCTCTCCATTCTCTTTCTCTCTGACCCTAGCTACTTGGAGCCAGGTCAGAGCTCACAAGTTAAAAGGTCACACTGTCCTTTAGACAGCCAAATAGGCAGATGGCAGGCACAAGTTTGAGAAGTTCACATGTTTGACTTACTGGCCACAAAATTACGGCTGGTTCCCCATTATCCCTTCTTAGTCAAAGCTCTGCTGAAACCTGTCCACCATGGGTGATTTTGTTGGTATTTGAAATACTGGTGGCATAGCTTCTAGCATCATAGTAATAGTAATATGCAAACCACCCCAGCACAACAAAATGATAGACAAGTAGTGAGTATTAGTCTATAATAAAGGTGAAAGTGGTCTTTGTGCTATAACCTAAATGTTCCCAGTCTATAAATGTAAGTAAAGATGCACTACACTTTAGTCAGAATACTACTAGAGCAATATCTCCAATAATGTATCCGAAGAAGTTCAATTCTCCTTTCAAGATTTCTCTTGGAAAACCTACCTGGATTCACTGTAATTTCCAAAATATATTTCTTTGCCATGATTCCATTTTCTTAAATAAAAAGTTTGATTATTTACTATTTTTCTTCTATAAACTACCTCAAATATTTCAACTGTAATTGCAAGTAAAGCATTTATTATTTAATAAGTAATGGTATATGTATTTTTTATTTAATATGCAAAATAATACTAATACATAGGAAGAAAATAATATCCTAGTGTTTTTAGAAGAAAGAATTTCAGAGAAGATCAGAGCTAAGTCCAGACATATATTAGATTTGTTTTATAAGGTTTATTTCTAAAAAAATAATTATTCAGTCTACTGGAATGAATTTACCACTTAAAGAATAATGAACTTTTTATTTGGGGGGGATGGTGTGTTTTTGCTTAAAATAGAAATCAAAAGAACCCAGTTCCAGAATTGACTTTGGCACCCATTAAAAGTGGGTCCTTTAGAAAGTTTATTAATTATTTGTTGTTGTTATGTGCCATCGAGTCAGTTAATTAATCAATTAACTTATATTCTTCCTTTTTAGAATGAAGAAATTAAATTGAGTAGATGTTTATGGCCCTCATACAGGTGTATCTAGATTATGATGGGCTGAAGTTCATGTAACTTTGGGAGTTGATTATAAACAAAGATGCACAATTATTATTCCAAAATGCTTTCAGCTATTCCAAGGCCACTTGAAATAAGAAATTGTGAATACACAATGGAACACTTGGGAGTCCACCTGACAAAAGAAGAGGTGTGTATGAGAAATTGAAGTAGTAAGAGATGGCAGAGTTAATTGATGATAGCTAAAATAATTTATTTTTGTAACTTTTATGGAGAAATACTACCTTAGAAAATGTAGTTCTTCAGAGGGCCTTAGAAGAATTCCAGTAAGGAAGAAGCCCTGAACCTTAGTCTCATTGCCATTAATTTCCTTCAGGGCCTTTTGAAGTTCTAAAACTTTTGTTCTAACCTCTTAATCATTAACCTCTCAAACTCAAAACTCACTGCCATGAAGTTGATTTGGACTTATAGTAACCCTCACTGGGTTTCCATGACTGTAAATCTTTATGGAAGCAGACTGCCTCATCTTCTTTTCATGGAGTAGCAGGTGGTTTCAAACCACTGACTTCTTGGTTAACACCAAATGCCTTAACCACTACAACTCTAAAACACACTGCCAATGAGTTGATTCTGACTCATAGCAACCCCCATAGGGTTATAAGGTGGTAAATCTTTACTGAAGTAGATTATCCCATCTTCCTTCCACAGAGCAGCTGGTGAGTTTGAACCACTAACCTTCTGGTTAGCAGTCAAATGTGTTAGGCACTGCACCAGCAGAGCTCATTTACTACAGTACTAAACTAAAACCAAATTCACTGTTGTCAAGTTAAATCTGACTACACCACTAGAGTTCCTTAATTATTAATCTATGCTTAATGTTACTTAAAGGTTGATGATAACCAAAAACTCAGGGACCCATTGTCTGAGGTTCTGATTTACTAGGTTGGAGGGTGAAGAAAAGATTATTAATAGACACATAGATAATTCTGTATCGGATATCTCATAAAATATACTTTGATAAGCACTGTTCTGATAGAATCCAAACTAAAGGATGGAAATAGATTGAAGGAAACCACCTCTTTCATTTTAACTGGAAGCTGTTGCTGGGGGCTACTGATGCTTAGGGAAAAAGGGGAGGAAAGATGATTTATTAAAGGCAAGGTGTGAACATCAGAAAGCCTCCCTCACAGTGTGTAAAACTCTCATCTCCTGCAGTTGTAGAGTAGACTCTGAAAATCAGGCATAGTAATTAATCATGAGAGAATGAATGAACAAATGGACAATGATCAGATCTACAACCTGCAACATCCCGGCCAGGAAGTCAAACCACTTTCTACAGCTGCTAGTCCAGAAAGTGAAAAAACAATTTCTGTAACAATGGGTCCAAATGGCCAGTACTTGATTAATAACTGATATTTTCCTTAATTTTGGTTCCCATTTACAATTTAGGACTAATTAGAGGAAGCCAAATATCCTTCCTTAATCTATCACATAAAATGCCCAGTTTCTAGTTACCCTGTAGTTAGCTTCCCAACAGCTTTCAGTTGTGTCCTACCTGAAGCCTTCTAAAGCTTGCCCACTCTCCTGCTTGCCTTTGTGTCTCTGCCAACTGCAAGTGATGGTGGCTGACTCTGCTATAACAAACTCTAAGGTACCTTTGTCCTTACATGCGTGTTCTATGTCTATTTCCACAGTCATAAGACTAGTAAAAAATACATTTCCTCACTGAAAAATGCGTGAATTAGTGCTTATTATGATGCAGTAAGCCTCAGGGATACAGGTGAGGAGAGACAACTCAGGGATGCCCACACAGCAGGCCAGAAGAGCAGGAGAAAGGGGATTAAAAGCCAGGAAGCCAGACAGAGGAACAGTCAGCCACAGGGACCCAGGTGGGGGTGATACGAGAGGTCTCCAACAGCAAGACAAACTTGTCTG
>NW_006921685.1:5393854-5470112 GCF_000298275.1 Orycteropus afer afer | reverse complement strand
AGAAGGGACCATTCCCTGGAGAAGGATGTCATGTTTGGTACGGTGGAGGGTCTACGAAAGAGGGTGAGGCCTTCAATGAGATGGATTGGCATGGTGGCTGCGATGATGGGCTCAAACATAGCAGGGATTGTGGGGCTGGCGTGGGATTGGGCAGTGTTTTGTTCTGCTGTGCATGGGGTCGGTATGAGTTGGAAACAACTCGACGGCACTAAACAACAACAACAACAACAACAACAACAACAACAAGACTAGTAGAGTTCCAGAGAAGGCTGACCTCTTAAATTAGATATGCAATACCAAGTTTAGGGTCTTGATTGGGAATGAATGGGTCTCTGAGATGTAGAATAATATCATCTGAGATAATTCGCTTAAAAATCATGAATCTTCAGAGTTCTCTTACTCTTCTGAAACTGCACAAGTTGTTAATTCCTTCTTGTTAGAAGCAAGCACTACCTCCTTTCTTGAAAACATTGCAGAAATCTCTATTGTAAAAGGTAACTCAAGCTCCTCCTGGGTCAGGATTTGACCCTACCTTCCTTTCAGGTCACCAGAGCAAAGCTTGATTTAAATCAAAATAGATTCCATTTGTGGAGGTGCTGGGCCTGCTGAGAAAGAAAAACTAACTTTACTCTAAAAAAGCCACAGGATTAACATGACATTTGCCTGCAGGAACTGAGAGAATACACTGAGGGCAGTGTTCTGAAAGTGCTAATCCAGGAGGAAGAACCCAAAAGCTATTTAAGGAAGAGTTTATTAATCTTGGAGCACTCTTCTGGGATAATACCCTGTATCTTGGGATCTGGGGAGTCAGTGCTTCAATGTTGCTAGATCAGCTCTTAGAAGCTTGGAGAAAGAGATGGTCTTAATAAAGTGAAATGTAAAAGACAGAATTGCCATGACAGATGGAGAAAGAAAGAATCAAAAGACTCAAAAGTAGGTATGTTGGATTAGACACAGTAAGGCTGGAAAACCTACTTGCAGAATATATTCTATGGACGTGTCCAGAGAATACTCCATTTACCAAAGCAATAAGGAATATACAAGTGAGAGGTTTGCCAACATCACTCAGGTCACTCATGGCTTTCCTCTGTATATCAGAGCTGATGTATAGAACTCACCCAAACCAAACTCACTGCTGTCAAGTTGTTTCCATCTCATAGAGACTCCTCCTTGGGTTTCCGAGGTTGTATCACTATGGAAGCAGATTGCCCAACCTTCCTTCCAAGGAGTGGCTGGTGGGTTTGAACCCATCAGCCTTATGGTTAGCAGTCAAATGCCTTAGGCACGACACCACCAGAGCTCCCACTGTAGAACTAGAGCCATTGAAAGCAGTAGAATCAAAGGATCCGGAATTAATAGAATTCAGTTTCTGTTGCTTAACCTTCAATGTCAGATTAAAGAGTGGGAAGTACAGTGTGTGAGCCAGTGGAGCTTGACCTACATAGAGCTATAACTCACTGCTCTCTAGTCTAGTCTGGTCAATTTCAATTCATATTGACCCCTCCTTGGTAGTATCTCTACAGAAGAGAATTGTCCAGACTTTTTTCCAAGGAGTGGCTGGTGGATTTGAACCACGAGCCTTCTGATAGAGTTGGTTAACTGAACACAATGTCCTTAATGGAATTCTAGAAGCAACCAAGAAAGGGATTACTCAATCAATACAATCAAAAGAATCAAGGATGGATGACCACTAGAGTACCTTCCCCAATGAAAAGTCAGAACTCCTGTCCCATTTTCTGGTCCTGATCCCATTTTATTTTTAATGTGGAACTTACTGACTGAAGTAAACACTATGCCTCTGGTAGGTAAAGGGATCTCTGTGTTCATTTGTTTGAGTAAATACACATTGACAAAAGGAGATTATCTAAGTTGGTGGCCTTAAATAACATTTTGCCCCATGTCTAAAAGTGGCCACTAAGTCATAAAGGAAGACCTAAGAAGAAACGACACATTTGAATTGTGGTGTTGGTAATGAATATTGAATATACCATAGACTACCAAAAGAAAAATCAAATCAGTCTTGGAGGAAGTATAGCCAAAATTTTCCTTAATAAAGAGGAAGGCAAGACTTCATCTTGCTTATTTTGGACAAATTACTAGAAAACAATAATTACCAGAAAAGGATATCATGTTTGGTAAAGTAGAGGATCTGCAAAAACAAAGGAAATCCTTAATGAAATAGATTGACACAATAGCTACAACAGTGGGCTCAAACATAAAAATGATCATGAGGATGGTGCACTCCCAGGCAATGTTTTGTTCTGTTTTACATAAGGTAGCCATGAGTTGGAACCAACTCAATGATAATTAACAACAACTAAGTATTCATTGGCACATAACAACAACAACAACAACAAATAATATATAGAGTTCTGGCCCAGTTCCAGCTCACAGTGAGTCTATTGGGTACAAAAACACAGCTGATGGTTATTTCCTTGTTCTACAAATGTGTGTGGAATCTACATATGTGGTTCAAAACAACACATAGTTTCCTCGATCTGTGAGATGAAAGCCATAATAGTGGAGAAAAGAAAGTGGAAGACTTTGAAACTCTCTTTCTGAGCTAGAATAATAATAATAAAAAAAATACTTTCAGAACTGATTCAAAATGTAATGGAGTCTCATCAATAAATACCACACTGATTCCCTCTAGCATCTTATTGCTTGAAAACTAGGTACAGCAGTTTGAATTAGGGATTCTGGTGCTCTGAATAGCTCATGAGTCAGAGGGCACCAAACTCAGGAGAGTAGAATTAGAAAGGAGACAAGGACAGGGAAAAAAAAAAAAAAAAAAAACCAATATCACATCTATCCTGCAGAGAGCCAACAGGCAGCCAAGAAAGGCCATTGGAGACATCCCTGGGGGAGCACCAACCAGCAGGTGAGAAAGGCCATCCATGGCCTCCCTGGGTTAAGGAAGAAGACACACCATACCAGCATACCAGCAGTCACCCCAAGGATCTACCTTCAGCACCTGATTTTATCGGTAACTTGGGTTGGCTAGGTGAAAATGGGCACATCCAACACCTCTGAAACATGAGCAGAGAGTCCATTGGTGCTGCAGGAGGGCGGGCCCAGGGAGGTGCCCCCACAGGGGATCACCGATCAGGCTTGGGTCAGCTTAGTGGTACTGAGGGGCCTGTGTTTGACTTTCTCACTAATATTGGGACCACAGGTTTTGTGTGGGCACTGGCCTGGCTCCAGCACTACTGAAACTGAGCAGATCTTTGGTGCAGTGGGTGGGTGGGCCAAGAGAGGAACTCTCATGGTGGATTGAGGAGCTGGGCAGTTGTCTTGGGTTCACTTTTTGGCTCTGAGGGGCCTTGGGACTAGGATTTTTGCATGTGTCTGACCCTGGCAGAAAGTGGCAACCCCCTAACAACTGGTGTCTTTGCTGAAATTGAGCTGTGGGCCTGTAAATAACAGTACAATGTCATCATTAGCAGCCCGCTTAAAGCCCTAGAAACTGCCCCTAGCAATGGGGAGCTTTCCTTCTTCCACTCTTCTGCTACAACCTTCTCTTTCAATAACCTCACTCAGCCACCATAATACCTCCCAGTTTGAATTCTAAACCCTCTTTATGGCAAACAGAAACCCATATCCTCATTCCATAAAGTGATTCCACCATCACAAAGAAAACTGCAGAGCAACCCAGGATACCTGAATTAATAACTAAAAAAATAAAATATACCAGCTTCACCTTTTCAAAATATTAAATCATAAAACCGAGACAAAACAAATCAATACATAACCAACAGTTAAAGACAACCTCAACATGTCTAGGAAACAACAGGTAACCTCAAATCAAACAACAACAACAACAACAAAAAACAAGGACAAGGCATTAGAGGCAAAACCACAAACAAAGATCTCATTAAACATAGAGGAAGAGGAGGCAATAGAATTATCTGAGAAGGAATTTAGAAGATACGTTTATAGAGGTTTACAAGAGCCTAAGGAAACCCCAAAGAGAAGCAAGGAGAGCACAGACAATTCCCTGGAAGAACTCAGGAAAATAATTCAAGAACAAAATAACAAGATCAATGCACAATCAGAAGTCATACAAAAACAGCAGTTAGAAATCCAGAAGATGAATACCAAAATTACAGAATTACACAACACAGTAGAAGCACAAAAGAATAGGTTAGAACTGGCTGGAGGACACATATCCCAACTAGAAGACAAATCCCTGGACACCAGCCTGTATGAAGAAAATTCAGAACAAAGATTTAAGAGAAATGAAGAGAACCTAAGAATTATATGGGATGACATGGAAAGAAACTACATAAGACTCATTGGAATTCCAGAACAAGAAGAGGTGAAAAAAATCCACTGCGAAAATTGTGGAAGACCTGCTAACAGAAAACTTGCCCCATATCATGAAGGAAGAAAATATTTTTGTGCAAGAAGCCCATAGAACCACACATAAGATAGATCCCCAGAGAAAAACATTGAGGCATATTCTAATCAAACTCTCCAAAACCAAAGACAAAGAAAAAATTTTGAGAGCTGCCCGGGACAAGAGAAATATTACTTATAATAATCAAACAGTTAGGCTGAGCTCCGACTACTCAACAGAAACCATGCAGGCAAGAAGGCAATGGGATGGCATATATAAAATACTGAAGGAAAAGAAGTTCCAACCAAGAATCCTATATCCAGCCAAATTATCCATCAAATATGAGGGTGAAATCAAGGCATTCTCAGACAAACAGAAATTAAGGGATTTTGTGAAAACGAGACCAACTCTACAAGAAATGCTTAAGGAAGTCATTCCAATAGAGAACCCACAACAGAGATCAACAAAATCAGGATACATGGCATCAACACTAAAACAAAATAAGAAATAGAAACTCATATTGAGAACATAGAACATTGTACACTAAAAACCAAGGAAGTTAATCAGCATACAACAACAACAATTAACCTATTAGAGGGAACAAAACTTCTAGGTACAAACTTCCAAATGGAGAGGAAAACAGGACAATGTCTTCATAGTACACAGTGTTCTAAAAATGTAGAGACATGAATGTACTCCAGAGTAACCCAGAGAAAATTAGCATTCCCTCTAAGCAAATCAGAAGGAAGGAAAACATATGAGTTTAATAAGCACAAAACCAACAATAAAGAATAAAAGGGAGGAAGCATTAGACAACAAACTGAAATCAGCACAGAAAAATATATGGACCAAGGAAACACCAACAACACGACAAAAAACCACAATAGAATGACAGCAATTAATTCACACCTATCACTAATTACGCTCAATGTGAATGGACTTAATGCATCTATCAAGAGAAAGAGAGTGGCAAACTGGGTAAGAAAAGAAGACCCATCAATATGCTGCCTACGATAGACCCATTTTAGACACAAAGATAAAAACAAATTAAGAGTTAAGGGATAGAAAAAATATACCAAGCCAATGGTAACCAAAAGAGAGCAGCAGTGGCAATATTAATTTCTGATAAAATAGACATTAAGGTGAAAAACTTCATAAGAGGAAAAAGAAGGACATTATATGATGCTGAGGGAGCTCTGGTAGCATAGTGGCTAAGGCACTTGTCTGCTAACCAGACGGCTGGTGGTTCAAGCCCACCAGCCACTCCTTGGAAGGAAGGTTGGGCAGTCCTACTTCTGTGGTGATACTGCCTCAGAAACCCAAGGAGGGGTCGTTATGAGTTGGGTTTGACTCAACGGCACATAACAACAACAACAACAACAACAACAACATATGATGCTGAAAGGGTCAATTGACAAAGAAGATGTTACAATAATAAATATGCACCCAATGAAAGTGCTCCAAAATATGTGAAGCAAATTTAACTGAATTAAAAGGGACAATAGACAACTCTATGATAATAGTAGGAGACTTTAGCACACCACTTTCAAAGAGGGACAGGTCAACTAGAAAAACACTCAAAAGATACAGAAGAACCCAACAATACAACCAACTTGACCTCATAGACATATACAGAACATTTCATGCAACAAAGGGACCATTCACATTCTTCTCCAGGGCACATGGATCATTCTCCAGAATAGACCATATGTTAGCACATAAAACAAGCCTCAATAAATTCAAAAGCATTGAAATACTACAAAACATCTTCTCAGACCACAATGCTATAAAATTAGAAATTAGTAATAGGAAGAACAAGGAAAAAACATCAAGCATATGGAAGCTGAACAAGTCACTGCTCAAAAACTACTGGGTAATAGAACAAATAAAAACTGAAATAAAAAATTCCTGGAAACAAATGAAAATGAGATATATCATACCAAAACCTATGGGACACAGTGAAAGCAGTACTCAGAGGACAGTTTATAGCAATAAATGCATATGTCAAAAAAGAGGAAAGAAACAAAATCAACACTCTAACTCATCAACTCCAACAACTAGAAATAGAACAATAAAAGAATCCTACAGCATCTAGAAGCAAGAAAATAGCAAAGATCAGAGCAGAAATAAATGGAACAGAAAACAAACAAACAAACAAAAAGGATAGAGAAAATCAACAAAACAAAAAGTTAGTTCTTCAAAAAGATTAATAAAATCAATAAACCACTGGCAGATCTAACAAAAGAAAAGAAAGAGATGATCCAAATCACAATAATTGTAAACAAAAAGGGTGTCAACACAACAGAACCAACTGAAATAAAAAAAGATACTGACAGAATATTATGGAAAAACTGTACTCTAACACATTTGAGAACCTAGAAGAAATGGACAAGTTTCTAGAATCACAAGACCTACCTAAACACCTAAACTACCCCACTCAGAGATAGAATACTTGAGAAGACCTATAACAAAAGAAAAAATTGAAAAGGTCATAAAAAAAACTTTCCACAAAGAAAAGTCCTGGCTCTGATGGCTTTACTGTAGAATTTTATCAAATATTCAGAGAAGAGTTGACACCTATGCTACTCAAGCTATTCCAGAACATAGAAAAAGGTGGAACACTCCCAAACTAATTTTATGAAGCAAGCATAACACTAATACCAAAACCAGGGAAAAACACCACTAGAAAGGAAAACTACAGACCAATATCCTTTATGAACACAGATGCAAAAACCTTTAACAAAATCCTAGCCAACAGCATCCAACAACATATCAAAAAATTAATACACCCAGACCAAGTGGGATGCATACCAGGTTTAGAAGGGTGATTCAACATCAGAAAAAACAATCAGTGTAATCCACCACATAAACAAAACAAAAGAACCAGATGATTATATCAATCTATGCAGAAAAGGCATTTGATAAAATCCAACATTCATTCCTTTTCAGAACTCTCAGCAAAATAGGGATAGAAGGGAAATTCCTCAACATAATAAAGGGTATACATGCAAAGCCAATGGCCAACATCATTATTAATGGAGAAAGACTCAAGGCATTCCCCTTATGAACGGGAACCAGACAAGGATGCTCTCTATCATCACTTCTATTTAACATTGTATTGGAAGTCCTGGTCAGGGCAATAAGGCAAGAAAGAGAAATAAAAGGGATACAAATTGTCAAAGAGGGACTAAAACTATCTCTATTTGCAGATGATATAATTCTGTACATAGAAAACCCAAGGGACTCAATAAAACAAACAAACAAACAAACAAACAAAAAAACTACTGGACCTAATAGAGAGGTTCAGCAAAGTGGCAGGATACAAGGTCAATATACAAAAATCATTTGGATTCCTCTACACCAACAAAGAGTCCTCTGATAAATAAGGAAAACAATACCATTTACAATCATTACTAAAAAGATAAAATATCTAGGAATAAACCTCACCAGACACACAAAATACCTATACAAAGAAAACTATACAACACTGCTACAAGAGACAACAAGGACACTACATAAATGGAAGAACCTACTTTGTTCATGGGTAGGTAGACTGAATATTGTGAAAGTGTCAATATTACCTAAAGCAATCTACACATTCATCGCAATCCCAATCCAGATTTCAACAAAACTTTTTAAGGACATGGAAAAACCAATTACTAATTTCATATGGAAAAGAAAGAAACCTCGCATAAGCAGAGCACTTCTGAAGAAGAAAAACAAAGTGGGTCTCACACTCCCAGATCTTAAGAACTACTATACAGCCACAGTAGTCAAAATAGCATGGTATTGGTACAACGATAGAAGATAGACCAATGGAACAGAATCAAAGTCCAGATATAGACCCATCCATCTATGGACACCTGATCTTTGACAAAGGTCCAAAACCCATTAAATGGGGGAAGAGACAGCCTCTTTAACAAATGGTGCTGGCAAAACTGGATATCCACCTGTAGAAAAATGAAAAAAGACTCATACCTCACCCTATACACAAAAACAAACTCAAGCTGGATCAAAGATTTAAATGTAAAACCCAAAACTATAAAATTCATCAAAGATAAAATAGGGGCAAATCTGGAAGCCCTAATTTATGGCATAGACTATCAGGCATAACCCAGAATGTGCAGGAGGTAGAAGAGAAGATAGATGACTAGGGCCTTTTAAAAATTAAATTCTTATGCTCAATGAAGGACTTTGTCAAAAGGGTAAAAAGAGAACCTACAGACTGGGAGAAAATATTTGCCTATGACTTATCTGATAAAGAACTTATCTCCAAAATATACAGAAAAATTCAACACCTCACCACCAAAAAGACAAATAACTCAATTCACAAATGGGCAAACGACTTGAACAGACACTTTACCAAAGAAGATATACAGGCAGCCAACAAACACATGAGGAATTTGCTCACGATGATTAATCATTGTTGTTGTTGTTATGTGCCGTCAAGTTGGACCTGATTCATAGCGACCCCTCCTTGGGTTGTGGAGGCAGTATCATATCATTAGGGAAGTAGATTGCCCAAGCTTTCTTTCAAGGAGTGGCTGGTGGGTTTGAACCACCAGCATTCTGGTTAGCAGTCAAGTGCCTTAGGCACTATGCTACTAGAGCTCTTTCATTAATCATTGTTGTTGTTGTTGTTATGTGCCATCGAGTCAGCCCCGACTCATAGCGACCCCTCCTTGGGTTTCCGAGGCAGTATCACTATGGAAGTAGGATTGCCCAACCTTCCTTCCGAGGAGTGGCTGGTGGGTTTGAACCGCCAGCCTTCTGGTTAGCAGTCAAGTGATTTAGCCACTATGCTACCAGAGCTCCCATTAATCATTAGAGCGATGCAAATCAAAACAACAATGAGATATCATCTCACCCCAGCAATGATGACAAGGTTCAATGGGTCAGAAAATAACAAATGCTGGTGAGGTTGGGGAGAGATTGGAACTCTTGTGCACTGCTGGTGGGATTGTAAAATAGTACAACCATTGTGGCAAATGGTATGGCGTTTTCTTGAAAAACTGAAAATAGAAGTACCATTTGATCCAGCAATTCCATTACTAGGAATATATCCTAAAGATGTGAGAGATAGCATACGAACAGACATATGTACACCTATGTTCATTGCAGCACAATTCACTATAGCAAAGAGATGGAAACAACCTAAATGCCCATCAATGGATGAGTGGATAACCAAATTATGGTACATGCACAAAATGGAATACTATGCTACATTAAAGAACAATGAGGGATATGCAAATTATCTCATAATATGGGTGAATCTGGAGGACGTTATGCTGAGTGAAAAAGTCAATCGCAGAAAAACAAGTACTGTATGAGCCCATTACTGTAAAAAGACAAAAAAGGGTTTGCTTGGGAAAGGGAACTCACTTTGTAGGTTACTGGGATGGGTAGGGAAGGAGAAGGATTAATTTTGGGCTACTTGGGGCCCACATGCTGACGATGGTAAGGGGAGGGATATAAGGAAAGGATCTGTAATCACCATGATAACATTAGGAAATGGGAGGACACCAAATTGTGCACATAAGAGATAGATGAGAGATGCTAATACCAACCAATGTGTCCACAGTACTGTGTTACTATTAACGCCAAACACCAGGCTACAGATAAACACGTAAATGCCTGAGAGAATCAGATGGGGGTCAGTGAACAGGAGTATACGCTAGATCAAGGATAGATTCAGCTGAGGCTAATCTGGCACAGACACCACTGATACAAAATACCTGCAATCCTTACAGAAACAATAGAAGACAGACACAGAGTAATCCCTCATAGACAACCAGACACTATGGGAGAGGGATCCAATAGATCTGCCTTCTCAGGACCATAGTACTGGGGGACATCAGACTCAATTGGCACAACAAAATACATAAAAGCCTTGTTCCACATCCTACATTGGTGAGTAGTGACTGGGGTCTTAAAAGCTTTCAAGCAGCCAGATGCAGCTAATGGTCTCCTAGCATTGGAAGAGAATAATAATAATAATAATAATAATAATAATAAAGGCATTTGGAAGCAATCAGCCCTAGGATCCGATGGCCCTCAAGACCAGAAGAACTAAATGATGTCCAGCTACCAATGTCAACCACTTAGGAAAGGATCAAATCTGGAGATCCTGGATAGAGTGGGAGGGAAAATATGGAACAAAATCCCAAAACTCAGCAATGACCAGAATTACTGGTCAGAGGAAGTCTGATGAGACCCTCAATACTATGGCTCTGGAATTCGTTCTGTGCCTGGAATAAAACTCAGTCCCAGGGTCTGGCTCTCAGTCCTATAGTTAACAAGATGTACACACAGACTACTCAACCCAGGATGATGCACCCACATACTCTATGGTAATACATCCCTTAGAGCAATAGACCACAGGGCACCAGAGGACCAATATTCAGGTTGAGGATGTGCAGCACAAACAGGAGTGCATAAATATGAGGGGCACAGAGGGAGGGTTACAGGGTAGGGAGGGGAGGAGACTGGGTTAGGGTTGGTCATGGTAAATGGGGAGTGAAACTAAATGTACACATAACGTTGAATGTAAAACAAGCTCTTAAAATAAAATAATAATAATAATAATAATAATAATAATAAATCACCAAGGAACTGAGGAATACCAGGGCTAGTGAAGTTGAGACAAGGATGTCCTCCCAGAGCTGGCAGAAAGAAAGAGCCAGTGCCCTAAATTTGAACTTGTGGCCTCCTGGACTATGAAAAAATAAATTTCTATTCTTCAAAGCCAAAACAAATCAAAACAAACAAACAAACAAACAAAATCACATTCAAAAGAATGGCAAAGGTTAATACCATTCTTAAAGATGTAATAGCTACAGGGATTATAGTCCCCATCGTTGTTGTTATTTGCTGTAGAGTTTGCCCCTGACTCATGGTGACACCATGCACAAAAGAATGAAACAAATCCTGTTTCTGTGTCATCCTCATTATTAGATGCAGATTGGACTGTTAGGATTCATAGGGTTTTCACTGGCTGATTTTAGAAGTTGTTGTTGTTGTTGTTATGTGCCGTCGAGTAGGCCCCGACTCATAGCGACCCCTCCTTGGGTTTCCAAGGCAGTATCACTACGGAAGTAGAATTGCCCAACCTTCCTTCCGAGGAGTGGCTGGTGGGTTTGAACCGCCAGCCTTCTGGTTAGCAGTCAAGTGCTTTAGCCACTATGCTACCAGAGCTCCTGATTTTAGAAGTAGATCCCTTTAAATTACCAGAATGACCCAAATTAAAGTAAGACAGATCTTAGTTTCATTTGATATCAAATTCAGCCAAATATAGTCTCAAATAAATCTGATATGATATCTTCACCAGAGCAGATTGACATAAACTCAGTTACAAAGTATGCTTGGGCCAATGATCTGGCAAATACGTTCTTTTCTATTCCTATCAAAAAGGAGGAGCAGAATGAGTTTGCATTCATTTGCATAGGATAGAGTATACATTTACAAATTTTCCTCAGGGCTATGTGGACTCTTTTGCCCTGTGTCATAGTACAATCTGAAGAGATCTGGATGGTCCTGACATCCTGCAGAACATCACACTGACCCATTGTCTCAAGATCATCAAACTTGAATGAGCAAGTAGTGATGAGCATATGAAAGATCTTGGTATTTGACTTGTTTTCCACAGGGTGGAAGATAATCCCTATGAAGTGCTAGGAACTGTCACATCAAAGAAATTTTTAGAATGCAATGTTCTGGGGCATGCTGGGACATTCCTCTCACAGTAAAGAACACATTTATTGCATTTTTTCATTTCATCACCACAACGTCAAGTACATATGTGCATCCATTTAAGTTTTGAGACCTTTTTAAGTTTAAATACTCATTTTCTCATTTTTAACTGGGTATAACTCCTAATTCATCTTTTCTAATAAAAATATTATGGTCTTGGTTGCATCATATTTACAATCCATCTTTCTGTCACATTCTGGTCTCTTCATTATAAAACTCTTTTGTTAGTTACTTACGAACAAAACAAACAAACTCATTGCCCTCGAGTCAGATCCAAGTCATAGTGACCCCTCCTTGGGTTTCCCAGGTGGTATCACTACAGAAGTAGATTGCCCAATCTTCCTTCTGGGGAGTGGCTGGTCCAGGCAGCCTTCTGGTTAGCAGCCAAATGCCTTAGGCACTATGTCACCAGAGCTCCCTGTTAACCTTTTATGGTTTGAACACTGGTAAGGGTCTTATTTCCAAAGATACTGTCCTTCATTTGCCCCACATAATTTTCTTTTCTCTCCCCCTTTCACCTTGTTTAACATTCTTTCTTACATACTTTTTTCCTCTTGGCTTTTGTAATGAGTTTCTTAGTTCTTTAACCTTTGACTGCTCCTTTTCCACCTACTTTGCTTGCAGTTTTTCCTTGTGAATTTTTCTTACTATTCTGCCTTTCTCATTCTATTATGCTTGGTAAAGTGGAGGGTTAGTGAAAAAGGAGAAGACCTCCAATGAGATGGATTGACACAGTGGCTGCAATGATGGGCTCAGGTATAGCAATGATTGTGAGGCTGTTGCAGGATTGGGCAGTGTTTTGTTTTGTTGTACACAGGGTCACCATGAGTCAGAGCCGACTTGACAGTACCTAACAACTGCTTCCCTCCCACTACCTTCATTCTCTTCCTTATTCTTTTCTTATACCATTAATATGCAGTGAGACTTGAGCTGCAAGGAGAAATGTGCTCTAAACTACTACAAATGATAAATATATTATAAATTACATTAATGTGACACTTGTGCAGTTCTTTTGAATGAAACTTTTCCTCATAAAGCTACAGGAGAAGTAGAATGCAAAGCTTCCTGGGCCAGTACAATTGATTTTTAATTAGTTTTTTAATTAGTTTCTCTAATCCAGATGGGAGCTCTGGTAGCATAGTGGCTAAGACACTTGCCTGCCAACCAGACGGCTGGCGGTTCAAACCCACCAGCCACTCCTCGGAAGGAAGGTTGGGCAATCCTATTTCCGTAGTGATACTGCCTCGGAAACCCAAGGAGGGGTCGCTATGAGTCGGGGCCGACTTGATGGCACACAACAACAACAACAACAACAATCCAGATATCCTAGACATTTTTTCCAGCTTAACTTTACTTGTAAGTGAAAAAAGAGCATGGGCTCTCTGCTAGACTAGCCAAGATTGAATTCCTACTCTTCACTCACCTTCTACTGTCCTTGGGTAGTTATGTGCCTCAGTTTGCCCATCTCTATGTTGTTGTTGTTGGTATGTGCCATTGAGTCATCTCTGACTCATAGCAACCCCTCCTTGGGTTTCTGAGGTGGTATCTCTATGGAAGTAGATTACCCAGTCTTTGTTCTGAGGAGTGGCTGGTGGGTTTGAACCACCAATCTTCTGGTTAGCAGTCAAGTGCCTTACACATTTCACCACCAGAGTTCCTTCTCTATAGTCATGGTAAATAATAGGAATTATCTCATAGGGTTATAGAAGAGAGTTTGGCACAATGTAGGCAGCCAATAAATGTTTTTATTATTTATTAAAAAAAAAAAACAAACCAACAACTCACAGCTGTCCAGTTGATTCAAACTCATAGAAATCCCTTCTTGGGTTTCTGAGGCAATATGTCTATGGAAGTAGATTGCCCAGTCTTCCTTCTGAGGAGTGGTTGGTGGGTTTGAACTGCCAGCCTTCTGGTTAGCAGTCAAATGCCTTAGGTACTATGCTGCTAGAGCTCCCTTATTATTTATAAGATCTATTTTTCATAATAAACCTCTGTGGAAAAACTGTTACTGGTTTCCTTTTTCTACAGAATTAAGTCCTAGCTCTCATCCTGATCCTTGGCAATATGATTATAACTTCCCATTCTGTTCTGATGACTCATTTCTCCAGGTATGTCCTTTAATCATGGCAGATGTAAATTTCCTGGGACTGGCAGCAAACTTACAATATGGTCTGTATTTTATTCATCTTTTTATTCCCAGTATTGTGGGCCTGGCATGTTGTGTATGTTCCATAGATATTTGTAAGGCATGACTATGAATACCATGTGCTCTCTCACCTCCATACATTTGCTACATTCATTTCCAGTGGTGAGCCTCCTACCCTATTTCTGCCTGTTGAAATCATTCCTTACCTTTCCACCTCTTCCATGAAACTCTTAAATCTCCTCAGTAAAACTCCATGCTACAATCTAGAGATTATTTTTTTATGGCTCTTCAACAACAACTCATTGACACTGAGTTGATTCTGACTCATAGCAACCCCCTTTGTGTTTCCAAGTGATAAATCTTTATGAAAGTAGATTGCCCAGTCTTCCTTCCACGGAGTGACTGGTGAGTTTGAACCACCAACCTTCTGGTTAGTAGTCAAATGCCTTAGGCATTATGCCACCAGAGCTTCTTTCACATGGTGGCTAGTGGGTTTGAATACCAACCTTTCTGTTAGCAGTGGAGAGCTCAACCACTTAACCACCAGGGCTCCCTGTATAAAAACATAATGTTAATAGTAATGCACATTATTGAGTTTTACTCCAACGCCTTTAATCAGTTGCTATGGAGTCTATTCTGACTCACAGTGACCCTATAGGACAGAATAGATCTCCCTCCACATAGTTTCCTAGCTGTAATATTTATGGAGCTAGACGGCTACATCTTTCCCCATGGAGCACCTCGTGGATTGCAAGAGCCCTCCTTTCAATTAGCAGCTGAGCAATTAAGTACTGCTGTACCAGGGCTCCATCCTACTTCTTTAGCACTAGGTTATGTCTTATTAGTCATTAAAGTCATTTTCAACCCTTCAATACCAAGATTTTATGATAACCTGGATCTCCTATAATAATTTACCTACTGTAGGTTTTCTATGTTTGCTCTCCCTAAAGTGGGGAAAATATCTCCTTACTTTGTTCATTCATCATCATTTGCTCCTGGCTTTGCTTACAATAAGGACCTCTGGTGGTATAGTGGTTAAGGATTTGACTGCTAACCTGAAGGTTGGTGGTTTGAACCCACCAGACACTCTGCAGAAGAAAGATGGGGCAGTCTGCTTCTGTAAAGATTTACAGCCTTGGAAATCCAATAGGGGTTGCTCTGAGGCAGAAATGACTTGATGGAAGTGGTTTGCTTTTTTAGGTTTGCTTATAATATTGGCTACACATTCATTCATATATTATTTAAAGCTAATTCCCTTGTTTCTGTCTTTGCCATTAGATTTTGAATCTTTGAGGGAAACTGATGGACAGATTTATATTCCTATTCTTTCACTATCCTAGATCTAGATGAATTTTCTGAATGATTTTGGTAAATCAGTATGTCAACTAGAGATTTATCTAATGTACTTTATTTTTTTAATTTTTGATTGTGATTTGGGTGAAAGTTTACAGAGAAAACTAGTTTTTCATTCAACAATCCATACACATTTTTTTTCATGTCATTGATTACAACTCCCTCAATGTAACATTATTCCTCTCACTTCCTCCCTGTGTTTCTTATTTCTATTCCTCCTCTCTTAACTCTTTCTTCCTTCTGAACTTTGTCCTTGGGCAAATGCTGCCTTTTTGATCTCATGTGAAATAATCCATGGGGTTTAGGCTGAGCAATATGTGGATTATAAGTCTTGTTAGGCAAAGACATTGTGTTTGAGACATCTAGAAAAAGAAGATCTGTAGAAATTTAACCTGTTTTTTCTTTCCCTTCTTTTCAAATATAGGTCTTACTATGATCTCTTGAGGGTAGGATTGTATTTGCATCTCTTCTTTGTAGCTTTTGTTATGGATATAATTTTATATGATTATTTGGTTATGAATAAATTCATTGGTCTATGATATCAAAAAGAAAAGTGATTTTTAAACTTTATAATACAATTTTTTAACATGATGGTGTTAAATACTCTTTCTTTTGTAAAACTTTTTTTTTTTATGGCCTGTGAAGCACCATTTTTTTTTTTGGCGTGTGTTTTGGTATGGAACTACTTGAGGAGGATGAAGGTGCTAGTTATAGTTCTATCATTCTACAGGGGAATAAAGAAGAGACCAATACACATGTGATTAATATATTTTTGAAAATTATCACAGTGTAACAAGATTAAAACTAGAAACAATTAGAACACACATCCCTGTATTTTGTACCGCTTTCTATATTTTTGTTAGAACAAAAGTTGAGGAAGATTTCTTTTTCTAATAGGGAGAGAAGGGGGTCACAAAGTATATCAATCTTCATTTTTTCAGGATCTGTAAAAAAAAAAGAAATCACAATCATAATTAAAAGTTCATAAGCACTTCCCTCCACTTGCCTTACAATGACCAAATGCCGAATAGGGCATTACAGGCTAGGACTTTGGAATTAAACGGATGTGAGATTGAAGCCCAGTCTGTTTATAGGCTTTGTGATCTTTGGAAAATTACATAAATTCTCATAGCCTCAGTTTCCTCATATTTAAGATAGAAACAATTACACCTGCTTCCAGGGTTGCTGTATTAAATTCAATACAAAGAGAGTTAACCCCAATAACAACAACTATAATACTGTGTTTAACAATTGGCCTCTATTGTTGTGGTTTCTATATTATTTAATTAGGGTAATTCTTCCCATTTGTGTACATAATTAGGAGATCCTATATTTAGAAATAGGAGCTCTCGTGGTGTAGGGCCTAAGGCATTTGACTGCTAACCAGAAGCCTGGAGGTTCAAACCCACCAGCCACTCCTTGGAAGGAGGGTTGGGCAATCTACTTCTGTAGAGATACTGCCTCAGAAACCCAAGGAAGGGTCGCTAGGAGTCGTATCCCACTTGATGGCAGTGAGGTTTTTTTTTTTAATACTTAGAAATATGAGCAGTATGTAATTTTTTTTATTGTTTCTTCCATACTATTTCTTCAGGACCGTGTTAGATGATGATGTAAGTGTTCAGTTGATGCTTATAGCCAGAGAGCTCATGTATGAGCTGTGATTTAGTTTATATTTCTATTCTCAAAGTCATTGTAATATTTGATGAAGTCTTTTATTTATTTTATCCTTTGTTGTCTTGTTAGAGTTGTTAGATTCTGAAAGTGTGAGGAGAGCAGTTGTTTTATGTGAAATGCATATTTTGTGGAGTTCAATAAATAACTTGAATTGCAAACTAATTTTAATTTACTAAGGATCCTAATTAAAAGTGAGCTTTTCAGGATAATAAAATGTGTCAGTATTGGAACAGGAAGCCAAAACATACAAACGTTGTGTAAGCCTTTTAATTGTTTCTTTCTTTTGGAAGAATTGGCCAACATTGGGTTTTTACATATCACTCAAATTTGGTTCTTGAGATAAAGTTGAATATATGCTTTAAATCCACATTGAAAAAAAAAACAAAAAACCACTACACTGCTGTCGAGTTGAATTTGACTCATAGCGACCCCTCGTTGGGTTTCTGAGGTGGTATCATTATGGAAATAGACTGCCCAGTCCTCTTTCCGAGGAGTGACTGGTGGATTTGAACCGCCAGACTTCTGGTTAGCAGTCATATGCCTTAGGTACCATGCCACCAGAGCTTTCTTAAATCCACATACAGCAGCATTATAATCTATTCTTTATCTTTCTCCTTTTTTTGTGGCAAAAATAAACAAATCCTATCTGATCTTATTTAGAGACATCTCAAAGCCATGCATTTAGTTAGAAAAACTTTTGGAAGATAAAATATACCTTGTTTGCCTTTGTCTTCTTGCAGTTTAGTTATATTTGTACTCTTAGACATGTATAGTATTTACTGAAGCAGTTGTTGCTGTGTGACTGGCACCAAGAGTGGTGTCAGTGGCTGGAGCAGCCCTGGTGGTCTCAGGTTGCAGGGTAATGGGAGCAGTGATAGTGGGAGCAGTGGTGGTGGACATGGCTTCTGTAGCACTGCTGCTGATCAAAGCAGAGGGAGTGGCTGTGGTGGCATCACAGATGTTGCTAACTATAGTTGTTGGACCACTAGAAGTGGCTAGTGGTGCTTGAGAATTAGAATTCACAACTTTCTCAGGTAAAGGTGAAGAATTGGGCAATGATCCACGTTGTTCTTCGCGGTGGAGGTAGTGGTGGGGGTGGGAGTGGAGGCCAAAGGGGCCCCTAAGGCCATGAGGGCTGTGAGGGCCATGGTGACCATGTGGACCTTCAGAAGCTTTTCCAAATTTTGCAAAATGTTTATGGTCTCCTCGATGTGGGCCTCGTACAACTCTTGGGTGTTGAAATCTTTTTTTAGATAGTTTAAAATTCTCTTCCGAACTATCACTAGACTTCAGAAAGAGAATATAAAAACAAAATTGTTTACACACAGATAGGATTCATAAACAAGTATAAAATCAGGCTTTAAATACCTATCTATCTATCTATCTATCTCTCTCTCCCTCTCTCTATCTCTCTTCTTACCTACCTACCTACCTATGTACATGTAGACATGCAGCTGGTAACCAAAAGACCTGCAATTCCAATTCACCACTCTCAGCAGGAAAAAGATGAGGCAGTTTGCTTCCATAAAGATATAGAGCCTTGGAAACCTTATGGGGCAGTTCTACTCTGTCCTATAGAGTCACACTGTGAGTCAGAATCAATTTGATTGCAGTAGGTTTGTGTTCTGGTTACCTAGTGCTGCTCTGACAGAAATATACCACAAATGGGATGGCCTTAACAAATAGGAATTTATTCTTATAATTTGGAGGCTTTAAGTCCAAGTTCAAAGTGCCAGGCTCTAGGGGCTGGGTGAAGGCCCCTCAACCTTGGGGTCCAGCTCTGCCTCCTGCTCCTGGCCCACTGGAGCTAGAGGCATCTCTTCACTCAGACAGCTTCTGGCTACTGAGGCTGAGAAGCCCCGAGGTTGACAAGTAAAAAGTCACAGTCCTGATATTTACCAAACCACATGGAAGGCCATTAACATAAGTCCGTTATAAGTCCCAAGGTCTGCAGAGCATAGCAGGCTGCTGAGCAACGACATGGCTACTTGCAGGGTTCAAGCGTGCCATAGGCTAGAGACCATTCCTAAAACTTCTCCTTATATACAGGAAGCAGACCACATCCCAAAGGCAGATCCTCAGCTGCCTGTGGTAGATCCCACCATGGAGTTGATTGCCAGTCTCTTCATGGGGAATAACTGCCACCAGCTGCCCAGTCACTCAACCAGGCCCAGCCAAATTGACACAAAAACATAACCACTACAGTTTGGTTTGTTTATATATATATTTATACACACACACACATACATACATATATATCCATATATATATCCATATATATCCAAATATATATATCCAAAATATATATATCCAAAATATATATATATTTATACACACACACACATACATACATATATATCCATATATATATACATATATATCCAAAAAAACCAAACTCACTGCCGTCGAGTCAGTTTGGACTCATAGGAACCCCTCCTTGAGTTTCCGAGGCAGTATCTCCTCAGAAGTAGATGCCCAGTCTTCCTTCCAAGAAGTGGCTGGTGGGTTTGAACCACACCCTTCTGGTTAGCAGTCAAATGCTTTAGCAATATGTCACCAGAGCTCCCTATATAGATATGATATTATGGGTACTGAATGTTCTCTTACCTACTTGTACATATGAAATGATTATGGGGTATGGATAACAGAAAGCATGTAAATCCTCCTTCAGCCAATATTTGACTGGATATGTAAAAGGGGAAATAGGATTTCCCCAGAAGAAACATGGGCTTCTGTTTCAAACCCTGTGTGTAGAATATAGGGGCCTTAGGCAGTTCAAACCCACCAGCCACTCCTCGAGAGGAAGATGGGGCAACCTATTTCTGTAGTGATACTGCCTCAGAAACCCAAGGAGGGGTTGCTGTGAGTTGGGTCCCACTCAATGATGGCACATAACAACAACAACAACAGGTAGAAAACTTGAGCCCCACCCAGAACCTGCTGAGTAAGGAAATGGCTTTGAAAAGACCCACCAAGAACTACTTAGAGAACAGATGATCTGCATTTGAAGATGACCTACAGGGGGAAAAAAAAAGCAAAAACAAAAATGACTGGTCTTGTGAATTTTGAGCAAGCAGTTAGGCTTTGGGTGCATTGAGGTAGGAAAATCATGGTCCATGAGAGATACCCCTTCCAGGAGTAGAAGTTAAAGGAAGACAGCAAGTAGTAGGCTTGTATGCTGCTCACTTGTGACCACCTGGGTCCACTTTAGTGGAAATGGGGGAAGAGCAGCAATAAAGAAGGGGGCTGAGTTTGGTGTTTTTTGACCTAGGCCTTGGTTGCTAGGGATGAGAGGAAGGACTGGTCTGAAGTGCAAGGAGTTGTGTAGAACTAGTCCCTGGGGACTAAGGATGAAAGAGAGAAGGTGCTAGCAGATCTGAAGTAAAGAGAAGAGTGTGACTCCCAAAACTTGGCAGCTGGTACTCATGGCCTAGCTGGGATGGCTAGGGCTGAGCTGACCAGAACTCTACCAAATGAAAAGGAAGATGTTTGACACTGAGCTGATGGTAAGTTGCTGCAATTTGATGACTTGTGCTGGGCTAGACTTTCCTTGTTTATGGATGCAAATGCCCAAAATTTCCAAGCAGAACAGAAGATTCTCCAGAGAGAAAGGAATATGCTTGTCTCCTCAGAGTACTGGTTTGATACAAATGGGCAAATTAGAAGTTGGCTATCTAAAATGGGCGGAGATAAAGGCATGAAGTGGCTGCCTTACACACATTCATGGGTATGCTTATTCTCAAATTGTTGGTAAAGGGGATGTTAATTTTTGAAGTATAAATGGGATAATGCTAGAAAAGCCAGGGGGTAGCCTGTGGTGTAATAAATTATCTGGTATGGCTTTTCTAGCCATAATCTTTGTAACTCCCAATTTGCTGTGAGCTTTTGAAAATATTTTGATTGTTAAACTTATCCACCTGGTGTATTTCTGTTGGAGCAGCAGGAAGCAATCTTCTGGGAAGTTCACTCTCTCTCAGGTGTGTAGAACTCTGATGTTGGGATTGGTTGGTTTTGATCACTCTTCTAGGCTCAAAAGGAGCCCTCCTAGGGGCAGAAAGAGTCTCTCTGACTGCCAACTGAGAGAGACATGGTGCTGAAAGAGACATGCTGCTGATAGAGAGAGATGTGAAAGACACACACTGCTGAGAGAGAGTTGTGCTACTGAGAGAGACTGAGAGAGATGGCCAGCTGCTGAGAGAGATGGCCGGCTGCTGTGAGAGAAGGCCCTGCTGCTGAGAGAGATTGCTGGCTGAGAGAGACTGAGTATGTTCCTGGACTTGAATTATACCTGCTGCTTCCCTAATAAACCCCAAAATCTGTGAGTTCTGGGTGGCCACTGCAGTGCATTATTGAGCCCAGCAGAGCTGGGTGCTGTGGGAGGAACAGTTGGTGTCAAGGTTAGCAGGAGGGCTGGAGGGTGGCAGCATGTCTGGCCTCCTAAGAACAGGCCTTGGTGATTCTATCTTCCTTTTGTGAAGTTAGAGGAGGTAGAAGATGCACTTCCCTTTCGCTTTTGCACATGAAAATGTGTAATAATTTTAACTTTGTTCCACAAGTTACTTGATGTGGAGAATAATATGCCCACTGTTTACTGGATTTTGAATTATGACTTCTGGTGGAATATAAAGGAAAGGACATAGATTTTGCTTTTGCTCTTCTCAAAGCCTAATAGTTTTATTCAGATTTTCCCAAATTATGTTCCATAATAGGTTCAACGTTGAAAATATTTTAGAAATCAAAAACTATGAATATTTATTTGGTTAAATTAAACACTTTTTTTTTTTTTTTTTTTTACTGCAGAACTTATTGGAGTTTAATATGCCAATGAGTTTTTAACATATCCAGGAGGTTCACAATATTTCCCAAATTTATATCATCATGGAAATATTTTGTGTGTGTTTGTATGTGTGAATGTGTGTGTGTTATGTAACATTTCTTCACACTAGTGTTTAGTGTTTCATGGGGAATCTTTTAGGGACTGCTATTCTAATTTGAATCCTGTAAAAGAGCATTGATGCATTTTACTTCCTTGAACAAAGAGAGCAAATGGAAGCTATAGAAGCTTTGGATTGTACACTTTTCATAGATCTTCAAATACAGTGATTAGATTGATTGTTGTTATTTGTGTGTCATTGAGTCAATTCAGACTCAGATCAACTTATATGCCAGAATAAAACTGTTCCATAGACTCTCTAAGGCTGTAATCTTTATGGGAGCAGATTGCCAGGCTGGTGGATTGAAACCACTGGTATTTCCATTAGCAGCTAAGCACTGAACCATTGCACACCTAGAACATTCCTTGAATCCATATGGTTGACTCATTACACAGGACATAGACACTAAAACCTAGAAGTGCCTTAGATTCTTCAGTATATTTCTACTATGTGAAAGCCTTATTCCAACAATGCCATGGACATGTTTTGCTTCACTTGGTTTCCATTTTGTGAACTTTTGATATTACATCCCCTTAGAACTTTCTTTTAGACCCACATACTTAGCTGTTAACCAAAAAGTCAGCAGTTTGAACCAGAGGCACTTCAGAAAAAAAGCCTGGATATCAACTACCAAAAAATAAGCCATTGAAAATTCTGTGGAGCATAGTTCTACCCTGACACATACAGTGGAACTGATTTGATGATTTTTTTTTTTTTTTTTCCCTAAGAGGATGACATGAGAAATATTTTCAGGGAACATATCCTACTGTTCATCCACCTCTATTCAGACATCTGTTGGGTATTAAGAGAATTGGAAATGGCAGAGAGTTTGCAATTTAGAAATGCCTTTTCAGATGATTTTGAATTTCCTTTTCCTCTCCACTGAAAACCATTGATTTTGAAAAAAGAAAGTATTTTTTTCCTTTTTAAAGGGTCATAGGAAATGTTCTTTATAAAGAACCATCAAAATAAAAGAAAAAACATTGATTATGAACATATAGATCATTTTTGGTGCTGAAGGTTGGTAAACTTTGCTTTTAATGAACTAAACCTCCCTACTCCTATTACAAATTAACACATATATACAAGACAAGCAATTGGAGGTCAGATTTTGGTGTTCAAAGAACTCTTCCTATTTGATTCCTAATCTCTGACTTTTGGATGACTCTCTGAGTTTCCCTCTTAAGATTTTCTTAGGTTATGAACAAAAGAAAATATTTTTACCTTAATAATTCCTCAGGCATCACTGACTTTGATTATGATTGAAAATATAAACCATTAAACAGAAAAAGAAATACAACTTACTTCTCTGTGGCTTTTTTGTTTATGTGCATCAGCTGACTGAAATGAGACAGATAATAGAAATAATTAGACCCAGAGGATATACAGTATTTTGAAAATACTGTTTATTAACAGTTTACTGAGGTTAAGATGTGGTTGGGTTAAAAATGAAAAATATAATTTAAGAGTTTTTATTGTAACTATTATATACGAGGGGACCTTTTAGCAGTTTAAAGAATACACAGTTCATGGGATGAGGATGATCAGCTTTTCTGGAGACCTTTAAGGAGAGGAGTTCCTCTCCCTGCATGTTGATATGAGCGTGTCAGCCACCCTTCTCCAATTTCCTAATGGTTGTAGGTATAGGTTTCCTTTTCATTATAACTATCATTTACTCAGATACCAAGTCTGGAGAGTCACATGTAACCAACATCTTTATCAACATGATGTAAAGAAAAACAAGCCTGTCTTTTGTGGAATAGAAAAGTAGATGGTCTATAGAAGCTCTGGAATAGTTTTTCATCAACTGAGAAATCTTCCTTTCTGCATTTTAGGGTGGGACAGTAGAAGAAGAGGTAGCTCCTATAGTTAGTGTCCATAAGACACTGGTTGTCTATGAAATGATGTTGGATTATGTTTGCAGCAATAAATGTTAGATAATTCCCCCTCATTCTTTGTAGGTAAAATATATGTATATACACACATGCATATATATTCTATTATGTGTCATCGAATCTGACTCATGGAGACCTAATGTACAGATTGAAACACTGTCTGGTCCTACACCATCCTCACAAACATTACTTATGTTTGAGATCATTGTTGCAGCACTATGTCAATCATATATATATTATATATATTTTATATAATATATATAAATATTATAGGATACCAAGCACATGCTGTTGGTTGGAAGTTATATATCATGTATAACAACAACAAGAAAAACCAAACTCACTGCCATCGAGTCTACACAGACTGATAGCAACCTCCAATGGGTTTTCGAGGTGGTAAATATTTATGGAAGTAGATTGTCCAGTCTTCCTTGTGTGGAATGGCTGGTGGGTTTGAACCTCCAAACTTCTGGTTAAAAGCCAAATGCCTTATGCACTATGCCACACCAGAGTTCCTTTACCTTAATTCATTTTATTCACATGAAATCCCTTTTATTTTCACAAATCTATTTTATAATGTTCCTTATAATCAATTTAAGAAAACAAAAATCCTCACAACTGGACCAATAAGCAGTATCATGAGAAATGGAGAAAAGACTGAAGTTGTCAAAGACTTCATATTACTTGGTTCTACAATAAACACCAGTGGAAGCAGCAGTCAAGATATGAGATAACATATAGAACTGGGCAAATTGGCTGCAAAAGACCTCTTTCAAGTGCTGGAGAACAAAGATGTTTCCTTGAGGACTAAGGTGAGCCTGACACAAGCCATAGTATTTTCAATCACCTCATATGGCATGTGAGAGCTGGATGATGAATAAGGGAGACCAAAGAAGAGTCGATGCTTTTGAGTTGTGATGTTGGTGAAGAATGCTGAAAGTACCATGGATTGCTAAAAGAACTAACAAATCTATCCTGGAAGATGTGCAGCTGGAATGCTCTTTGGAAGTGACAATGGCCAGACTTCACCTCACCTACATTGGTCACTTTGTAAGAAGGGACCATTCCCTGGAGAAGGATATCATGTTTGGTAAAGTGGAGGGTCAATGAAAGAGGGGAAGGCCCTCAACAAGATGGATTGACACAGTGCCTACATGTGGCTACAACAATGGGCTCAGGTATAGCAGGGATCATGGAGCTGGCACAGGACTGGGCAGTGTTTTGTTCCGCTGTATATAGGGTTGCTATGAGTCAAAGATGACTCGTTGGCATGAAGCAACGACATAATCAATTTTCTTTACCATACTTTTTTTTTTTTGAGTGGAGTGTATAAGCCTACCAAGACTAAATACTATCCAAGCATGTTCTTGTAGGGGTAAATTCAGAACACCCAGCTTAAAAATAATGACACAAAGAAGTTTTACTTACACACATTTGGAATTCTAGAGTCTACCAATTTCTTTGGGAGAAAATAAAGGAAAAATACTGAGATTTTATCCAGAGGTCAAAGTAAAATCATAGAATAAGTGAGATAAGGGTTCTGAGCTGAAATAAAAATTAAAACATGGTTTGTGAAACATAAAATTATGCTGACATAAAGTGATCTCAATGTACATAAACTAAATGAGAAAATAAATATATGGAATACACTTGATTCAGCACTTTTCTGTCATTTGGTTTTACTGTAGTTGCTTGTGGTGAGGCTGAAAGCTATGCCACCAGTATTTCAAATACCAGCAGAGTTATCCATGGTGAAAGATTTCAGACTAAGCAGAAGGACTGGGCAATCTACTTCTAAAAATAGTGAAAGTCTAATGAATAGCAGCAGAACTTCATCTGATACAGTGCCAGAAGATTTGACTTTCAGGTGGGAAGGCACTCAAAATACGACTGGGGAAGAGCTGCCTTCTCAAAGTAGAATATAACTTACTGACATGAATGGGGAAGCTCTGATGGCATAGCGCCTAAGGGATTTGACTGCTAACCAGAAGGCTGGTGGTTCAAACCCACCAGCCACTCTTCAGAAAGAAGTTGGGCAATCTACCTCTATAGTGATACTGCCTCGGAAACCCAAGGAGGGGTCACTATGAGTTGGATCCCACTCAATGGCAGTAAGTTTGGTTTTGGGTTTTGTGGACATGAAGGGAGTAAAGTATTTGAGACTTTCATCTGCTGATGTGGCATAACTCAAAATGAGAATAAACAGCTACAAACATCCATTACTAACTGGGATGTGGAAATACAAAGTATGAATCTAGGAAAATGGGAAGTTGTTAAAAATGAAACAGATCAGTGATTGGAAAATATGGCTTTACTGATAGAACTGATGCTGGAGATCACATGTTATAATTTTGCAAAACCAATGACTTACTCATTGGCAATATCTTTCTTCAAGAACGTAATAGGTAGTTATAGACTGCTTAATGGAACACACAGGAATCAAATTGACTATAATGTAGAAAGAGATGATGGATAAGCTCAATATCACCAATCAGAACAAGGCCACAGGCCTATTGTAGAACAGACCATCAGTTGTTCATACATAAGTTCAAGTTGAAGCTGAAGAAAATTAAAACAAGTCTACCAGAGCCAAAGTACAACATTGAGTATATCCCTTGTATACCTGGTAAAGGCAGTTAGTTATAGGCTACATTAAGAGTCAGATTGCAGTATTGATTTGTCAGTGTTTAGAATGCTCCTGCTTGTCTTCTAGTCTCTCATGCTCCACTCTGTACCACTAAGAGTCTCAAGGAGTATACTGCTCAGAATTGGGAACTCATGAAAGATGATTCTACTAGTATTACAAGGGATGAGGACTATGATTTTACTACACTCCAGAACCCTAAGTTATTTGATTTGACCAAATACAATCATCTATTTCCATTTCCTATTGCTTAAGATGCCTTTGAATTATGGTGTTGGTGAAGAATACTGAAAATACCATGGACTGCCAGAAGAACAAACAAATCTGTCCTGAAAGAAATGCAGCTGGAAAGCTCCTTGGAAGTGAGAATGGCCAGAGTTCATCTCACCTACTTGGGTCAGGTTGTCAGAAGATACCATTCCCTGGAGGGGGATATCGTGCTTGGTAAAGTAGAGGACCAGCAAAAAAGGGGAGGACCCTTGACCAGATGGATTGACACAGTGGCTGCAATGACGGGCTCAAGCATAGCAAGGATTGTGAGGATGGCGCAAGACTGGGCAGCGTTTTGTTCTGTAGTCCATAGGGATGCTATGAATAGGAACCTATTTGGTGGCACCTAACAACAACAGTAATATATTTGCTATTTACCAAGAAGCAAGCAGTAGAGGTCAAGATGACAGTGATCAGAATCAGAGTCTTCATTTTGTCTTCGGTTGTCCCAGAACTAGACAGCAAGAAATGCTTCATTAGTGGCAGGACAATGAAGAAATACAAATTTGCATTTGCTCAATTTTAACCAAAACAAGCAAACAAAAAACCCAGCAAAACATCTATCAGTGTTAGGGTTGTGCTACAGTTTCATATATATGGCTTAATAAGGACTTGCTCAAATTTATAAGAGAAATATCATGAATCCTAAATATTTGAGAAAACATTAAGAATAATAAATTCCAACAAGTATATAAATAGACAAATAGACAAAAATGCAGACAAAAGTTACTGTTTCATTTTCAAGAAAACACATATTAATCTCACCTTTTTTAGCTACCTTTTTATGATTACTAAGAGATTATGTAAGAATGTGAAAACAAAATACAATAGCGATTGTAGTAACTTTGATATCCATATATACAGTGATTGATTCTATTAAATGAGATAAAGTTTTGGAAAAGTAGTATGACAATGTGCAAAAGAATCGTGAAAATGCTATACCTTTAACATAAAAATCTCAGTCTTAGGAGTTATCCAAGGCAAATTAACTAACAGGGAGAAAAAAAATACAAAGATGTACATTCTATTATGATTTATAATTTAAAATATTGAATACTGATAATCATAAAGTCTTTGTAGAAATCTGAAAAATGCTTTTGCTGAGTGACAAGTGAAAAACTCAAATACCATATGTGTGTGAATTATACAAATCAATGAGGAGCGGAAAATGTAAGCAATTTTTTTCGTTGTACTATGCTTTATATATAGATTTTCTGTTAAGAAATTAATGATGTTCAGTTGTTTTTGTGATTTAAGCATTTGAAAGATTTGTTGTTGTTATGTGCCAACTCATAGTGACCACTCCTTGGGTTTCTGAGGCAGTATCACTACGGAAGTAGATTGCCCAACCTTCCTTCCGAGGAGTGGCTGGTGGGTTTGAACCGCCAGCCTTCTGGTTAGCAGTCAAGTGCCTTAGTCACTATGCTACCAGAGCTTCTATTTGAAAGATAGCAAGAAATATTTGTTAACATAGTCTTCTGGTCCTTATTTGGTGCCTGTATACTTAAAATATTAGACAGAACAAGTTAAATGTTAGCTTGTAATTTGTCTGTATATATTTAGAAATATTAAATATATGTATTAATTTTTACCAGTTTTACTTTTTTTACTTATTAGTAACTTTAAACAATCTACTTCCATAGTGATACTGCCTCAGAAACCCAGAGGGCTTGCTATGAGTCAGGTCTGACTTGACTCCACATAACAACAGCAACAAGAGTAACTTTAATAATTTTGACATCTGTGTTCACATTTTTATTTCCTTTTGATATGATTATTCATGCTAGATTCTCTTTCCAAATAAAATGTGAAAAATAAAAAAACCCATACCCAAAACACCCAAAAGACACAAAACCAAAATCACCCAATTTGCACTTATTTGAGGATTATTATGAACATGTCCTTTCTTCATAATTTTATAATTATATATCATACTTCAGTAATGAATCATTTTTGTGCGTGTATGTCAACATTCACTTAGCTAACTTATCTCCAAAGAAGAGAAGTAGCTGATAAGAAGTTAAATTAATGGTTAATTATCCTTATCAAATCACAGTTTCAAATGTGACTGATTTTCTAACTTTAAATTACAACATTCAAAGCATGATAGCAAGAATGTAATTGATGGAGAATTATTATCTTTCAACATATATTCTATATTCTTTAGGGCATCCCCTTGTGACTTTAAGAAAGAAAGCATTGGCCCAATAGTCACAAAAGCTGAGTTTCAGTTGTCAAGCATTACCAAACCTAATCCAGGTCCATTTTTTCTAATGAATGATTAGTTTATTTGATTGATAAAGTTGTCAGATTCTAGTACTTCAAGCATAAGAATAGAAAATCAAATTAATAAATGCATTTCTGTCATCCAAAATTGTCAGAATGCAAAGCAAAATGGGAAACACATTTAGACATTTTATGCCCTTCCCTTTGTAATAAAAGAAAAATAGAATGACAAAAATCAATGAATATGAAAGTAAGGTTCTGTGATTTCTTGAACAATCTAGTAAAACAGATTTTTCTATCACTGAGAAAATTTTCATTTTTATAGGTACAAAATTTTTATACACATATGAAAAGTGTCATTTTCAAGGTGTCTGGGATTCCAGGGGATGTTATTATTATTATTTTACTGAGATTATTATCAATTTACTGAAAAAGTGAATAAGACTCGAAGGTCGATGAACTTGCAGAAACATTTCCATTTATTTCTGGTTATGATATTTAAAATGCATTGTCTGTTAGAACTCTATGGAAAACAGAGTTCCATATATCTTAATACTCTACTAATTAGAAGCTGGATGGAATGAAAGTCTAAAGAAAATTGTTTTTTTAAGTCTTTGAAATTAAAAAGAAATACCGTATTAAGGGATCCTTCTTTTTGTCCAGCTATGTTGGCCTTGTCTCAGCTTCTGAAGTCTGGAAGCTCAGAGAAAGGTGCAGATGAATCATACCTTTTACAGATTTTTTTCTCTTATTTATCCTACCTTCTCTGTTCCAATTGCTAGGCAAAATATTATTATTATTTGCTTCTGGGATAATCCACACTAGTTCTGGAAACATGAAAGAAAAATAAAAAAAGGACTGGTATAATCTTTAAAAGTTGACACCCATTCTTTTTATTTCTTCTCAGAAACATCATGGCTAATTATCTTATCTGTGCATCAGAAAAAGTGAAGGCTTACACTTTACAATTTAAATAAAGTACTTTGATTCAATTTTTTTCCCTTCATTTTGGATTTTTTCTTAAATAATCTGGTTACTTAACCATTTTCTTCAAAGCAATAATTATTGAAACTTGATACAAAAAGTAGGAATATTTGTAGGTAAACATAAATATTTTCATAAGTAACTATGATCTTTACAGTATATGCCTTGCTAATTAGAGTGCAAATGCCCTGATAGGGCAAAGAAGTATTTGAAGATGAGAACATTTTCATGAGTAGCTGCTTCAGGGATGTGGGCTGCTTCTAATATATAAGAAGCAACTTTGAGGGAGGTATCCAGCTTTTTGGCACACTTGAATCGTGCATGTAGCCGAGTCACTATTCAGTGGCCTGCCATGTTTCCTGCCGATCTTGGGATTGTCTCTGGACTTAAATTAGTGGCCTGCTGTGTTGTGTGGTAATCTTGCAACTGTGCCTTTTCACTTGTTGACCTTGGGTTTGTCAGCCTCAGCAGCCAGCACCTGCCTGAGTGAAGAAAGCCTCTAGCTTCAGTGGGCCAGGAGCAAGAGGCAGAACTGAAGCCCAAGGTTGAGGGGCTTTCACCTAGTCATTAGAACCTGGCACTTTGAACTTGGACTTCTAGCCTCCTGAACTATAAGAGAATAAAATCCTATTTTTTAAAGCCACCCATTTGTGGTATTATCTGTTAGATAAAGTAACCAAAACATACATCTAATCCAAATCTGTGGAATGAAAGAATAGTGAAGATTCCAACCCACAAAATGCTTCTGCTGATTAAAGAGGGGCAGCTAACATGGCTGGTAACACCTGCTCAATGTGACCCATTCTACAACTTTCAGATTTCAATGTAAGATTTTCACATCACACTAATTTGTTTTCCTAGGTCAGTCAAGGAGCCTATGTTGATAAGCTTGTGCTTCAGAAGGAAGTTTGGGCAATCTATTTCCGTAGTGATACCACCTCTGAAACCCAAGGTGGGTCGCCGCTATGAGTTGGATCTGACTGGACAGCAATGAGTTTGGTTTTTTGTTTTTCTGGTTGGTTAGTATGCATTGGAATAGACTAGTAAGTATTAGAATTTATTGATAGTTATTCTTATGATTCTTATTTTCCTTAAGCTTCATCATCTCTTGCTTACACGAGTGCCATAATTTCTTATCTTTTCTGCCTTTTGCTTACCCTTCAATATGTTTTTTTTAATTGTTCACCTAAATAATCTTTCTAAAACACAATTAACATGTAATCCCCTGCTTAAATACCTTTGATACCTTCTACTGTCTAGAGTATCATTCCCCAAACCATGTTGAAGAGAACATTCACTCCTCGAGATGTTTACTGGAGCTCATTCAATGCTTTATGTGCATATTCTCCTTTAATGTCTCCAGGAAATTCTGCTGTAATAAATTACACTTAGCTCTGATTCACCCTAACATGTCATAGATATTTTTGACCCTGAAACTCTTTGAAAAATGAATCAATCCAGTTAAATAGCTCGGGAAATGTGAGCTATTAGTTAAGTGGACTAAGCTTTTAAATCCAAAATTGATATACATGTTCTGATGAGGCTTGATTATTTTTTTTTTCTGATTTGCCTCTAAGGCTATAACATAATTCACAATTTGTATATCTCTTACTATTCTCTCCCAGAGCCAGTGTGCATTAGCCTTACTTCAAAATTATTGACCACACAAATTATACTTTCATGCTTTGGGATCTTTGTTCCTGCTTGTTTTTCTGTTTGCAACCTCTGATCACCTTCTTGCCCTGTTAAACTCATATTCATCCTTAAATGTCCATTCATACCAACCTTTCTCTGAGATCATTCATAGGCCAGTCATTGCAGACATCAATTCATTCATTCAGTGGTTCTTCTCAGTCCTTCACTTAACAGATGTTTATTGAGCATCTATTGTATACCAGTCTCAGAATTCAGCAGCAAATAAGGGAGACAAGACCCTTAGGAAGGGGGTGATTAGATAACTTTGCTTACCTAGTATTCTCTGGTTATGCCTGTTGTTTTGGTATCATTATTAGTAGTGTTTTGGTTTAGTCTCAAAAATGTTCTGATAAATTGCATGATAAATTATGTAATAATTAAATTTAGCAGTGAGTAAGGGGAAAGTTATAGCCTTGTAAGCAAATCAGAAAAAATAATCAAGACTTGTGAGACCATGTGTGTCAATTTTGGGTTTAAAAACTTAGCCTGCATAACACATATGCAGTCCAACAGAAAAGATAACATTAAAAAGGTAATAGAAAAAATGAAGGATGTCACATAAAGCAAGGTAAAGTATACTATGAAGCAATATGATGGGAGAATACAGGGGACATAGTTGTTTGGAAAGCTCAGGGATGTGCTTTAAGGGTGGCTTCGAGAATGTTCCAGGGAGAGAATAGCGTTTCCAATGACACTGAGACAAGGAGTAGCTGATACTCTAAAGAAATTGAGAGAATAGCTATGTAATTTGGATTTGAGAGCAAAAAGTGACAGTAGCAAATGATGAGGCTATATTGATAAGCAAGGTCTCAGTTGCAGAGCATCTGCAAACATTTATAATGTTTTAGACTTTCTCCTAAGATTGGTGGAAAGTTACCTAAGCACTTTGAGTATTATGTTAATGGGAGTTATATGATCAACTTTTGTCTAAAATGGTACTCTTACTTGATCAAGCTTGGGATAAATACCTGGCAGTGGGAATGGAGGCACTAGATTCCTGAGACACTTAGAACACAGAAGTGAAAACGTTTTATCTGTTGAGTGTGGAGAGTGAAAGAGAGGGGAGTGAAAGAAGATTGCTGTTTCTCACCTCAGCAAACGAGCAGATGATGTCTTTTGCTGAGAGGTGGAATACAGTATTAGAAGAGGAGCAGTTTGAGGGAAGAGGGATGCCAGTTTCAGTTTAGATCTCTGTTATGTTTGAAGGGCATGTGAGAAATCCAAAAGAAAGTGACAGTAGTTTTGTGGAAGTAAGGATTGCAGACTCAACATTAAAAAATTTATAAATTCAAATATATATATTTTTGTTGTTGTGTTGTTATTTGCCATCGAGTCGGTCCCGACTCATAGTGATCCCTCCTTGGGTTTCTGAGGATATATTTTTTATTTTCCCCTAATCTGGAACAGCAGACAGCAGCAGCCAGGCATCCAGGTAAGGGGAGGGAGGGACCCAGACTGCACACCCACCAGCCAGGAAAGCAAGGGAAAGGGAAGCCAGAGGGGACAACAGCAGAGCAGCAGCCAGACATCCAGGGAGGGGGGGGAGAGGGACCCAGGTCCCACTCTCACCAGCCAGGAAAGTGGGGGAAAGAGAAGCCACAGTGGACGACAGAACAGAGCAGCAGCCAGGCATCAAGGTAAGGGGAGGAAGAGACCTGTTCCCACCCTCACCAGCCAGGAAACCGGGAGAAAGAGAAGTCAGAGGGATTATAGAGTAGAGCAGTGCCAAGGATCTAGGTAAGGGAAGGGCAGAGAGGTTTAAGAACAGCTAAGTGAGACAAATTTGTGTGTCAGTTTGTTGTACTATTGTGGCTTGTGTGTTGATGTGAGGCTTGAGGCTGTGCCACCAGTGTTTCAAGTGCCAGCATGGTTGCTCATGGTGCTCAGGTTTCAATCCAGCTTACAGACTGCGACAAACTAGGAAGAAGGAAGAAGCCATCCACTTCTCAAAGAATTGGCCAGGGAAAACCTTATGAATATCAGAGAAACACTGTCTGATACATTACTGCACAACTTTATGATAGCTTGGAAACATTATCCAATACAGTGCATAGTGATAAGCCCCTTAGGTCAGAAGGCTTTCAAAATATGGCTAGGAAAGAGCTGCATCATCAGTGTAGGGCCAACCTTACTGATATGCATAGAGTAAAACTTTTGAGACCTCCATTTGCTGATGGGGCATAACTCTAATTGAGGAGAAACAGCTGCAAACATCCATGAATAATTTTGTTGTTCTTATGTGCCATCGAGTCAGACCTGACTCATAGTGACCTCTCCTTTGGTTTTGAAATGGTATCACTACAGAAGTAGATTGCCCAACTTTCCTTCTGAGGAATGGCTGGTGGGTTTGAACCACCAGCCTTCTGGTTGGCAGTCAAATCCTTAGGCACCATGTTACCTAGGAACATGGAATGTATGAAGTATGAATCTAGGAAAATTGGAAGTTCTCAAAAATGAAATGAAATGAATAAAGATTGATATCCTAGGCATTAATGAGCTGAAATGGACCGGTTTTGGCCATTTTGAATCAGACAACCATGTGATCTACTATGCCGGGAATGAGAGTTTGAAGAGGAATGGCGTGGCATTCATCATCACAAAGGATGTTTCAAGATCTGTCCTGAAGTACAATGCTGTCAGTGATAGGATAATATCTATTCGCGTACAAGGAAGACCAGTTAGTATGACTATTATTCAAATTTGTGCACCAACCACCAAAGCCAAAGATGAAGAAATTGAAGATTTTTATCAACTTCTGCAGTCTGAAATTGATTAAACATGCAATCAAGATGTGTTAATTATCACTGGTAACTGGAATGCAAAAGTTGGAAACAAAGAAGAATCACCGGTAGTTGGAAAATTTGGCCTTGGTGACAGAAATAATGCTGGAGATAGCATGATAGAATTTTGTAAGACCAATGACATTCATTGCAAATATATTTTTTCAACAACACAAATGGTGGCTATACACATGGACCTCACCAGATGGAGTACACAGGAATGAGATTGACTACATCTGTGGTAAGAGGTGAAGGAAAAGCTCAATATCTTCAGACAAAACAAGGCTAGGAACTGACTGTGGAACAGACCACCAACTGCTCATAAGCAGGTTCAACTTGAAGTTGAAGACAATTAAATCAAGCCCACAAGAGCCAAAATATGATCTTGAAAATATTCCTCCTGAATTTAGAGACCATCTAAAGAAGAGATTTGATGCATTGAACACCAAAACTCAGGAGAATTATGAGATGACATCAAGAACATCATCCATGAAGAAAGCAGGAAGTCATTAAAAAGATAAGAAAAGAAGAAAAGACCAAAATGGATATCAGAAGAGACTCTGAAGCTTGCCCTTGAATGGAGAGTAGCTAAAGCAATTGGAAGAAATGACAAGATAAAAGAGCTGAACAGAAGATTTCAAAGAGCAGCTTGAGCAGACAAAGCCAATTACTGTAATGAAATGTGAAAAGACCTGGAATAAGAAAACCAAAAGGGAAGAACATTTCTCAAGCTGAAAGAACTGAGGAAAAAATTAAGCCTCAAGTTTCAATATTGAAAGATTCTATGGAAAAATATTGAATGATACTGTTGTTGTTAGGTGCCATCGAGTCATTTTTGATGCATAGTGACCCCATGCACAGCAGAGTGAGACACCGCCCGATCCCACGCCAGCTCCATGATCCTTGCTATACTTGAGCCCATTGTCACAGCCACCACGTTAATCCAGCTCATAGAAGGCCTTCCCCTCTTTCTTCGAGCCTCCACTTTACCAAGCATGACATCCTACTCCAGGGAATGGTCCCTTCTGACAACATGACCAAAGTAGGTGAGATGAAGTCTGGCCATTCTTGTTTCCAAGGAGCATTTTGGATGTACTTCCTCCAGGAACAGATCTGTTAGTTCTTTCAGCAGCCCATGGTACTTTCCGCATTCTTCGCCAGCACCACAACACAAAAGCATCAACTTTTCTTCAGTCTTCCTTATTCATTGTCCAGCTCTCACATGCTTATGAGGCGATTGGAAATATCATGGCTTGTGTCAGGCACACTTTAGTCCTCAAGGAGACATCCTTGCTCTTCAGCACTTGAAAGAGTTCATTTGTGGCCAACCTGCCTAGTGCTACACATCGTCTAATGTCCTGATTCCTGCTTCCATTGACATAGATTGTAGAACCAAGCAATGTGAATTCTTTGACAACATCAATTTTTTCTCCATTTATCATGATGCTGCTTATTGGTTCAGTTGTTAGGATTTTTGTTTTCTTTATATTGAGAAGTAATCCATACTTCAGAGTGTATTCTTCAATCTTCATCAGTAAGTGCCTCAAGTCATCCTTACTTTCAGCAAGCAAAGTTGTATCATCAGCATATCTCAGGTTGTTAATGATTCTTCCTCTAATCCTGATGCTATGTTTTTCTTTACATTTTTCTGTGTATTCCTGCCATCTTCTTTTGATGCTTCCTGTATCATTGAATGGAGTCACTTTACAAAAATAATTGGTCAATGTTCATCCATTTCAGGAGGTGGCATATGATCAAGAACCAATTATATTGAAGGAAGAAGTCAAAGCTGCAGTGAAGGAATTGGTGAAGAACAAGGCTCCAGGAATTGAGAAAATACCCATTGAGATGTTTCAACAAACAGATGCCCCACTGGAGGCATTCACTTGGTTATGCCAAGTGATTTGGAAAACAGCTACCTGGCTGACTGACTGGAAGAGAGATCCATATCTGCACCCATTGTGAAGAAAGGTGATCCCACAGAAAGTGGAAATTATAGAATAATGTCATTAATATTGCATGCAAGTAAAATCTTACTGAAGATAACTCAAAACAGTTGCAGCAGTATATTGACAGAGAACTTCCAGAGGTGCACACTGGATTCAGAAGAGGATGTGGAACAAGGGATATCATTGATGATGTCAGATGGATCTTGGCTCAAAGCAAAGAATACCAGTGTTTTGGTTACCTAGTGTGGCTCTGACAGGAATATACCACAAATGGGATGGCTTGAACAAACAGAAGTTTATTCTTTTAAGTTTGGGAGGCTAGATGTCCGAGTTCAAATTGCCAGGCTCTAGGGACTGGGTGAAAGTCCCTTGACCTTGGGCTTCAGCTCTGCCTCTTGCTCCCGGCCCACTGAAGCTAGAGGGATCTCTTTACTCAAGCAGCTACTGGCTGCTGAGGCGAACAAGCCCAAGGTCAACAAATAAAATGACACAGTCCCCATGTTACCAAACCACACCACAGGCCATTAGTTCAAGTTCATCAAAAGTCCCAAGCTCAGCAAAGCATGGCAGGCTGCTAAATAACAACACAGCTACATTCAAGGTTCAAGCATGTCATAGCTGGAGACCATTCCCAAAGCTGTTTCTCATATATGGGAAGCAGACGGCATACCCAAAGCAGCTATTTAGCTTCTCCAGAAGATTCCACCATGGAGTTAATTACCAGTCTCACAATGGGGAATAACTACATTCAGCTGCCCAGCTACTCTACCAGGCCCAGCCAAGTTGACACACAAACATAACCACCACAATCAGAAAGATGTTTACTTGTGTTTTATTGACTATACAAAAGCATTTGATTGTGTGGATCATAACAAATTGTGGATAACATTGAGAAGAATGGGAATTCCAGAACACTTAATTGTACTCATGAGGGACCTGTACCTTGACCAGGAGGCTGTTGTTCAAACAGAACAAGGGGACACTGCATGGTTTAAAATCAAGAAGGATGTGTGTCAGTGTTGTATCCTTTCACCATACTTATTTGATCTGTATGCTGAGAAAATAATCCAAGAACCTGGATTATATGAAGAAAAACATGGCATCAGGATTGGAGAAAGGCTCATTAACAACCTGCGATAACACTGACGACCTTTGCTTGCTGAAAGTGAGAATGACTTGAAGTACTTACTGATGAAAACTGAAGAATACACTCTGCAGTATGGATTACATCTCAATATAAAGGAAACAAAAATTCTAGCAACTGGATCTATAAACAGCATCATGATAAATGGAGAAAAGATTGAAGTTGTTAAAAACTTCCCATTGATTGGTTCTACAATTGTCAATGGAAGCAGCAGTCAAGACATCAGATGATGTATAGCACTGGGCAAGTTGGCTGCAAGGGACCCCTTTCAAGTGCTGAGGAGCAAAGATGTCTCTTTGAGAACTAAGGTGTGCCTGACATAAGCCATGATATTTTCAATAGCCTCATATGCATGTGAAAGCTGGACAATGAATAAGGAAGACCGAAAAAGGATTGATGCTTTTGAGATGTGGTGCTGGAGAAGAAATAAAGTACCATGGACTGCTGAAAGAACTAACAGATCTGTCCTGGGGGAAAGTGTAGCCCGCATACTCCTTGGAAGTGAGAATGGCCAGACTTCGTCTCACATAATTTGGTCATGTTGTTAGAAGGGACCATTCCCTGGAGAAAGATGTCATGCTTGGTAAGGTGGAGGGTCGATGAATGAGGGGAAGGTCCTCAATGAGATGGATTGACACAGTGACTGCAACAATGGGCTCAAGTACAGCAGGGATCGTGGAGCTGGTGGGACTGGGTGGTGTTTCGTTCTGCTGTGCATAGGGTTGCTATGAGTTGGAGACAACTCGATGGCACCTAATAACAACAACAATCTGTAACAAGAGAAGCTCTGGTAGTGTAGTGCCTAAGACATTTGACTGCTAACCAGAAGGCTGGCAGTTCAAACCCACTAGCCTCTCCTCAGAAGGAAGATTGGATAATCTACTTCCATAGAGATACTGCCCCAGAAACCCAAGGAGGGGTTGCTGTGAGTCAAAATCCACTTGAAGGCAGTGAGTTTGTTTTTTTTTTTTTTTACTCTGCAACAAATAGAAGAATTGGGGGAAGCACACATACTAAACACATACTGGTCCAGTTTCTCAGTCTTCCTGGTACTTTTAAGTCACAAATGTTCTTTAAAGCATCCTCTTGTAGAGCTAATTTAATGACTTGAACAAATAGCCAGGGAGTATCTTTAGTAGGACTAACTTTCTTTGTGGTCAGGGACCTTTTCTTAGAACTTTTTTTTTTTTTTTTTTCCCCTCTCTTTCATTGTGGTCAAGGATTGTTTATGGTATGAAGGAGCTTTGTGCCACAGGGTTGGGTAGATAGTATCAAGAGATATAATGAGAATTATGAGCAAAGTTTACATTGGGACAAAGGGAAGCTTTGGACAGAGTTAATTTATATTAGAAGGAACTTTAAATAGGATTATCTTGTGACACAGGAGTGGTTTTCATCAAATAAATACAATTAAATATTAAAGGTCATATGACTGAAGACTGTATATAGTAGTATACACAACAGATCATCATACTTGAGGGTGGTTAGGGAAGATAGTACTTGAGATGAATCTTGAAACATTTACCAGTTAAGACTGACTGCACAGAATTCTAGGAAGAGGGAACACATTGAAGAAAGACTCAGGGATTGAACAGCTTGAATTTTCAGTCATTAGGATGTTATAATTTTAAACACAGACAACTCAACCTAAATTTGTTGAACTAGAATAGAAAAATGTATTGTCTCAGGTAAATAAACAGACTAGCTAAGGCTTGATTCACGATGTGACTAGAACTCAATTCTTCTTTATATTTCTTGATGTTAATGTCCTCTATGTTGGTTCCATTCTCAGGAATCCTGCCTCCTTGTGATCCCAACACGACTGCAACAGCCCCTGACACTACATATTTCCTGATTTATGTTTCTTTCACAAGCTTACTTCCCAGAAATCCCTGCAAACTTTACCGTATTTTGTCCTTTTATTCTGACTGCATTATATTGCTATTTCTAAAGGACTGTAACAAAGCATAAGTCTTGTGTTACTAGCTCATTGCTGGACTTGAGAGAGGGGTCTAATTTACCTAAATTATGCATGTGTGAAAGAGGAGAGGTTGGATTTCAAAGAAAATATGGAACACAATTTTATACCATGTGGGGGAAGGGAAACTAGGTAAAAAACAGTAGATGTCATTCACACTAAGCAAACTATTATACCTCTCTATTATTTATTCATTGACAAACATCTATTGAATATCTACTATCTACTAGGCAGTGTTTAACTCGATAGGTCCCAGCTGTCATGGAGCTAACCTTTAATACTTCCTGTTGATAGAGTGTAGTGTGTGGTCGGAGAACAGGAGAAGTATAGGTGGAATGTAGGTAGAGGAAGAATATGTAAAGCCTTGTGTCCTAAGGAGTTTGAACTTTTTTGTAAAGAAAGCGGAGAGTCAGTAAAAGTCTTTAGAGGATAGCTGTAAGCTGAGGGGCAATAAAATTGGCAGAAGTCAAGGTCAGAGATGGGATGACCAAATATATGACTGTAGGAAGGCTTAAACAAGAGAGTGGCTGTGAGAATGGAGAAAGGGGAGGGTTATGATAAGAAGGCAGAATGATTTATTGTTTAACTCTTAATACAAAGCAAAGTGACTTTGAATTTACGCTTTCTTTGACTGACGTGGCAGCTTGGTTGTCTTGGTCAAGTGACCTTTCTCAGTTTCAATGTGATCATCTGTAAAATGAGATTTCTCTAAATGTTAGCCCAGTGTATGCCTGAAAATTCTTTCTAGGGTTATCATTATTTACTATATCTTGGAATAAAGTATTTGTCTAATATCCTTTCCTTAGTTCCACCTTTCAGAGGTTTCTGCTTGGGCCCACCCATTCCATTATTTCCCGAACACTTATATATTCATGACCTTGCTCCTTAAACATATTTATTGAAGTTTCATGGCAAGGAGAGACTACTTTGAAGTTGCACACTTTAAAATTGATTATTAGATATTCTTTTTTTAAAAAAAATTCTTTGTCTAATGGCTACCAGGAATCTAATTGGCCACTCTTCTTCCTGAATTCAAGACATATGCCACTGGGCTCTGCTTTCCACCCTTTTATTGCCCAGCACTATTTTTAGACTGCTCTACCTTCTGTTGTTGTAGTTAGCTGCTGTTGAGTGGCCCTTGACTCAGGTGACTCTGTACAACGAGACAACCCCATTGTATTATATAAGGATTTCATTAGTTGATTTCTGTGTGTAGGTAGTCAGGCCTTTCTTCCTAGTCTGCCTTAGTCTGGAAGCTCTGTTAAAACCTATTCAACATCTCAGCAACATCCAAGCCTCCAAACAGGCAAGAGGTAGCTGGGCTTGAAGAGACCCCTCATGGTAAGCAAGATTCTACCACTGAACCACCATGCCTTCCACCTTCTATTGAAGAGTGTGCCCTTTAATTTTTTACCTGTTCCCATCCAGTTTATGCTTCAGGGCCTCACCTCTCCCACTCAGGGGAGACTATCAAGTTATTTTCCTAAGTAAAGTTTTATCAGCTTCTACAGGCTGAAATTGACCAAACATGCAATCAGGATGTGTTAATTATCACTGGTGACTGGAATGCCAAAGTTGGAAACAAAGAAGAATCACCGGTAGTTGGAAAATTTGGCCTTGGTGACAGAAATAATGCTGGCACTCGTATGGTAGAATTTTGCAAGACCAATGACTTGTTCATTGCAAACACCTTTTTTCAACAACACAAATGGAGGCTGTACACATGGACTTCACCAGATGGAACACACAGGAATCAGATTGACTACATCTGTGGCAAGAGGCGGTGGAAAAGCTCAATATCTTCAGCCAAAACCAGGCCAGGAGCTGATTGCGGAACAGACCATCAACTGCTCATAGGCAAATTCAATTTGAAGTTAAAGACAATGAAAACAAGTCCAAGAGAGCCAAAGTATGATCTTGAATATATCCCTCCTGAATTTAGAGATCATCTAAAGAATAGATTTGATGCATTGAACACCAGTGACCGAAAGCCAGATGAATTATGGGAAGATACCAAGAACATTATCCACGAAGAAAGGAAGAGATCACTAAAAAGACAAGAAAAGAAGAGAAGACCAAAGTGGATGACAGAGGAGACTCTGAACCTTGCCCTTGAGCGGAGAATCGCTAAAGCAAATGGAAGAAATGAAAAGGTAAAAGAGCTGAACAGAAGATTTCAAAGAGCAGCTCGAGTAGACAAAGCCAATTACTATAATGAAATGTGCAAAGACCTGGAGTCTGAAAACCAAAAAGGAAGAACATGCTCAGCATTTCTCAAACTGAAAGAATTGAAGAAAAAATTTAAGCCTCGAGTTGCGATATTGAGAGATTCTATGGGCAAAATATTGAATGATGCAAGAAACATCAAGAGAAGATGGCAGGAATACAGAGTCACTGTACCAAAAAGAACTGATCGATATTCATCCATTTCAGGAAGTGACATATGATCTAGAACCAATGGTAAAGAAGGAAGAAGTCAAAGCTGCAATGAAAGAACTGGCGAAGAACAAGGCTCCAGGAATTGATGGCATACCGATTGAGATATTTCAACAAACAGATGCCCCATTGGAGGCACTCACTCAGTTATGCCAAGAGATTTGGAGGACAGCTACCTGGCCAACTGACTGGAAGAGATCCATATTTGTGCCCATTCCAAAGAAAGGTGATCCCACAGAATGTAGAAATTATAGAACAATATCATTAATATCACATGCAAGTAAGATCTTACTGAAGATAATTCAGAAACGTTTGTAGCAGTATATTGACAGAGAACTTCCAGAGGTTCAAGCCGGATTCAGAAGAGGACGTGGAACAAGGGATATCATAGCTGTTGTCAGATGGATCTTGGCTCAAGGCAGGGAATACCAGAAGGATGTTTACTTGTGTTTTATTGACTATGCAAAGGCCTTTGATTGTGTGGATCATGACAAATTGTGGACAACATTGAGAAGAATGGGAATTCCCGAGCACTTGATTGTACTCATGAGGAATCTGTACCTTGACCAGGAGGCTGTCGTTCGAACAGAACAAGGGGACACTGCATGGTTTGAAATCAAGAAGGGAATGCGTCAGCGTTGTATCCTTTCTCCACACTTGTTCAATCTATATGTTGAGCAAATAATCCGAGAAGCTGGACTATATGAAGAAAAACGTGGTATCAGGATTGGAGGAAGAATCATTAACAACCTGAGATATGCAGATGATACAACTTTGCTTGCTGAAAGTGAGGATGACTTAAGGCACCTACTGATGAAGGTTGAAGAATACAGTCTGCAGTATGGATTACATCCCAACATAAAGAAAACAAAAATCCTCACAACTGGACCAATGAGCAGCATCACAAATAAATGGAGAGAAGATTGAGGTTGTCAAAGAATTCACATTAGTTGGTTCTACAATCGATGGCAACGGAAGCAGCAGTCAGAACATTAGACGACGTGTAGCATTGGGAAAGTCAACTGCGAAGGAACTGTTTCAAGTGCTGAGGAGCAAGGATATCTCATTGAGGACTAAGGTGTGCCTGACACAAGCCATGATATTTCCAATCGCCTCGTATGCATGTGAGAGCTGGACAATGAATAAGGAAGACCGAAGAAGAGTTGATGCTTTTGAGTTGTGGTGCTGGCAAAGAATGCTGAAAGTACCGTGGACTGCTAAAAGAACTAATAGATCTGTCCTGGAGGAAGTGCAGCCAGAATGCTCCTTGGAAGGAAGAATGGCCAGACTTCGTCTCACCTAGTTTGGTCATGTTGTAAGAAGGGACTGTTCTCTGGAGAAGGATGTCATGCTTGGTAGGGTGGAGGGTCGACGAAAGAGGGGGAGGCCTTCAATGAGATGGATTGATACGGTGGCTGCGATGATGGGATCAAGTATAGCAGGGACTGTGGGGCTGGCGCGGGATCAGGCAGTGTTTCGTTCTGCTGTGCATGGGGTCGCTATGAGTCGGAAACGACTCGACAGCACTTAACAACAACAACAACAAAAGTCCCTGAAAGTAACTATGGTTATAGTTTGTGAAATAATAATATCTTTCAGTTTGCCACCTATCTCAGCACCAATGCTATTTGGAAGATAATATAATTAAACTTTTAAGAGTCTTCAAATGTATTCTAGACAAGATTCGGAGTGTTCAATAAGCCACATATGATTTGTCTCCTGCCTACCTCTTTAGTTTCATATTGTGTCATTTTCTAAGTGATGACATGTTTCAGCCACACAGGCTGTTTAATCGTTTGACAAACCCAAGTCATTTCTAGCCTCAAGGCTGTGGGCTTGTTGTTTCCCCAGCTCTCCTTCACATGTTCAATCTTTCTCAGTGACAACTTCCCTGACCTTAAATTTGTTTAGAGCCGATAGCTATAAGAATCTCTTCTTAGTTCTTTTTGGTAACAGCCATCACAATATTAGATATTATCCATGTTTTTTTTTTTTTTTTTAATGAGAATCATTTAATATTTGTCTTTCTTAGTAGATTAATTTCCATGAAGGCACGGGTTATATTTACTTCACTACAGTGTCTGTCGTAAGAGGCTTTCCTGGAACAAGGAACATAGGTCCAAAATAAATGCTTTGTGAATGAAAAATGAATAAAATACTTAGTGTCTGACACATAGGAAACACTCCATAATATTAGCTACTATTTTTTTATTGAGTGTAGGAGGTAAGGGCAAGTGAGGAATCGAACAGTTCCCAAGTTTCCTGACTGATGGTGTGGACAGTCATTCACCCCTGTGCACATTTTGTGTTCTGGACTACTGAAGGACTTGAGAAAATGCACGAAACCACAGAGAACGAAATAAAATCACTTGCAGTTCTTTTATAATCACAGCTGTGAAGATACTGTTAAATATTTTCTTTTAATTTTGTGTTTTGTCTAGGCAAAATTCTCTTTTGCATATATGTGTGTGTGTGTATGAGAAAATTTCCCAGCTGATGATGTTGAAAGGAATGGTGGTTCAAACCCACCAGCTTCTCTGTAGGAGGAAGATGAGGCAAGTTACTTCTACAAAGATTTATAGCCTTGGAAACCCAATGGAGGTCACTATCAGTTTGAATTGCCTCAAGGCCAGAGAAAAACTGTGCTTCTTGGGGTTTTCAATGACCAATTTTTTTGGAAGTAGATCAACCAGGCCTTTCTTCTAAGGCTCCTCTGTGTTGACTTGAACCTCCAACTTTTTGGCTAGTGTTTTGGTGCCAGGAATATACCACAAATGGGATGGCCTTAACAAACAGGAGTTTATGCTCCTACCTTTTGGAGGCTTCAAGTCCAAGTTCAAGTGCCAGGCTCTAGAGGCTGTGTGAAACCCCCTCGACCTTGGGCTTCAGTTCTGCCTCTTGCTCCCAGCTCACTGAAGCTAGAGGAATCTCTTCACTCAAGCAGCTACTGGCTGTTGAGGCTAACAAGCCCAAGGTAGACAAATAAAATGGCACAGTCCCAATGTTACCAAACCACACAGCAGGCCATTAATTCAAGTCCATTGTAAGTCCCAAGGTCGGCAGAGCATGGCAGGCTGCTGAACAACAACATGGCTACATGCAGAGTCCAAGTGTTCCATAAGCTAGAGACCCTTCCCAAAGTTGTTTCTTATATACAGGAAGCAGACCATATCTGTAAAGCAGCTATTCAGCTCTTGTGGTGGGTCCCACCATGGAGTTGATTGCTAGTCTCATCATGGGGAATAACTACCACCAGCTTCCCAGCCCTTCTACCAGGCCCAGCCAAGTTCACGTACAACCTTAACCACCACAGTTAGCAGCAGGGTCTTAACCATTTGCACCGCCCATTGTTAAATGCAGTGTATACACTTCATTTAACAATTTATGTATTTCCCGAGTGATTGAATATTCTACAGAACTGTTCTAAGAGATGCATACTCTGGCTTCAAATAGATATATCAAAAAATAAATAATTCCTTGTCACTAGAATTTTAGTTTGTTTTCAGTATTTCTCCTTTATAAATTTTCAGAATAATATCTTTAAGTCTTTGTCAACATACTTTTATTTAAATCTATGAGAATTAATGCAGTATAGTGACTAAGAGAGCATGGGTTCTGAAGGAAACTGCTTAGGTTTGAAGTCTTCTTTATTACATATTAATTATAAAGTTGGGATAAGTTGTATAGCTTTTTCTCACTCAGTTTCATTATATGTAAAATGAGTATAATAACATGTCTCCTTATTAGAGTTGTCATGAGAATAAAATGTTATTCTAAGTGCAAATACAATAGTGCCTAGCTTGTAGTAAGAGTTTAATAACTGTTAGTTTTCATGATCTCTTAAGAAAATTTGTAAGTGTAAAAAAATTAGGTCAAAAACTTCAAATGTTTTTAATACTTGTGACGTATAATGCCAACTTGCTGCCCAGAAAGTTTGGATAAATTCGCATTAGCCAGCAATAAATATCTAAAACTATCACTGTCAATTGTCAAATGCATAAAAATGGTGTCTAAAATTTTTCTTGTCTTGAACACTACTATTATTGAATATTTTTCATATTTTTATTATCAGTTTATATCCTATGAATTATCTTCTTATTTCTGCTGCTCATTTAATTGCTTTCTTTATAATAACTTTGTAAGTGCTCTTTCCAGGGTGAGGCTAGTTGTCTTTCACTACCATGTATAGTGCAGTTATTTTTCTCCAGTTATCACCTGGTTTTCAATTTTATGTTATTTTCCTTTTGTATAGAATTTTAAATATTCATGTGGTAAAAGTCATCAACATATTTTATGCCTTTTTCATATGCTTAAATAGATGCCTCAACTTGTATTGAGAGAAATATACACACATAATCTTTTTTTTTTAAATTTTTTGGTATGGCTTTATTTTTCACACTAAAGTCTTTAATTCATGTAGAACTTATTTTGGAGTATGGTTTCAAATAGTAGCCTATTGTTTTCCCCCAAATATGCAATTGTTCAAGCAAGATTAACTATAATATATACCATGGTTTTGAAGTCCACTTTACAAAGAGTACAGTTTTAGTTAAAATGTATTTCTGAGTTCTTACATGCTACTGTAATTATTCTAGTCTATAGTCTATGGTATGTTGTTGTTGTTGTTGTTATGTGCCATCGAGTCTGACCCAACTCATAGTGACCCCTCCCTTGGGGGTCCGGGGCAGGAACAATACAGAAGGAGATTGTCCAACCTTCCTTCTGAGGAGTGGCTGGTGGGTTTGAACTGCCAGCCTTCTGGGTTAGCAGTCAAGTGCCTTAGGCACTATGCTACCAGAGCTCCCACTATGGAAGTAGATTGCCCCATCTTCCTTTCGAGGAGTGGCTGGTGGGTTTGAACCACCAGCCTTCTGGTTAGCAGTCAAGTGCCTTAGACAATACGCTACCTGACTATGGTATAGTATTTAATTTATCTGCAAAGTAGAAGGTCAGAAAAAAAAAAAGACAAACCTCCATGAATTGAAGTGACACCATAGCCACAACAATGGACTACTCAGACATACCAATGGTTATGAAGATGCCCAGCACTGAGCAGTAATGTTTCATCCTGTTACACATAAGGTAGCCATGAGTTAGAGTTGATTCTACAGCAAACTAGACACAATAACAAAACATTGTCTACAAATTTCTACCCACTCCTCTGAAAGATACCATTCACTAGTCATTCATTGTTTGGGGGTTGTTTTTGTTTCTCTCTCTTTTTTAATATAATGTATGTATGAATGTTTAAACATTAGTTCATTAAACAAAGAATGCATTTTCATTTCATCTATAACTTTCCTAATGTGAGAATTTTATATACTAGAATAACAAACACACAAAAGTAAATCAGTTGCTGTCAAAAGATTTATTTAAGAAAAGTGAGCAAAGTGAAAAAAGACCCATATTAAAAGTCTGCATCAGAAAAGAATGAAGATAGATGTCCTTGAATAGCTAACCAAGATCATAATAAGAGTAGGGTATTCAGTGTTTAAGACCTGGAAAAAATTGACAAAAGTTCAGGGAAGAGTTAAGATTACATTGATTCATATGTTTACACATCATAGAAATAAGATTACATTGATCACATGTTTACAATTAATAGTTTTTTTTTTTGACAAATTTAGATGTTTTTAAAATATTGTTTTACCTTAGCTTGCATCCACCATAAGCCAAGAAACTTATTTATAGCATATATATTTCATATGTGGGTACTCAGTAGTTCCTTATATGAGTGAGGGTATGAATATATTTTTAATAGAAAAGAATCATTAGTTGTACACTAATGAAACAAAATCTGTTTAAAATCATATTAATTTCAGAAAATATTTGAATTCTATAATGATTTTCCTGAGATATGTTGTTACTTAGATTCTCTCAATTTTCTTAACTCTCATTGAACATCTCATTGTACATCATTAATGGTAGCAGTAAGTGAGCTTTCTTTATTGCTCTCTTCATATTCCTCAAGATTAAGATTAAAGATTTTCTATTAAAATAAGTAAGTAATTGTTGGATAACTCATTTAAACTTTGTGATACTAGGAGAACTCTTCTACTTCTTGGTTTTTAAAGTTTCCATTAATATACTCTGCTATATTATTTCTATTCTTAAACTTCTGGATTTTCTAAGTGTAATACTTGCCTTACATTGCTCAATTCTCTCATTATTTATAGAGTTTTCCCTGCTGGACAAACTTCTTTTCTTATATGTTAAGACTAGATGACTAGGCTATTAAAGCATTCTATGCTTCTCTCAAATCATGAACCCATCTGGATCTTCTCCCAGGAGTTTAAAGAGATCCATTTCAGTTGTAAAAGTGTCTTCCAAGTGGTCTGAAGTATCTAGTATGGGGATTGGTGCATCTAGTATGGGGGTAGTTCCAGAAGATGGCTCAGCAACCTTAGTTACGGATTCAGTTCTATCATTTTCAGACAAATCTTTCGTTGTAGTAGGTGAATCATCCATGAGATTCATAGCTGTTGATGTGGGGACAATAAAGTCATATCTGGATTCAACAGCAGTGAGCAAAACAGAATGAATCTCAGCTTCATTTGAACTCTCTTTCTCCATCCAAACATTGACCCCATCAACAGACTCTTCATCTGTTAGTGGAAACTCTTTTGGGTTATCTTTGTCTCTTTCAGCAGAGGTAGTAAGTTCAAATACAGTGATGAAGTTTTCCTCACCAGAGTCAGGTAATTTAGCCATAGCATCAGGGACCTCTTCTGAAAGAATTACATCAATTTCAGTTATTTTTTCTTCTGCTAGGACAGTTATGTCTGGAATAGTGGTGATGTTCTTTTCAGTAGAGGAAGAGATTTCAAACTTAGGAGTAAAGGAGTTAGTGACGTGGACAACTTCATCAACATTAGATTTATCTGAGGAGTTAGAATTGGTAACATCAGGTTCATCCTTCTTACCTGAAGGTGTAGGGGTGTCAGTTATGCAGGTGGTGTTTTTCTTAAGTGTGCCAGAGACTTCAGAAGTTATTGAGTCATCTTTATCCCCTGGGCAAATTGTATCCAATAGAATAACTTCTCCTGCTACATTAGTGGAAAAATCTATCAAAGAAAGTGTAGCAAGTGGTGATGAAATATTACCCTTTTTTGCTGAAATGAAATTTTCACTAATAGAGTCATCAGTCACGGAGTTTGTAGTTCCAGTGAAAGTATATGTCTCTTTCTCTGTATGGGTGGTTGACTTAATGATATGAGTTTCAACTTCATCTTCTGATTTTAGTCTTTCCTTTGGAAGTATAAACTTGTTGACTACAGTAGATGAAAAATCACTTCCACGTGTATAGTCATTTACTGAAGAAACATGGTCTCCTTCTGAAGTAATAGATGTTGGTTCAGTTGGTGTTTTATCTTTTTCTGCTGGACAGTGGGAATAAATTTTAGGAGAAGCATCTTCAGCCATAGGATGAAGTGAAACCATGTACACTCACAAGATCTTTCTTCTGCCCAGTGGCATCCTCATTCAGGAGAGTAGTGTTCACTGTAGTGATTGAAGCATTGGTCATCATGGCAATTGTTGCATCAGCCACAGGTGCAATAATACTGGCTGCCCTTCGAGGTTGGTTCCTTGCTGTGGTTGGGCTCCTAGTTGCTAGAGTACTATTGATAGTAGATGAGAACGCAATACTGTTTTCTGTGATTATGCCACCAACTCACACAGCCAAGCACATTTTAATTGTAGAGAACCTGGGATTTACCATGTTTCTGTTTACAGGGAGCATGCTATCCCATATGGAGATAGTATCACTTGGAACAGACCTTGTAGAGTCAGCCAGGTACTTTGTGGGCTTTAGTATCAGTAAAAAAATCTCTGGGAGGCACAAGTTTATCAGCATCAGCTTCAACTCTCCTGTCTCTCAAATAAGTAATACTATCTTTTGCAAGTGAAACATCTTCTCCTGAGATTCATGGTATTTAAATACCTCAAAAATTAATAGCTCCTATGGCAGTAAATGTAGCTGTAGAAGGTATTTGGGTAGCAGGGACTGCATTTTTTCTTTTCTTCAGCTAGGGGATCATCACCTTTTATACAATCTTGTGAAGAAGTCACTGGCCTGCCTGTTAGGGCTCACTCAGTGTTCTTCTCCATCATAATTCTTACATTTTCTTGAATTAACTAGAAAAACAGTGAGAGTGTTCAGTTGGTAGGTTCAGACTCTTCTGGAGCATTTCCTTGTGGAGAGTGTATTTCAGCCCCAAGAGAAGTATCTGGCATGGTGTTGATGTTATACGTTATATAACATATGATGTTATATTCTCCTTGGTGTCTGGGTGTCATTTTAGCTGCTCCAGAGGCTGTTTTCATGGACAAAAATGCAGGGTGTGCAATAACTTTATTGGCCATGAGGGTTATAGTTTCAATTTCAGAGAGAGTGTTTTCTGTAGTGGTATTTATTTAAACAAACATCATCATTGTGGTATCAATCTTAAGGTTGAACTGAATATGGTGAAAGGAGATTACAGTCGTGTGTTAATGGTTTAAAATCAGTCTTCTTTGAGACCAAACGATGTCATTAAATTAAATATAATTTTCAGACTCAGATAAAAGTGAATCTGAAAGAAAAGCAGCAGCATTAACCAGAGTAAAAATGTCTATTTCAAGGTCAGTTGCTTATTTTTCATTAGCTATGGGCCAGAATCAAAGTTTACAGCTGCTTCTGTTAGTTTATTGGTTGGGGAGGTACAGATATCGCAGTTACCTGCAGAATAGCTTTTAAGATGAACATTTTAAAATTTTGATTATCTAAGGGCAGCTTCTTTAAAAATGTTTTTGCTTCAAGGGATGTATTTATTGAAGGCTCCAAAGTCTTTATTGATATAGGACATGCTGTCAGTATCAAGAACAGACGTCTCAAGAGTAAGTTGCAAGCATAGAACTTTTATTTATAAATAGAAATACTGTCATCTCCAAGAGCAGTAAAGGAAGTGAAAGGGTGAAGTTATTCACTCAGGTGGCTAACTTAATGAGAAGACTTTCAACTTCTTCTTTTTTTTCCCCCTGCATCACTAATGTTCATGAAGCTTGATGCAGGATATAGCATGTTGCAAAAGAAGACTTGGTGTTCTTTTTGGTGAGGTTTCTTTATATACAAAAAAAAGGAAAAGGAGATGAAGATAATTTAACTGAATAATTGTTTCACATCTTGGAAAGCATAGGGTCTGTTATGGTGAATAAATTTGGAATAAGGACAAAAATATTCATTTTTATGAACTTTAATTCCTTCCAGAAATGTCAGGTGAAATGATTATGTTATCTTCAGCAATATTGGTTTGTCAGAGTCTTTAACTTCAGTCTTTAACTTTCTTGGTCACACCGTCTGTGCTTCCACTTGTATAGCTATGATATGAAATCACATTGACTGCAGCATATTAAGACTGTTTCTCTCTCTCTCCTGAGGGTAGTGTTATCACCATGATTTGTGCTTTCTAAATCATTACAGGTAAAAAGCATATTTCAGATTGAGGCATGTTATCCATCATAGAACAGGAAGTATACAGTAAAAGTCTTAGTGTGAATTGTGGAATATTAGCCATCTTGAAGACGAAACTTTGACATCTGCTTCAGGAAATATAGTATGCTCTTCTTTGACCAATAGATTATTGACATCAAATATATTACCTGATTTAAGCCAGAGAATCAGATTCCATAGATAAGGTTTACTTTATCTGAATAATATCTTCTTTCATTGCAGGAGGGCCTTTTCCCAAGAAAGTATCAAATTTATATCTATTGACATATCTCTGGGAGTATATATATATATATATATATATATAAAATCTTCTTTGTTTTGGGAACTGTAGCAGGATCTTGCTTGGCTATTGGGTATTTTTTATTTTGAGATTTTTGGCTCAGGGATTATGCCTCTTTGAAGTAGCAACTCCCTCAGGTCAGATCCATGATGTAAGGCTTACTTTTTTTTTTTTTTAAAGGGAAAAGGTAGAAACTGCTAGCACAAGGTAAATATTTCTCACTAAGGTTCTAGAAAAGTCACTTGGCACATTTATGATTTTTAGAGATATTTGACTAGGAAAAGAATCCTCAGAAACAGATTTTGAAAATGTTGGTGTCATAGTGATATCAACCACTAAGACTTCCTTTGTGTGGAGAATATCTTGAGTTTCATTAGAAAAAAATCATGTGCAGTCTCAGAAGAATCAACTGTTAGATGATTGGTGTCTTCTATGGGCACTAGAATTCCTATTTTAGTAAGTCTATTTATCTTCAAATCTTATCAGTTTGTAAGAAAATATAGAGATATTATCCGTAATGGAGGTGATTATAATCATTGTTGAAATGGAGTCACAGAGGAAATTTTAAGATCAATGTCTTCATTCAGAGAACAAATTTTCACATTCAGAAAGAGTGAAGGAAGCCAGAGGAGCAATAACATTTTGAAATTTGATTATGTCAACATTCACATTTTTGTCCCCTTCTCTTTGAATGTGACTGATTGCAATTGAAGGATGTGGTAGCCTGTGGGGTCATTATTTCTTTGTATCCAATGGAGATGGAATTTGCAGTAGGTCAGTTATGACCCTCAAGTCTGCTTTATTGTTTGTAGACTCCTTAGTGATATCATTTGAAATAGTTGTTTCTTTCTGTGACTGAGGGATATCAGCTCTAAATAAAGTGGTTTCTTGAAACTCCTTGTTATATTGTGGTACAACAGAAACTTCTTGAGACTTGGCTAATAATTTTCCTATGTCAGCAACAGATTCAAGAGTAACATTTATGCTTTCCAAAGTTTGAAATTTACTATTTTTTCTTCTCAGGTGGGCTACATTAAATTCCAACTTAGAATTTCCTTCCACCAGAGAAATAATCTCCAAGTAAAACGAAGATTTCTAATCAGTAGGACTAATGATAATTAATTCCATGAACAAGTTTGGATCCCCAGCCATAGAGTTGATTTCCTGAGAAGCAGATCCAACTGGGAGGGAATCCTTAGGTGTGGGAAGGGCTGAGTAAGCCACTGTAAAGACACTATAATAATCTTTATTGATTGGTTTATCTTCAGCATCTTTAAGAGAGTTTGTTTCCATCTGGATAACTGGATGATTTCCTGTTATCATGTTCACACCTGTAATATGGTTCACTCCAAATTCAGTAGCTGTGTCTTTCATTGCAGAAGCTTTAGGTATTTCTTCTGTGTAATAGAAATTTTTTTCACTATCTTCATTAGGAAAAGGAGAAGAAAATTTGGTGCTTATTTTCTTGGGTTCTGCATTTAGACCACCATAGACATCAATGTAAAAAGTGTTGTCCTCTTTTATAACACTCGCAGATGTGTTAGGTTGAAGATTTGTGATATTGTCTGAAGAACCAGTGGAATCAGCTTCGAGAACCATATATACTAAGGGGAGATCCTTTGAGATCATTTGATTTTTAGTATTTTGCCATTGTGGGATAATGGCTTCATGGAAGTAAGAAAAATCTGTAGATTCAGGCTCTGATGCTGCTGATGTTAATGTTGGTGGATGATATAGGCTTGATCCTTCTATAATTCTAGGCATTGCAGTTTCTCTAGTAGGAACATTAGCAGTGAGAGTTCCTGGTGATCCCATAGATGTAAATCTTGGAGACATGACATTATCTGATGAAGAAAGGCTAGAATGACCAATGTTATTGTCATTCATGGAGATAGCAGGATCATTTGGCATAATGTCAGACATCTTTTTCAAAGGAGAAAAGGGAATGAAAGCTGTGTTGATTGAATCTTTTGAATTTTTCTCCATATAGAAAATGTCATCATTAGAAAGGTGATTTACAGGAAACATGCTAAACCTTGAATCAGACACTGCAGCTATACCAGTTTCTTCAGTAGCAAATTCAGATGTAGTTGATGTGGCAGTGTCTGCTCTTTTGGGTGTAAATGTCTTATAAATCCTAAGTGGTATGATTTTCCTGAAGAAATTGTCCCTATTTTTGACAGCATAGTTAGTGGTATCAGTTGTGAATGTCCTGCTTTCATCTATGGGTTCTGTGTCTGGAACAAGAAAATCCCCAGTTACCTTATTTTCTGAGGCTTCAGAGAGAAGAAGGGTGTCATCATCACCATTAATGGTGCCCTTTCCTCCAAATGTTTTGTCAGGAAAACTAGAAGGAAAATTGTCACTTGCATCAGTCAAGAAGTGAATTTTATGTCTAGGAGCCTTGGTGTTCACATTGTCAGTGGAATCTTTGAGAACAATAGATTCAATGTCAAAGTTCTGTCTAGGAATTTTAGCTTGGTAATTTGGTTTAGACTTAAATTCTGAAGATGTTGCATTAAATGGACTATATGAAGCAGGGACTGTGGTGAATGGTGGATGAGATCCATGTGTCTTGGGGGCATATGTGAGTGTATCTGCTTTCATAGGGGAATCATTTGATTTCTTCTCTGACTCGAAGGGATACCCATCTGAAACATATTCAGAACCACCGTTATCAAAAATAGTGGATGTATAGTCCATGTGTGCTGGGGTCATTTTGTCTGTAGCAGAAATATCATCCATCTTTTCTGAAATGTCTTCTGTAAAATTAATTGTTTCATAATCGGCAGCTGCTTCATTCTCCATAAAATTTTCCTGACCAAATATATCTTGTTTCAGGGTGCTTGATATATCTTTTTCAGAACTAAAAGTAGTAGGTGAAATGATAAATTTATCAAATGGATTAATTGTTCTCTTAGGTAGAATATTATTATCAATATTTCTTGTGGTATCTTTTTCCCTAGTCATTATGGGAACAAGTCCAGAATATTTGGGAGTACCCATGGATGTTATGAAATAAGGAGGAAGAGTTGATTTACGCCAAACACCATATGATCCTCTTTTGCTAGGCACTTTATCATGAGAGGCAGAACTTCGATCGCTAGGCCTAGAATCTTCTAGAAGAGTTAATGTGGAATCAGCTGGAAAGGTTTCTTTGAAACTGGGAGATGTTTCAGGTTTAGCAGAAGTAGCATCAGATTTAACAGGGAAAGAATCAACTTTCAATGTACTTGTATCTCCTGGTAGTAAAATTCCTGCTTCAGAAATATGGATTTCCTCTTCCATATTGTCGTCATTCTTGGAGAGAATATTGGACTCAGTTGTTGATGGAAGGATTTTCTGCAGAGATGGAGTGAGAACTGCTGGATTTGTAAAGTGATTTAGTTCAAATTTATCAGCTGGATCTTCTTGATCAGAAAGATTCACTACTTTTCTTTTCTCATCCACAGTGTTTTGAGAGTCTAGTCTAGGGGAAAAGGCTTTTATCATTGCTTTTTGAGGCTTGGAACATATTTTAACTTTCTTAGTTTTATAATAGTCAGGAGTATCTCTAATCGAGAAAAATGAATGAACTTCACCATCTGAGGGATTGTCTGAAAAAGTAGTGGATCCAGTTTGAGGAGCGTTCCAGGCCAAGGGATTGGATTGAATGTCAATTTGAGTTTTTATGGTCTGCCTTTCTGGATCTCTTTCCAGCTCTTCTGAGTCAACTATTGAACATTCTGACAAAGAGATATCTCTCATTTGGCTAGAGGTTTCAGGATTTTCAGTTAATGCATTAGGAACACGCATAGAAGAAATTTGTAGAAGTGGGACTCCTTTGGAGTCAAAATTATCTTCTCTGGGTAGCATAGAATAACTTCCTTCATAACTATCTTCAGGGGAAAGATAAGTGGATGGAGTCACAGTGCTGGTTGTCTTATTTGTAGGTGATGAAACTATGGAATCCCTGTTGTTTGCTTCCTCAGTATCTTTACTGTTGAAGGGAAGGCTATTGTCAGGAACGACATTGAATTCAGGTGAAGGAATAATTCTGCTCTCTGAATGTAACATCTCTGCCAACTTTCTTTTATGTTTATTTGTGCCTAATCTAGATGATGTGACCCTTGCTCTATCTGGGGTAGCACCGCCATAAAAAGCAGAGGAGATGACTTTCCTATTGAATTGGTCCTTACTTTCTATAGGAGTGGTGATCACAGTAGGAACAGTGGAATCATCTGTAAACATCCTGCTCTCTCCTATTGCTGTCATTGGTTCTGAGTCTGGAATAAGGGGGTACTCCATTCTTTCACTTTTAGAGGGCATGATGATGGTGTTATCTCCATTTACAGGACTGTCTTCCAGAATTGTCTCATCTACAAACTCAGGTTGGGAATATATTGTAGATCTTGGTGCTTTAGTATTAAAAATGGCAGTGGCACTTCTGCGAACAGCAGAATCATTGTCAGAAGTAGGACTTTCCTCCTGGGGAATCAAATTTTGATGATTTTTGTAAGTTTTTATATCAGTTCCCCCTTGGAAGAAATGGTCAGCAGCTTTAGCATTGGGATAGGATATATGAGACCCAAATACACTGGCATCATCAGTGTGTGTGGTCTTTTCTACAGGATGACCATTTCCTTCCCCTTCTGGTTCAAAGGCATTGCTATTTGTAACATATTCAACAGTATTGTCAGCAGTCATACTGGGTACTATATTCTCCTTGTTTAAAAAATTTTTACCTCTGAAAATAGGGTCATGTGTCTCTTCTGAAATATTTTCTGTAAGAGGAACTACTTCATATTCAGAGATTCTATCCTTCTCCATAAAACCCTTGCCCCAAAGTCTATGATCATAAATAGCATTTTTCACATCATTTGTTGAAATTATGTTGAAATTAGGTGAAAGAATGTTTTTCCCAGATGGAGTATTTCTTTCTCTGGGTGGAATATTACTAGTAGTCTTTGTTGTGTCTTTTTTCATTTTGAAAACTGGACTAAATTTAGAATACTTAGATGAACTCATGAATGTTGTGAAATCAGAAGGAAGACGTGACTTCCATGGTAGGACATAAAATCCAGTGGGGACATTTGTGATGGTCCTATCTTTGGTAGCAATTTCAGGAGATGCAGATCTTTGATCATTAGGCCAAGATGTTTCTGGAAAAGTTAATGTGGAATCAGCTGAAGATATTTCTTCTAAATTAGGAAGTGTTGCCAGTTTAGCAGGAGTAGCATCAACTTTAACAATGAAAGAATTATCTTTAAATGTACTTACATCTTTTGGAAAAAAATTACTTACTTCAGAAATATCTACTTCTTCCACATTGTTGTCACTGTTAGCTGGAATATTGGACTCAGTTTCTGAGGGAAGAATTCTCTCTGTACCTGCAATGGGAACTGTTCCATTTGTAAAATGACTTAATTCAAATTTAGCAGCTGGATCTTCTTGATCAGAAAGATTAACTACTTTACTTTCTTCATTGACCCTTTTTGGAGGGATTTTTGTAGGTAAAAAGTCTTTCATGATTATTTTCTGAGGTTTGGAATGTATTTCATCTTTTTTAATTTTAAAAGGATAAGCAGTTTTTCTACTTACAGATGGCAGTGATGGAAGCTCATTAGTTGTGGGATTGTCTGATATAGTGGAACTGATTGGAGATATACTTGAGCCTGAGAGATAGTGCTGGCCATCAATTTGATTTTTAATGGAAACATCACCATCACTAATATAATTATTGTATTCAACCATTGTATCAAACATGTCTGACTCTGCAATTGAAGGTTTAACCAAGGAGTTATTTGTCACTGGGCCAGAGATTTCAGGATTTTTAATTGAATCGATAGGAATGAGCATCGACTTTTTAGAAGTTTGTGGAGCCAGGTATCCTCTGGAACTAATGTGATCTTCTTCATGAAATACAGAACCACCTCTCTCATAACTACCTTTGGTGGGAAGAACAATGGTGTCATCCACAGGATAGATGGTTTTCATTGGTGAGGAAGAGATTGAAGTCTTGTTGTTCAAAATTTCATTATCTTCATCGATGAAAGGAAATTCACCATCACCATCTGGGATGATATTAGACTCAACAAAAGGAATAATGTTGTCATGTGAGTGTGAAATCTCTGTCCTATACGTTTTACCTTTAACATTGTCTACTCTGAATGGGAAGATAGTTTTGGCTTCATTTTGGCCATCAGTGTTATAAATTGTAGGTGAGGTGAACTTCCTATAGAATTGATGCTTACTTTTTAATGGAGAGATGGCCACAGTGGGTTCAGGAGGCTTATCTGGGAATTTCCTTTTTTCTACCATAGTTCCCATTAGTTTGGGGTCTGGAACAAAATTGTGCTCCATTCTTTTGTCTTCAGGGAGAATGATTCTTGTGTTGTCTTCTCTTAGAGGTTCCCCTTCCAGAATTGGTTTAGCTGAAAATGTGTGAAAATTTTCACTTTCATGAGTTAGGAGAGGAGTCATGGTTTTTGGAGTCTTAGAAACTAAATGGTCAGTTGAACTTTTAAGAATAATAGCATCAGGGTCAGAATTGGTGTGTTCCTTTTTAGGTGTCAAATTTCGCAGCGTTTCTTTAGATTTAATTTCAATTGGAGTTCCTTCATATAAATGTTTTGAGACCTCAGCACTGGAATAGAGTGGGTGAGACCTATAGATTTTAGGGTCATAAGCAAGAGTAGGTCTTTTTATAATGAAATTGTCTTCTTCCTCCTGGGATTCAAAGTCATATTCATTTATAATATACTCAATAGCTCTGTCATCAAGCACTGTGTTTATTAAATCCTCATTATTTGGAGTATTTTCTCCTTCCAAATCACTGTCTTTTTTCTCCTCTGGAATGTTTTCTGTAAAAGTATGTACTCCATATTCAGTGATTATATCTTTATCTTTTAAATCTCTGTGCAAAAATTTATTATCATGAATAGGGTTCAACATGCCTTTTGTTGAAGTATTGGTAGCAGATGAAATGATGCTGTCAGGTGGAGTATTTGTTTCTTCAGGCAGAATATTATTATTAGCATTTTTTGTATCTTTTTTGGTGACAGCTGGGTGAAGTTCAGATGAACTCATGAATGTTGTGAAATCAGAAGGAGGAAGAGTTGATAACCAGGGTAAACTCTCTGGTTCTTCAGCAGCATAATGAAGCAAGCCTTCTGTACTTGCATCTTCATCAGGAGAAGCAGAATTTTTATGTTTAGACTTTAAAACCCTTTCTGGAGACATGATGGAAGCAGTTGAAAAGATCCTAGTTAAATCATAAGGATCTTGAGGCCCAGCAGAAACATTAAATTTACTGAAATAATCATTTTTCAATGCTCTTGTATCTCCTAAAACAAAATTGCTGGCTTCAGAAATACTTACTTCTTCCTCCTTGTTGTTACTGCTCATAGAGAGAGTTCTGGGCTCAGAGGTTGAGGGAAGGGTTTTCTCCAAAATTAGACTGAGAACTGTTGCATTTTTAATGTGACTTAAATCAAATTTAGCAGCTTCGCCTTCCTCAGCAGAGATATTAGCCATTTTTCTTGTTCCAGAGAAAAAAGGACTTATTTTCTTAGGTGAAAGGATTCTTACAAGTATACCTTGAGGTCCAGTATTTGTCTTAATTTTAGAAATGTCAATAGTATCTCTACCCACAGTGGATGACGAATCATCCTCTTCATTTTTAGGATTCCAGGTAAAAGTGGTTGAACTAGTAGAAGGAATAATTGAGACCAAGGAGTGAGGTTGACGGTTGTTTTGAATTTTAACAACCTCCCTGTCTGAAAGATCAGTTCTGTTAATGAGATCAGGGTATTTAGTCACTCTCTCTGATACTACTGATATTTCCTTTGAGGATTTATTCAAGGGACTATCTCTCATTAGGGCAAAATTCTTGGTTTCAGTTGTTAGTGGAAATGGTAATCCTTCAGACTTTAATTTTTTATCAGGCCACATAGAATCATCCTCTTCATAAGTGTGCTCAGGGAAAAGCATAGTGATATCAGTCTTAGCGTGGGCTGTCTTCCTAGGTGAAGTAGAAGTTGAAGCCCTATGATATTTACCTTCAGAGTCTTCATCAATAAAGGAAAGTTCATTGAATTCAAGTGAAGGAATAGTGTCATCCTGGAAATGGAGACTCTCAAAATTGAAAGTTTTGTTTTTATTACCTTCTGACTTGGGTGAGAGAGTGGCCTCGGCTTCCCTCATGACTGGGTAGTTAACAGCAACAGATGAGACACCTTTCCTATAGAACTGGTCTTTGTTTGTTATTGGCGTTTCACTGATCGTGAGATCAGTGATTTCACCTGGGAATGTCCTGGTTTCTCTCATGGTTACCATTGGTTCTAAGTCTGGACCAAGGATGTTCTCAATATCTTTGCCTTCAGGAAAAGCAAACATGATGTCATTTTCACTCAGAGTACTACTTTTTATAGCTGAATTGTCTGCAAATTTGGGGTAAACATTGCTCCTTCTATCTGTTAGAGAGTGAATCATAGTTCTGGGTGCCTCAGTATGGAAGTTAGTAGTATAATCTTTGAGCATAGAGTCATCTTTATCAGAGCCATGGTTTCCTCCTCTGGAGGTCAGTATTTGATATTTTTTAGTTTTGAGCTCTTCTGGATTTTCTTTCAATAGATTCTCTAAGATATGTGCAGAATAAAAGGGAGCTCGAGATCCAAATCTGTGGAGGCCTTGACTGAGGTTTGGTGTTTTTATTTTGGAGCTCTTTCCTTCTTGTCCATTATAGAGGGTATATTTTCCTGATATGTATTTAAGATTTCTGCCATCAACCCCAGTAGTCATCATGTCCATATTATTTGGAATGTTCTCCTCTGCCAGAAAAATTGTATCGGAGTCTGGTGTAAAGTCCTTTGTGGAAGGAAGTACTTCATATTCAGCTCCATGATTTTCTTCTACATTATCTCCATCTCTGTTTTCAGTAAAGATATTGTCATGTGACATGATTGTTTTGACTCTATTAGGTGTAACAGAGTCATCATTCTTTTCTAAGTTGCCCTTTTCCATAATAAAAGCTGGATCAAGTTCAGAATTACTTATTTTAAAACGGTAAGTGTGAGGAAGAGTTGATTTTAGGGGTAGGGGATATAATTTACCATAAGAAGATAATGTAGACTTTTCTACATCATCATTATCAAGAGAAAATGAGTCTCTAGCTCTGGCCTTTGTCAACATTTTTGTATTTATTGTGGGATCAAGGTAAAATGTTTCTTTGAATGTTTCAGATACTTTCTGTTCATCAGGAGCAGAATCAGGTTTAAGAATGAAATTATGATGTTTTATCCTATTTATCCCTCTCAAATTCACTGGATTGTTGGTTTCAGAAATATATGGTTCATATTCTGCAGCCTTTTGTTTACTGAGAAATGCATTAGTTGTAGTTCTTGAGGGGGTGATTTTTTTCATTGATGAAATAAAAACTGATTGGTTTCCATGGTGACTTACATCATAGTCAGAAGTTTTATTTATGCCCCTCTTTTTGTGGATTCCAGGTCGAAGGATTATATTAGGTGGAAAAGTCATGGTTTCAGTCTTACCATTATTGCTTTCATTTTCTGTTACAGGTAGGTCAGTGACTAGTACATTTGTGGGATGCTCCGAAAAAGTAGTAAGATCTTCCAGAGAAACAGAGGAGACTGGAGAGAAGTGCCAAGGGTCATTTTGCCCATTGATAATTTCCCAATTGTGGCCAGTGATAGCAGAGTGTTCATCCAGTGGTTCTGATATTTTCAATGGTGTCACTGATGTATCAGATAAAGAGTCATCATTTTCATTAAGAGCGACTGAAGTTCTAGGTCCTTTTTCTTTAGGAATTAATAGTGATTTTAATTTGATGGGCAGGATACCACCTTTTTCAGGTATGGTAGAGCCATCATTTTCATTACCCTCCTTTGAGGCAAAAACATGGGCATTAGGGGAAATGGTAATGGCTTTTAGTGGCATTTTAGTGACACTAGCAGGATAAAGAGAAGCCATTGAGGCTGTGTTATTGACACTGTTGGTAACTTCACCCACATGGGAGATACTATCAGTTTGTCGGGCAATTTCTTGAGCCAATGGGTTAATGTGATCCTCTGAAGGGGTATCTTCAGTTAAATCTGTTTTATCTCCACCAACTTTTGATATTTCTGATGTGATGGTTTCACCCACCTCTGGGGCAGTTGTGTCATACTCTTTCAGTGAGATAATTTTTTGGTCGGAATTACCTTGACTTTTTTCTGGGGAAGAGATCACAGCATGGTCAATCATTTCAGGTCTGAATGTTCTGCTCTCTCGCATGGTAGGAATTGTTTCTGTGTCTGGTGCAAAATAATATTTGAGTTTTTCATTTCTTAGCTGAGAAATTTCAGGAATAGTGACATCATCTTTACTCAGAATCCCTTTTGGCACAGGTAATCTTTCCTGAAACTTACGGGGAAATGTCTCACCTACACCAATTAGAGAGGGTGCCCTCGTTCTCAGATGGTGAGTATTGAAGTGTTTGGTGTAATCTTTGAATGCAGTAGCAAGAGAATCAGAGTCAGTATTTTCCTCTTGGAGATTAATAGGTTGGTATTTTCCTTTAGTTTCAATTGCAAGAAGAGGCAGTCTATGTGGAAGACTTTTTGAGACCTTAGCATTAGAAGAGTATGGATAAAATATAAATCTGTTGAGTCCATATATAAATTGAATAGGTTTTTTAATAGGGCTAGTTTCTTCTCCTTCAAAGGTATACTTGTTTGAAATAAATTCAGAGCCATTTTCATCATGTTCAATGATGATCAAACTCATATCATCTAGATTATTTTCTTTTACCAGAGCAGCTATAGGCCTTGGCATAAATGAACCATCTCTCAATGTGTTGGTGTATCTTCGTGATAGAGGAATGCCTGTTTCAGACCTATGAGGATACTTTTCCATATTTATATTTTCAGAGGAGAGAATACTGAAGGGAGTAACAGGGATAAAGATATTGTCTGCATGAGAATTTTCTATGCTATCTGTGGCAATTTGGGTTTTTTTTGTTTCTGGATCACTTTGCTTATCAGTATGGGATGGATAACTTTGTTTGAAAGTTCCTTTACCTAACACCACAGGGTCTTCCAGAGAAGGATTTATATTGTCTTTCATTGGAGTCTTAAAATATGGCACTGTAAAGGTAGATTCTGTTTTAGGGACAAATATATATCCTTTTCGAAAATTTTTGTTCATCTTTGGATAAAAAATATCATCACTAAAGAGTACATAATGACCACTGTCACTATTACGGTTTCTTACCATTCCTTTTCCTTGAAACTTGGGAGTAGACTTTTCAATCAGTGGTTTGAAGATTTCAGCTATGTGGGAAGGTGCAGGATTCCCAAGTTCAGGTTGATCATCTATAGTTTTGGTTGTTCCTCTGAATCTTGGGGAGTCATGAACATTAGCATTAACAGAATAATGCTCAGCAGCCACATTGTTGCTTTTAGGAATATTATCACTTGCAATGGGTATGACATAAATATGATCCCTGACATTTTCTTCTTGAAGTGCATCTTCTCCTTGTGCCACGATATCCACCACTTTGGGGGCATTTGCTTCATAGTTCAATGTTATATCTTCTTTGAAAGAGTTTTCAGATTCATATCCTGGGATGTAAAGCACAGAGTCCACATCTCCTTGAGAGGAAGTGGAGACAGGTACTTTCCAAGTTGCTGGAGTAGCTTTATTATGAAATGTTTTTGGTATTGTAATATCTGCCAAAGAAATTTTTTTTGTGGATTTTGTTGCTTGAGGATGGTTGAAAGGGGCAACAGACTCTGTAAAGGCAGAGAAATCAGCTGTTAACAGATTACCATCATCTCTAGATACATAAGGATCTTCTCTGGAAAAGGTAGGGCTGTGTCCAGGTTTATTAGCCTCATTGTTAAGAGTAGTACCTCTATTTATGGTCAAAATATCTGTCTTTATTGGTGGTGTGGCAGCTACTGAAACCAAGTCCTTTACAACTTCAGTGTCTTCATTCACATAGGAAATATTATCAGCTGCAGTAGTAATGCCAAGAGGTTTATTTATTATTTCAGTCTCAGGAAGCTTGCCTTTATTGGGCAGACTCTTAGCAGAACTTGAAGTAATGGAAACAGGGGTTTGATAGCCATCTCTGTAATCAACAAGGTTTTCAGTATCTTTTGTTGAGAATAGTCCTTTGGGTTTGATGGTGTTGTGGGCAACATTTGAGTTCTCTTTGGTGATAGTATGTAATTTGTCATTGTAGTATACCTTAGGATGTATAAAGTTATACATTCTTCTAGTGTGATGTTTAGAATTGCTAGGTGAAAGGAATGCTATGCCATCTGCCGCTCCCATATTCTGTTTCACAGTTGCACTTTCACCCAAACCATTAAACATTGGTTTGGTGGCCATTGGCTTAAAATGTTTGTTGTAATTTGTAGGAAAAGTGATATCATATGGCAATTCAATATTTTCTTCTCCAGAATTGGAAAGATCTGTTATTGTCTCTTCAGCAATAGGTATAATACTATTTAATTGGGAAAGAGACTTTTTAGTATCAGCAGCTACAGATCCATCCTTTTCAAACACACTATCTCTTGATTCAAAGTATTTGAATTTATTTGGAAGTGGAATATTTTCTTCTACCTGAAAAACTTCATTTTCCTCTATTATAGGCTCTGTTTCTATATAGGGAGCTGATTCTTTTTCATTAGCCCATTTTTTGTCTATCAAAATTCCAAATCTTTTTCTTGGTATAAGAGTACCAGTTGTCCTTTCAGGCAGAGAAGTAATGGCTACAGTGGGTCTTCCTTCTGACATGGTGAGTTTATTAATCATTAGTTCAGAGCTGTCATTCATAATCATGATCCTCTTACCAACACTAGCTGTGACATTGTGTTTATCACTGGGAGGGATGAAATCAGCTGTAAGAAAAGTAGATGCCAATGGGATGTTCAAAGGATCTTCTGATACTTCATTGATGTCCAATTTTTGTATAATGGCATCATTAATGGGATAAGAATTTTCAGCCACAGAATTTGATATTTTCATTGACTCATCAGACAAAGAATCATCTTTTGTTAGTAGAGAGGTTTGAACTTCATTAATTTGGTCATTGGGAATTAGAGTAGATGATTCAGCTACTGACTGATGACTGTATCCTTCATTCATAACAAAATCTGTTTCAGGGTTGGGACCCGCAACACCTTGAGTGTTGTCACTGTTGGAGGGATTAATGATTTCATTTGTTGTTTCAGTGGATTGCCCTGAAATGACAATACTGGCCTTTGAATCTGAGGCTCTGTCAGCTTCACTATTTTCACTAAAATAACCGGTGCTAACAGCTTCAGGGTGAATGATTGAAATCCTTGGGGTGATATCACTCCAGAAATTGGCTGTGGTTCTGTCAACATCCATTTTGGCTTTGGTGTCATTTGCAGTAATTGTGGTGGGGGTTTTATGGGCAACAGAAATGTCCTGCATAGTGGCAGAGGAGAGTGAAGAATTACTCATACGAGTCTCTGCTTGAGTAGAGTTGTCTGCTGTACTCTTGACATAAGCCAAGCCAGCTGATGTCTGGCTAGCTGAAAGGTTACTTGGTACATCTTTCTCAAATGGAGGAAGGTTAGATATGTTAGTTTGAAGATTCTGTGCATCTCTGAGAAATTCAGAGAGTCCCGTTACTCTCTCAGTAGGCTCAGAGTAGCTATTTTCATCTTCTGCAGGTGAAGGATTTTCTTTTGTGGTTGGGACGGATAAGATTTGACTTGCTGTGTGGTTGTCTGATGAGGACAAAGGCAGACTGGCAGACAAATGTTGATTTGTCTGATTGTGTATTTGCTGACTCCCATTATACTAAAGGGAAAGAAGGACAACATTTTTTTTTTGAGGTTGCCCTTATAGATTATATTTTATTAAAAATCTGACATTAATAGTTATTATATTAATCAAACACAGAAACATTCTGAATAACATTCTCTCCTTTCTTTATCTAGTATTAGTTTCATTAATCAAGTGGATATGCAAAATATAAATGTGAAAAAGAATAGCTGATATGCTGGCATTAAGTACCCTCCATATAAATTTATATTCGATGTCCCCTGGCAAACTTTCAGTAAAGAATTTCTTACAGAATAAAAATAAAATATAGAGAAACCCACCAAATCCTATGGTACCATTCATTATAACATCTGTTATCTTTATTTCATTATGAATATGCTTAATTTTAAAAGAAGAAATTTTATAAATAGAAAATAGATTATCAAAATACAATGATGTTTTGTTTGGCAAAATGCTCTTTGTTGCATTAAACCTAAACTGGTGATCTATAACTATTCTCCCACCATCTAATTTTTAGTTCTATAATGATTCTGTTTTCCAAAATACTGAAACTTACCGGGAAGCAAAGCACAAAATTCAAGATGCTCACAGTCAAGACTGGGGTTTTCATCTTGTCTTGCTGTTCTCTGTAAGTAAAGTGCAATATTCTCCTCTGTTATATTAACACATTTTAAGGACAATTAAAAAAAGTATTATGTCAATATTACTAAAATGCTGGATTAATTAGTAAGATAAAGATTGTTGTTGTTGTTGTTATGTGCTGTCGAGTGGGACCTGACTACAGCGACCCCTCCTTGGGTTTCCGAGGCAGTATCACTACGGAAGTAGATTGCCCCATCTTCCTTCCGAGGAGTGGCTGGTGGGTTTGAACCACCAGCCTTCTGGTTAACAGTCAAGTGCCTATACCCCATTATTTCCTGCACGTGGTATGAAACAAAAATAAGTTAATGGAGTTGTTTATTTGCTAAAGCCAATACAATTCTAATCAATTAATGACAATACCAAGAATTTAGGTCACTGTCAAAAGTTTATAAAGAATCAAGGAATTAATAAAATAACTAGCAGATACATTTTGGGCAAAGTGGGTCTGTGAGGTCTTTACCATGTCAATTACCCATAAACTCATGTTGGGAGCTCTGATAGCCTAGTGCCTAAGGCCACTCCTCGGAAGGAAGATGGGGCAATCTACTTCCTTAGTGATACTGCCTCAGAAACCCAAGGAGGGGTCACTATGAGTGGGTCCGACACATAACAACAGCAACAACAGTCTCATGTTAATAACTACTATCCATTTGTTAATTTCTTTTTTCCGGAGACAATTTAGACAAAAGTTACTTTATTGAACCTGTATTAGCCAGAGTTTAAAGTCTATTCAAGTACATCTGTTATATACAATGGTTATAAGAAAGGTGTTTGAAATAAGAATGAATCCAAACCTTCTCATTTATTAAGCACTTACCTTGCAGAGAGGTCTTTTCTTTCATCTGCCTTCTAGCTTCAACTCTGACAAGGCAGCCTGAGTCAGCAATGCATGAAGATGGAATCCAGGCTCAGGAAGCCTACACCTAGTAAAGAAACACAGGCTCCTCGTTCTCTCTCATTTATTTCGTTGCAGAGAGAAAAAGCTTCACATATAAGGGCTTGCTTCTGGGCTAATCCCAAAACAAAAGAAAGGAGAGGAAATATCTGTTGGCTTTTGTGTCCGTATCTCTCAGGAACAGAGAAAACCTATTACCTTATCTTCAAATGGAAAGGGGCAAGGCTCATGTTTTAAATATAAAGTTTTCCAAAATTTAACTCCCTAGTTTCTAGTGACATTTCTAGCTATTTCACTTTTTTTTTTAATTGTTCCTTCTGCATCACAGCAAAATTTTGATTTACTATAATAGCCTTTAACATGTATTGTCATTTATTGCTTTACATTGGGATTCCCCCTATTAGTGTGTGTGTGTGTGTGTGTGTGTGTGTTTAGGATGGAAGTGTGCTTTGTTGAGGGTCTAAAAAACATATATTTATAATACACCCCTAAAAAACCAAACCCACTGCCATTGAGTGGGTTTGACTCATAGCAACCCCCATTGGGTTTCCAAGCCTATAAATCTTTACAGAAGTAGGTTGCCTTATCTTTCTCTCTGGAGCAGGTGGTGGTTCCGACTCATAGCGACCCCTCCTTGGGTTTCCGAGGTGGTATCTTTATGGAAGTAGATTGCCCAATTTTCCTTTCGAGGATTGGTTGGTGGATTTGAACTGCCAGCCTTCTGGTTAACAGTCAAATGCCTTAGGCACTACACCAACAGAGCTCCTTATAATAAAGGAAAATAATAATAATAAAAATAACATGGCTCATAACAAATTTTTTTTCTTCATGATTTATCTAGATACTGTGCTGATCTCTCAGGCATACATTTTCTTCAGTAAACTCAACAACAACTGTTATTACCAGTTTTTGAAGCCATTTGTCTATTAAACTAGATATTTAGATAGAATAAACCAAAATACATCACCCCTCTTGTGACACTTGCTGAGGTGATTCATTTGGCACATACTCCATATAAACCTGAATTTAAATTGTTAATGACTTTCAACTATTACTGTGTAAGATATGGTGCAATAGTACTGTTATTATCCAAGACTGTCAATAGATTGTTCCTTTAACCAAGCAAAGTATTGATGCACAAAGCATCTATGTACAAGATAATTACTTTCAGATCAAAAGCAATGTGTCATGAATGACTTTAACAATTATAATGTTATCACGTTAGTAGCTTAGAAATACTGTTCCTATGACATTAAATATTGCTCTTTAAGGCTGTTGTGATAATTGTTGGAAAGCCAGGAGACTAATTCATGCTTGAGGATGGCATGCTTTTTTGACTGGAGATAGTATGTACAGGTCTTTTGAAGTAAGCTGCCAGCCTCAGAATCACTGACTGGCACTAATTCATTTTCATAAGATTTAAGATAGGTAAGAATTTCTGCTTCGTGGTTTCCAAAGTTGAACCCAGGGCAATAAAATCAAGGCTTTGGGTACTGAGAATCTTCATCTTTGATTTTTTTTTTTTTTAATAGTTCAAGGAGTCCTAATCCACTGTCCCCCTTCACTGAAGTGAACAGTTCATTTAATGATTTTTCTTGTGTGCTTTCTAATTTATGAGCATCTTCTTATTTCTAGAAATTGTCTTTGTAATGCAAATGTAGGCTAACATCCATGGATTTTCATGTATTAAAATAATCATATTGAAGGAGGAGTTACAGAATAGAAAGTAGGTTTTTGGTATCCAAATCTAGCTGTCATTCTTATATAACAAAAGTGCAGCCCAGTGCAATGTCCCAGCTGATTTTCACAGAATGCTTGTTTTGTTTTATTGAATCTCCAGGTTTATCAGTATCATATGTTTAATGGAAAGAACACACATCAATTCAACATCTATTTGTTGAGTGTCTGTGAAAGGCCCTTGTGAAAATATAGAAGCGGGAGATACAATCCTTGTCTTCAAAGAATTTGCAACCTATTCTAAGAGGAAAGTAATGCATATAGTAACAGAGCTCATTGTCTTTTATTTATTCAGTCAAATATTGAGTGCGTACTAATTTTAAAATGTAGCTCTAGGTGCTAAGTGTCACAGAGGAGACCAAGATAGGCAAAACCCACCTTACACAATGCAGAATCAATCATTCTAATATTGGGACTTCAACAGAGGAAGAAATGACTTCTTTTTGTAAATATACTCAGTTTTGAAATCTGGGTAAAAAGTGAGAGCTGGAGATTAGAGAGAACTTGTTAGATGCAAAGAAAGTCATAAACAGTGACACAGAAATGATAATTCTCAGAGCTAATTTGGATTAAAAACAAAGTTTCTGATCTCTACCTTTAATATTCTTAGCTTCCAGTCTTTCATGGTCTCACTCACTCAGGAAATTTACCAACTCCTCAGATGAGCATACTTACTAGTGTTGAGGCACAATCTCATAACCTGGAGTAAAAGTGACCCTTTATAGTTCTCCAAGTCTCAAGAAGCAGGAATGAATATGGGCACCCAGACTCCTAACCCTCTTAGTCACCAAACTAAGCACCATTTTCTATCTTGATTATCAGGGCTTATGTTATGCTTTTTATTTCTGTTTATTTCAGTCATCCAAAAAAAGATCAGATTCCAGGTCACTCCTCATCTCCCACAATCTATCCAACAAAGTTGCTGTGGAAATCCTATGTTATTTCTGTGGGGACAGCCCTAAATTTTGATTCTTTTGTGCAGCTTGGCAGAAGGGGGTTTTAGGCCAAAATTTATTTATGTCTGTGTTATTTTATTTGTGAATTCCACACATTTACCTTATATTAAAGTATTGTCCATTGTTGAGTGATTTCTAGATAGACAAGAATAGAAATCTTCTAATTAATTTCCAAATATGTGAGAGAGTGGTAAAAATGCATGCAGAGAACAAATGTATGTTAAGGTGATTTATTTAATAAAAGATGAAGTAAAAATGAACACATTGAAAAAGTGAGAAAGCAAAAGAAACAGAATATTGAGAATAAGCTCATTTTCAGAATGCAATGAAAGCCAATTCTTGAGGGAATATTGGCAAAAGTAGGGTGAGATGTTTAATATATACATATATGCTCACTCACTCACTACCATCAAGGCAATTCTGACTCATAGAAACCCCCACTGGTTTCCAAGGCTATAAATCTTTACAGAAGCAGACTGCCTCTTTTTTTCTTCCACAGAATGACTGGTGGGTTCAAACCACTGACCTTTTGGTTAGCAGCCAAATGGCTTAACCAATATATAATCAAGGCTCCTTATAGTTATATGAGAACCTAGAAAAAATGTGGAGAAATTTAAAATTAATTTTTACAGTTCTATAACATTACAAAAACATTTATTATTTCTTTTATGAATTTCATCCCAATCTTCATAGAGTTGTACACCCTTCAGTACCTCTGTCTTTGTTTTTTCTTCCTTTCCTGACAGCCTAGAACTCTATTTTAGAAAAAAAGTATATCTACTTAACTATTTGGAAAACCACTATTCTAAATATATTTAAGGCTTAGTCCATCATTACTGCTACCTAGGATTCTTTTTATTTTTAAAAATCATATGTAAAATTTGATAGATATATGTTCAAGTAACCCTTTCTCTGAAATAGTCCTAGATCTTCCCTTTCTTATTTTGGAAGTAAGAGTATGACTTCATAATTTAGACTAGTTCTTTGTCTTATTGTATCTTGATGATTACAACATTTTCTAAATTACGTATTTTCTTCTTCACTTGTTTCCTTTCTTAGTAGTCATACTATGCCCTCACTTCCATATGAACTTAACTGAGGTTTCATTTTTGCTATAGTCTAGTCAAGTTCTGTTTAAAATTTCTTGATTATAACTCAGCCGTTCTCATGTTTAAGGTTGTATACATGCCGATCTCTCCTTCTGATATACTGTGGTGTAGTAAATTACATGGTGTGACTTTTCTAGCCATAGTCTTTGTAACTCCCACTGGATTACTGGGTGGGACCATGCAATTTAAACTCCTGATTATTGAAGTTACCTACCTGGGGTAGTTATGTTGGAGCAGCATGAAATAATCTTCTGGGAACTTTTCTTTCAGGTGTGCAGAATTCTGATGTTGAGGTTGGTTAGTTTTGCCACTCTTCCAGGCTTAAAATTAACCCTCCTACAGGTGGGTTAATTAAAGAATCTCTCAATATTAGCTGAGAGAGACATGCTGCTAAGAGTAAGATGTGCTGATGAGAGAGAGACGTGCTGCTGAGAGAGACACCTAGCTGAGAGAGACTTCTGCTGAGAGATGGTGGCAGTGGAACCAAGAGGCATGAGACAGAGCAGCAGGCTTACCTGGGCCACAGAAGCAGAGGCCAGGCCAAGAGGCCAAGGGACAGAGAGGTGTCAATAAGGGTACAGCAAAAGGGGGACTTTTCTGACCAAAGAAGTGTATCCTGAGCATGTTCCTGAGTTTGAATTGTAACCTGTTGCTTCCCTAATAAGCCTCGTAATCTGTGAGTTCTTTGTGGCCACTATATCCAATTATCAAATCCAGCAGAGAGGTGGTGGGTGCCACGGGAGGGAGAGTTGGTGTCAAGGTTAGTAAGAAGGCTGGAGAGTTGCAGCATATCTGGCCCCATGAGAATAGGCCTTGGGCTGCTGATGGTGATTCTGTCCTCCTCTCATGGAATTAGAGGAGAATAGAAGATGCTGCCTCCATGCCCCTTTAGCAAATACTGACTAAGTGAATGTTTTCAGATTTTGTGATCTCATCAGATTTTTCCCAAGCCCCATCAAGAGATCATGTTAAAAATACAGTTTCCACATGGTAGAGCTAAGTTATCTTTATTTTGAAAAAGAAGTGATCATGATTCAACTCTGTGCTAAACTATTTTCTGGAATCACTATGTTATAATCCTAAACTTTCTGACCACTGTATTATCATTACATTTAGATCCCAATCCAGGCTTTGCCACTACTTGCACAGAATTTGGGCAAATCCTGTACTGCTAAGCATTAGTTTCCTTAGATGTAAAATGGGACAGTGCTTACTCTTTCCTAGAACTGGAAAAGTAAAAATTTGGGCTGATCAAGAGTAATTAGATATTAAGGTATGGAGTTTGAGGATTTATAGAACACTATTGATTTTCCCCAACCTGGTTTTTGTATTCAGTAACTTACCTGTTTATCGAGATGCTTGAGGTGCATCTTTGTATTGTTTTCACTATGGTGAGGCAGTATTAATACCCATTGTAGCTGTATTGGCTATTGTAGTTTTAGGTGGTGGAAGCATGGTGCTACCAGTAGCAGAAGTGGATAGAGCTGAGGCTGTATTTGTGGTGACAGGTACTGAGTTGGCAGTTGTACCTATAGGACCGGTAGCTGCAACTGGAACAGTGGTGATAGGATTAGCTGCTGGTGTGGCAGTTTCTGCTATCATTGTGAGGGCTGGGACAGTAGGAGTTCCTTCAGGAGGTAGAGTGGTAAAATCTGCTGCAGATGTGGATTCTACAGTGGTTTCTGTGGATTCTCCAGAAAGCATTGTAGTAGATATGGCACTTGTGGCAGCTGTTGTGTGGAGAGTAGTATTATTGTTTGTAGTTTCTGTGTTACCATTGGAGTCAGTTGTTGACCCATTAATGGGAGTAGTCATTTCAGGCTCTGAGGTGTTAGAGTCCCATTCAGTGGGAATAGAACCTATTGAATGTGTAGAGTCAGTTGAAGAATGAGGTTCAGCAGTGGACACAGAAGTAACTGGAATTGTGGTGGCAGTACCCAATAGATTTGTACTGGTAATAGTGTGGCACCTGAGGCTGATGGTGTGATAGCAATACTTGTGGAGGCTGTAGCTGTTGCAGTGGTAGTTGCTATATGTATGGCAGTTGTTGATACAGCAGGTGCTGTAGTGCTAGACACAGATGTGGTATCTGCTGCTAAGGTTGTGGAATCAAGTATAGGGGTTGTGGCATCCTTGAGTAAAGTGGCATCTTCAACTGGAGTTGTGGCAGCTGCAGTCATTATGTCAACTGCTGAACCAGTAGCCACTTTATCCCCCAGAGTTGTTGCTTCAGGAATTTGGGTGAGAGTTTCACTGTTTCTGGTCAATGAACCAGGTTCAGTGATAGAGGCAGAAGTAGCTGGTGTGAGTGTCAAAGCACTTGGTACAGCTGTGACATCAGCACCTAGTACAGTTGTGGCACCAGAAGGAGATGTGGTACCAGTGACTGAAGGTATAGTAGCAAAGCTTGTGATGGCATCAGCCCCTGGAGTTATGCAGGTTCCTGTGGTTTCAGTGGTGGTTCCTGCAGATATTGTGGTTGTGGCTGAGGGAGTTGCTAAGGTAGCAACTGGAGATGTAGAATCTACTGCTGAGGATGAAGGGATGGTTATGCAGGTTGTATCAGAACATGGAGTTGAAGCATCTTTGGCTGGAGTGGTGGCAGCTTCAGTGGTTGTGTCATGGGCTATTTCAGTGGTAGTTTCACTCTTTGTAGTGATGACAACACTTGATATACCTGTAGTGGCACTGTCAGGTCCATGGGTGGTTGCAGAACTTGGAGCAACTGTGGCTGTGACATTAGGTGCAGCTGTGGCTGTGACACCAGGTGCAGCTATAGTTGTGGTGATATGTGCAACTGTGCTTGTACCTAATGCTATTGTGGTACCTGATACTGTTGTTAAGGCAGAACCAGGAGTAGTGGTAGTTGTACCAGGTATTTGTGTGGCAGTAGAAGCAATATTTGTTGAAGTACTAGATGACAGTGATACATCAATTCCAAGGGTTGTGTTGGCTTCCACAGGTATTGTGGCTGTGGCTGTGGTTGTGGCTGAAGCAGTTGTTGAAACAGAAGAAGCTGTGTCTGGTTCTGAGGTTGTAGCATCAAGTACTAGGGTTGTGGCTCCATTGTTTGAAGATGTGGTGAGAGCTGTGTTGGTTGATCCACTGGTTTTCTCATCAACTAGAGTAGTAACTTCAGTGGCTGTATAATCTATTGATTTAGTGGTTTCTTCAGTCACTATTGTGGTAGTTTCTGTGTTTGTGTCCTGTATTGATTCCCTAGTGTTTTCATCTGCTGTTAGAGTAGAATCAAGGTACTGGGTGGTAGTTTCTATAGCAGTGGTTAAAGCACTTGGTTCAGTTGTGGGGGCAGAAGCCACTGAAGATGTAACTGTAGCACCAGTTATAGTTGTGGTGGCAGTGTTAGGTCCAGTAGTGTTAGGAGGAGCAGCAAATGTGGTAGAACTTGTGGTTGAAGATGTGGAAGGTATTACACTTGCGATTTCAACAGGTGTGGAGGTTGTGGCTGCAGTAGTGGTGACAGCAATAGCAAGGAGTGTGGTACCTGTAATTTCTGAAGTTATAGAGGCGACTTGAGTGGTAGAATCATCTATGTCTGGTAGAGTGGTGTTATTTGTTGCATTTGCTTCATCATCTGAGGCATTTGTGGTAAAATTAGATGGCATAGTAGAATCAGAATCTAAGAGGGTCATGAGGACAGCTTCTGGCCTTGTAGAGGTTGCAGAACTGGAAGCAGCAGGTCCTTGAGGTGCAGATGCCACTGAAGGTACCTCTGATGTCTCCACAGATGTTGGGGCAGTTGTAGTGGAGTCAGTCTTTGTGAGTGTGGTACTTATTGCTGAGTTAATGGTTGGTATCTCTTGGGTTGTGGTGATAGCCAGTGGTGACAGATTATCAGGTGTCCTGGTTGTAGAAGCTAATCCCTGAGTTGCAATAGCAGTTGTACTAGTAGAGGTAACTGACACAGATGTTTTGCTGTTGGATACAGTATTAGTGATCATGGTCAAATTAGTAATAGCCCCAAGTACAGTAGTGATTGCACTGGTTGGGATATCAGTTAAGTGAGTTGGCTCAGTTGTAATATGTGCTATGGCTGTTTGATTTGTCTGCGGTTTATAGCAGGGTGGTTTCTGAGGCAAATGATGATGATGATGGTGGTGTAGGGAGTGAGATGAATTTTGGTATTATTTTGGTGGAGGGGGATGAGATTTCAGTAGACATTTCTGTGGTTGTCTTGGTTGTGGAAGACTTGGTCGTGGATGCAAAAGTTTAATTTGATGAGAATGAGATTTATCAAATGAGCAAGATGGAGATTTAGATGGAGCAGATGCATGGAAATTTGGTGGAAATGGTTTTGTGACTTTCTGGAAAGGTTCCCTTGAGTAGCCTGAAAATATGGACACTTTTCTTGCGTGACTTGAACGGATTTAGGTCCTTTTGCTTTAGATGATTTTGACCTTTTTTAAAAAGTATAGATTTCTTGTTTTTAGATTGTTTTACAATTTTGCCTGATGAAGGAGGTGGCTTTTTTGTTCCTTGAAGGGAGTTAAATGTATTTGCACTTTTCTTGGAAGGTTTAGGCAGTTGTGTTTTGGATTTATTTAAACTTTTACTTGCTGCAAGAGTTGTGGGCTGCTTTTTTCAGACTCTTTCATAGATTTACTTTTTGCAAGGGGTGCTTTTGCAGTTTTTGTAACTGCTGAGGGTTGATTCTGTTGTTTTTTGGCAGGTGTAGATTTCTTTTTGGCTAGAGGTCTTTGAGGTATGGCTTGAGCAGATACGGGCTGTTTGAAATGTATTGTAGCAGGTGTTGATGGCTCCTTTTTAGCCATTTTTAGAGTTTTGCTGGTTGTTACAGATGGTTTTGGCTTTGTTATTGACTGATTCAGTTGTTTCTTGGTGGGTGTAGACAAAGACTTTTTATGTTTCTGTATAGCTTTCTTTTTGGCCAGGGGTGCTTTTGCAGCTGATTTAATTAGACTTACCTGATTTTGCTGTTTCTTTACAGGTATAGATTGAGATGTTGTTGTTGTTGTTAAGTGCCGTCGAGTCGTTTCCGACTCATAGCGACCCCATGCACAGCAGAACGAAACACTGCCTGATCCCACACCAGCCCCACAATCCCTGCTATACTCGAGCCCATCATCGCAGCCACTGTATCAATCCATCTCGTTGAAGGCCTCCCC
>NW_006921685.1:5370762-5390005 GCF_000298275.1 Orycteropus afer afer | reverse complement strand
TGCTCCCGAAGACCTGGTCCCTCTCGGTAGGGTAACAAGGGAACGTGTTCAGTGCAGATCAGTGAGTAAGCACAAGCCTGCCTTGTTTCAGTGCCTATGCTTAAAAGATAGTTTAGGATTGAGATAGTTTAGGGTTTTTTAGGTTTTTCTTTTTTGCCAGAGTTTTTTTGGAACTGAAGGTCTCCCTTCTTTTGCTTGAGTAGACTGCTTGCTGGCAGTTTTAGACAAGGGGATTTAGATGTATTTGGCCTTTTCTTTGATGCTGTTTGTGTTTTCAGTACTGAGTTTAGTATTTGAGGCTGATTCATTTGTTTCTTGGCAGGTGCAGTAAAGGATTTTTTGGATTTCTTTACTATTGTACTTTTGGCTGTAGGTGCTGTCCTTTTTGTTGCAACTGCTGTTAACTGATTGAGCATTTTCTTGGGAGGTGTTGACACTATATTTTTAGACTCAGTTATACTTTTTTTTGGCTGGAATTTTTTTGGCAACTGCTTTAACTGCTAAGGCCTGGTTCTGTTCTTTCTTAGCAGATGAGGATGGATGCTCTTTAGATTTTGGTAGACTTTGGGTTTGAAGTTTTTGGTGGCACTTTCATTGCTCTGGATCTAGATGACTGTTTTACGGATGATGTAGATTAGAATTTTTTAGAAGATTTCTTCTTAAGTAGAGATGTTTTTGGAGCTGCTTTAATTGTAAATTGACTTTATTTTTCCTTAGCAGATGCAAATTGGGGTTTCTTAGATTTTTTTGTACTTCTTTTTTGTACTACTGCAGTCTTTCTTGACTGTTTCTTGGCAGTTGCCAGTTGGGTTTTCTTAGGGTGTTTCAAAGTTTTGCTTGCCTTCAATGGGGTATTTTGTTCTGCTAGACCAGATGAATGGAGAGTCAGTCTTTTGTTAACAGAGCTCTTAGGACTGGCTTGTAGAGTTTGTGTTTGTAATGACTAGGTGGATTTTTTCTTTTCATCCACTCTCCTTGAAATTGAGGATAATTGGCTGGCTTCTTTGTTAGTCAGTGCAGAAAAGGATGTAGCCCTGGGAGGCAGAGACCTTGATTTTGGGGAACTGACAGATAAGGATGGTGTCTTTTGGAGGGATCTGCTGACAGGTGAAGCATGAGGCTTCCTAGTGGGTTTGGTAGATAGAAATCTGCTATCTGATGTCCTAAAAGTGGAACTTTGGACTGATGGACTGTTGGTCATCTTTCCTATTGTCCGGTGCTGTGATTTCTGACTCTCAGTGTATTGCAGAGGGAGGACAATAGAATATTACCAAGTGAGATGTTCCCTCAGTTACTGTTTGATATTTTCATTTGTATTATGGAAATAGGTCTCTGTTCCTTAGGTTTAGAGGTGCTTTTGTTTTGAATATCCTATAAAGTTATGATAAATTAAAATCTAAATTTAAAATAACAGGGAAAATAAGTGGATGATTAGAGAAAGAAGACATTGTTGCTGTCAGCTTCCATCAGGTAGATTTTGTCTCACAGCAGCCCTAGGTGAAGAAGCAGAACTGTGCCATAGGGTTTTCTAGGCTGTACTTTTTGTAAGAGTACATCATCAGGTCTTTCTTTCACGGAGTCCCTGGTGGGTTGCAACTGCTAACCTTTTATTAGCAGATGAGCACTTTACAGTAACATCAGCAGGGCTTCTTGAGAAAGTATCTGGGCATTACTTTTAAGCATTTAGAGTATTTATCAAGAAAATACACTGAAATAAAGAGGTGTAATTTTGGGAAATTCAATGAACAGATTTGGTAAAAGACCACCATCAAGTCTATTAACACTTGTTTTTGTCTTAAGGACTGCAGAGAGAAAATCACTGTATATCTTTTATGAACTAACCAAAGAATCACATAATAAAGCAACAATGCTACATGGAGCTCAAAGAAAATATCACAGCTAAACTCCAGTTTAGAAATTATAGGAAAGGGATGTGTTTGTTGTTGAATTCAGGAAACTGGCTATGATAAAAATGCAGCCAAAAAAGTTTAGCTTTGTCTGAGGTGCTTGATGCTGTGGGAATAATTCTACAAGGAAATAATACTGATGGCAGAAGGGAAAGATCCTGAGAATGACACATGGTTGGTGAAATAGAATTGAACAGACAGTTGAATTTACCAGTAATTCTAAAAGTAGTGGATACTCTGCTCTGGTAGCGTAGTGCCTAAGGCACTTGACTGCTAACCAGAAGGCTGGAGGTTCAAACCCACCAGCTACTCCTTGGAAGGAGGTTTGGGCAATCTACTTCCGTAGTGATACTGCCTCAGAAACTCAAGGAGGGGTTGCTATGAGTCGGGTCTCAATGGCAAATAACAACAACAACAACATGCTCTGTGATTCAAGCCATTAAAAAAAAAGCTAGTGAATAGTACATAATCAAATCAGAGAAACAGAAGAAAGTAGTTTTTTTTTGAACTGTGCAAAATATACTAAAGAGAAAAAAAAGCCACACAATTCAAGAGACCTAGGCTTAGAGAAATACATAAAAATCTAGCTGCACAAGTCATGTTTCAGACAAGTATGAAATGTAATTGTTTTTAGATTAATATCTAAATTTGAGTGAATGGTGCATTAATTACCCAGTAGACACCATCTTTTTGTCACTGGGTTTCCAATTTAAGTGTAAGAACATGTTACAGCTCTTGATCATGAGAATGCAATAGAAAACCCAAAAGCTCAGTGGAAACAAATTTGAGAGATGGGTAATCTGATTCTCACTTTTAACCTCCAGAGAGTAACTTCCTTTAAATGGAGGTTATGGGTTTATGGGAACACTGAAGGAAAGTGGAGATCTTGGTACTTGCTTTGTTAGTTTAGTTCTTTTCCTCCAAATTTATATGAAGATTTTGTCATACCTTCCCCTCTTCAACAGATATGCGTTCTTTCTTCTGCTTTTCTCTCTGTTTTACTCTCTTTCCCTCCCTTCCTCATATCCCTTTGTTTTGCCTCTTCTCAAATTCCAGGTGATTTTAAGTAGACGTGTTTATTGTATGAGTATTGAAATCATAGTTAATTGTTCCTGCTTCTGTTTCTTTTCTTTTTTAGTGCAGTGCCATAATCTCTGGTAGCGTAGTGCCTAAGGCACTTGACTGCTAACCAGAAGGCTGGCGGTTCAAACCCACCAGCCACTCCTCAGAAGGAAGATGGGGCAATCTATTTCCATAGTGATACTGCCTCGGAAACCCAAGGAGGGGTCGCTATGGGTTGGGTCTGACTTGACGGCATGTAACAACAACAACAACAAGCCATAATCTCATTCTGAACCCCATTTTCATATAACATAGCTCTTAATTTTAAGCAGTTATTCTCATTTAAAACACACTCTTCTATAAGTGTGTGGCATCATACCTGGAAACAAATTACAAAGACCAGTGTGAGCAGAGTCAGGCTAAAGCCTTCGTCCTGTCCTTTTAACTCCTGTAAATAAAGAAACAAGATAAAATTTACTTTAATGTAATGGGACATTAATCAAACTTTCCAGTGGTACAAAATTACAATTTTAAGAATAACAAAAACATTCCCCTAAAATAAAGTTAAAATATGAATGTGAAATTACAAGGGTACAGGTATAGTTTTTGAAGATACCATCTTTCTTTCCATTTGGTGTACTAATGAAATTAATAGTTTTTTTTTAATTTCTTATATAAAAGAGAACATAATCTTCTAATTCCTGATAGAAGCCCAGCACATACTCAGTGAGGCTGTCACTGCACACACACATATTGCACACACACAAACACATACATGAACCCTCATCTAAATTTGCTCCACTGGCATCATTTAGGAAAATTACACTGATTATGGCATAAAGAGAATTTTAGGAAGGTAGATAGCATGATGTTAAGTTCAGGGGTCAGTCAACTTAATGAAACTCAACTCCTCGATGTATGATGTTTGACATGCACCCTAGAGTATTATGTTTCAAGATCAAGTTCCATGAAATTCTGGTGTCTATGATGTTATTTGATTATCTCTTCTTCTTTCCAATTTAGATTTTTTAATTGGCAGGATCTTGTATTTGTACTTTTGAAAGTATTTTATAATATATAATTCTGTATTTTGCATGCTGATAACTCATCTTTGAATGATGCATACTTCACAATTAAAAATACTGAATAATTTAATCTATTTCTGATCTAGATTAGATTTAGAACAATGGCAAGTTGATCTCCCTAAGATAGGATGGCTGTGTAGATGTTGTTGTTGTTGTTAGGTGCTGTTGAGTTGGTTTCTTCTCATAGTGATCCTGTGTACAACAGAACAAAACACTCACCTGGTCCTGTGTCATGGAGAGGTATACATGATGCCAGATTACTGGGATGAGTAAACAGACAAAAAGCCTTCTGATGTGAGATTGTTGTGAAGGGAAAATGGAAAATCATGAAAACCTGTTCTTACCTTGTTGTTGTGTTGTTGTTATGTGCTGTCAAGTCAGATCCGACGCATAGTGACCCCTCCTTGGGTTTCCGAAGCAGTATCACTATGGAAGTAGATTGCCCCATCTTCCTTCCGAGGAGTGGCTAGTGGATTTGAACCACCAGCCTTCTGGTTAGCAGTCAATTGCTTTGGGCACTATGCTACCAGAGCTCGCGTTCTTACCTTAGGGAAGCTCATTATAAATGAGATTTACAAACACTCTAGAACCATGTGTTTTATGATAATGAGGACCTTCCCTACCCTAACTGCCAACAGATCAACTTCTGGAGTCATCATCAGAAAACCTCTGAAACTACGTGGCATTTCATTCTGAATCTGAACTGAATCAATTTCACATTATGATCGTTCCCCATAAAACTGGGTCTCTCCCAGTGTTTCTCATGTCAGTGAATGGCTAATTAATCACTCAGTGATCAACCAGCATCCTAAGAATGAGTCCTGATGTTTCCCTGATACCTCTATATACACCACCATCTCCTAGACAGTGTTTTGAATCAGTTAACTTCCTTCCATCCCCACCAACATCATGGTATTTAAGTTAGCATCATATCTCATCTGGTCCATTCCCTGACAGAGACTACATTGTTGTTGTTAGTTGCTGTTGAGTTGATTCAAATTCATAGTGACCCCATGTGTGCAGAGTAGAACAGCTCCAAAGTGTTTTTGAGTCTGTGAGTTTTTTGAAGCAGATGACCAGGCCTGTCTCTAGAGGCACCATTGGGTGGGTCAAACTGCTAACCTTTCAGCTAGTAGTTGAGTATTTGACAGTTTGTACCACCCAAGGATACTAACAAAGACTACTGAAATCCTATTATGTGCTAGGCTACCACCTAAGAAATCCAAGAAGGGGTCACTATGAGTCATATTTGACTCGATGGCAGTGAGTTAGTTAGTTACTGTTTTAGGAGATAGAGATAAAGAGAGAACAGTGCAAGATCCCTGCTTTATTGTAGTTTTCTTTCTTGTGATTACCAAAACAATATTTCACTATTTTCAGTCCAACACTATAATCATCATTATTTTCTATAAAATACAAATATGATTACTCTAGTTTCTTGATTAAAGTCCTTTATGAAGTTCCCATTGCTCTTTATTTAAAGCCAAACATTCTTCAAATTTGTTTTACGGCCCTTTGCAACTCAGCCTTCACTGTTCTTAAGTCACTTTTCTTCAGTAATGTCCACATGATGTGTATGTTTCATTATGATGCTCTTTTCTTCCTCAAATGCCTTGACATATCCTATTTCACACACCTGACTACAGTAAACCTTCTTATTCTATCTACTTATTGTAACAATTGCAATCAATTTAGCCAATGATGTGTTTGTAGTAAAATCTACTACTTATCCTACAGGATGGAGTTTTGTATAGGGTTTCACAAAGAAACACAAAGTTTTGTATAGTGTTTCTTTGTTTCCTTGGCTTCTGTGAAACCATCCTATCTTGACTTTCTTCATACCCTTTAAAAGTCTTTTCTTAGGGTTTTTCATCATTCTTTGTTATTCTCCATTCATTTTAGTGTTCTGGTTTCACACATTCACTCTATAATAATCTTCCTGTGCAAGTCTTGCATCTATAGTAATAAACCAAACCAAACGTACTGCCATCAAGTCAGATCCAACTCATAGCCACACCTCCTTGGGTTTCCAAGGTGGTATCACTACAGAAGTAGATTGTCCAACCTTCCTTCTGAGGAGTGGCTGGTAGGTTTGAACTGCCACCCTTCTGGTTAGCAGTCAAATGCCTTAGGCACTATGTCACCAGGGCTACCATTTATATGGTGACTTCTGAGTTAATTGATTAAGACCCATATATCCAACTGTTTCATGAACACCTCCATTTGATTTTATCATTGTACAATTAACCCAGTATGTACAAAATTACACTCAGTTGTGCCCCATAGTTCTTGATTGAGAAACATGGCCATAATAGAGAAAAAGAAGATTCTGAACCAAGAATGCCCTAGAAACTATGGAATTATCCAACCCATTACCTTGAGAGGGGTATCTCCTTGGATCTTGGTCAGGACTTGTTTCTTCTTGACTCAGCTATTTCCTGTAAAACTTGAAGTCTCTTGATGGAAAAAGAACTAATTGAGTGGTTCTTCTGTCTAATAAGGCAGTTCTACTTCCCTACATCCCTCCTACTTTTCATCTATTGATTTGTGGTTGGAGAATTTGTGCTAGGAAGTAACAATACATATATAGGATTGTTCCAGTTTAATTCAGAAGTGTTTGCCCTTTGGATTTTCTCTCCAGGAACTATATCTTATCTTTTACTTGGAAGGAGTAAGGATAGAATCTGACAGTTAACAAATTATATATGTTAACACTATAGCTTCTGTGTTTTTTCATTCATTTTAAGAAAAAATATGTTTTAATATCTAATCTGTAGTTTTATAGTTATTTACATATTGTCAAAAATTTCTAAAATTTTGAAACTTAATCAACCACATTTTGAAGTCTGCTTCAATATTCCAAAGTTTAATAGAATTGAAGTGATCAGTGTCTGGAAGTATTTAGTAAGATGATATAAACAATCATTTCTCCATTGGGTTAAAATACATTTAAGCATTTAAACTCAAAATGTTCATGTTAAAGAAATTTTTGAAATGTTTACTCCACTGCACCCCATCCCATCCTCTCACAACTCTTTTGACTTAGAATCCCCTAATATTTGATTGAAGAACACATATTTAATTATATAATAATTATTGCCTCCTGAATATTTTTCAATTGTATTTTCATATGGCTGTGCACACGAAAATGTAGATGATTTTCATTTGGCATGCTTAATTTTACATGGATTTATTTACCATTTTCACATATTAGTCTGTGTTAAACTATACATCAGAAAAATAATAAGTGTTCTGAATCTGAATAAATATAACTGTGAGAACTCATCGGTGTATTTAAGGCAAAGATGCAAAATGTTTTATAAGGCATTCCTAGAATGATAACAAAAGAGCACTAAACTTGGAATTAGAAGCCTAGGTTTAACTTCCAGCTCTGCCATTTTATTACTATGTGACCTTGGAAAACTAATGTGTAAATGCTGTTTCTCATCTCTAAGTGAGATTCATACCTGTCTTATTTCCCTAAATGATTGATGTTAGAACTAAGTTAGAATGCTAATGAAAACCCTTCATTACACTATTGTCAAATTATTATTTTAAATCTAACTTTCTATGTACTGAATTTTCCCAGTATCTGTCAGTATTATTTACATAGGTATTTAATATAACATTTACTCTCAGCATTGATGTCTTTGAAATGACAACCTTTATTTATTTATTCATTCAACAGATAATTATTTAACATGCTCTCTGCGTTAGATATTGTGGATTCAACAGAGAACGAGACCCAATTCCTGACTTGAGGGGCTAATGTGTTATTGGAAAAAGGTATAATACAACAAGAAAAGAATGACTTTTTTTCAATTTTTTTGTTTAATAGAACAAGTAAACTTTCACTCAGCCATTCCTCTTGGACAAACTTTCTACATACATCTGAAATCTGTGAAGACCAGGAGTCAGAGTTTGGCTGCACTTGAGTTACTGGATGCCTGCATGTTAATCAAATCATAATAAAGCATATACAACAATAATATAAAATGTTGTCTCTTCTGAGAACTGAGGTAATCCTTTATATTACCTATATTTCCAATGGTTAAACTGATTTGACTCATAGAAAGGTGTGCATTCTCTTTTATATTTGTCTGTATTTTAGAATGCTAATCATTATATACTGCTTTATGAAGTCAATATGAATTTAGGTATTCTGATTTATAGGTTTCATTTTGATTAAATATTAGAATATAATAGAGTACTTTAGGTTATAGTATGCATATTCCATGTTTTGAGATTACATTTAACAATTTTTTAAGGAAAGCCCTTCTATAAATATTTTGTCATTTGATAACATTATAAGCTTTATGTTTATGTAAAAATTATTCATGCCTTCTCCAAAGTGAACTCAAGGATATTCAGAAAGTTTTAGGAAAATAGGCCAAGTTTTTTGTGACTGTTAATAAAATTAATTAAACAGTCATTAAATGTTATTGTTGGAGGAAATAGATTATTAATCATTTCACATTTAATCACTAATCAAGATTAATTAAGACATTAAGAGCTTGGAAATATTCCTATCAAACTTTTGGGGATTACCACAACTTAGTTGCATTTATATCAGGTTGTTGTGAATGAAATGGGAGAAGCATTGCTGATATGTGATTGATATTAAATAGGAGATTTCAGAGTAATTTCCCCATTTGTCCCAAAATATGCTTTAGAAACACAAGTCATTATGAAACAATTAACTAGTAGAGATTTTGAAAGAAAAAGCATTTGGAGATCAGAAAATCTGTGTTCAGAAGGGAAGATAAAGGTGGTTGGAGAAGTAGTGTCTACAATCTTACCTTAATTTCAAATTGTGGATGTTGCTGCTGTTATTAAGTGCGATTGGTCATCTCTGACTCATAGCAACCTTATGTATGACAGAGCAAAACACTGCCTGGTCCTATGCTATCTCCACAATTGTTGCTATGTTTGAGCCCAGTTTTTGCAGTCAGTGTGCTAATCTATCTTACTGAGGCTTTCTTCCTCTCTTTCATTGACCCTCTACCTTACCAAAAATGATGTCCTTCTCCAAGGTCTGATTTCTCAAGATAACTAGTCCAAAGTACATGAGATGAAGTCTCATTATCTTCCCTTTAAGGAATATTCAGGATTTATTTCTTCCAAGACAGATTTATTGGTTCTTATTCCAGTCCATAAATATGACTTTGGTTATAGTAGTGATGCTGGAGATTGCATCATAGAATTTTGAAAGACCAACGACTTATTCATTGCAAATACTCTTTTTTTTTTCCCCCAACACCATAAACAGTGGCTATACACATGGACTTCACCAGGTAGAATACACAGGAATCAGATTGACTACATTTGTGGAAAGAGGCGATGGAGAAAAACAATTTTCTTCAGTCAAAACAAGAATGAGAGTTGACTGTAGAAGAGTTGCATTGCTCGTATGCAAGTTTAGGTTAAAGCTGAAGAAAATTAAAACAAGTGCAAGAGAACCAAAATACGACCTTGGTTATAAAACCCACCTGAATTTAGAGACTGTCTGAAGAATGTATTTGACACATTGAACGTCAATGACCGAAGACCAGATGAATTGAAGGATGACATCAAGAATGTCTTACATGAAAAAAATAAAGGGTCATTAAAAAGACAAGAAAGGAAGAAAATACCAAAATGGATGTCAGAAGAAACTCTGAAACTTGCTTTTGAATAAAAAGTAGCTAAAGTGCATGGAAGAAAGATGAAATAAAAGATCTGTATAGATGGTTTCAAAGAGAACCTTGAGAAGACAAAGTCAATTATTATGATGAAATGTGCAAAGACCTGGAGTTAGAAAACCAAAAGGGAAGAACACAATCAACATTTCCCAAGCTGAAAGAACTGAAGAAAAAATTCAAGCCTCGAGTTGCAATATTGAAGGATTCTATGGGTGGTGTAGAGCCTAAGACATTTGACTGCTAAACAGAAGGCTGGCAGTTGAAACCCATCAGACACTCCTCAGGAGAAGGTTGGGTAATCTACTTCTGTGGTCATATCACTTAGAAATCCAAGGAGGGGTTACTATGAGTCAGATCCAACTCCATGGCAGTGATTTTTTTTTTTTTCTTTGGTGGGCAAAATGCTGAATGATGCAGGAAACATCAAAAGAAAATGGAAAGAATACACAGAGTCACTGCATCCAAAAGAATTGGTCAATGTTCAGCTATTTCTGGAGGTAGCATATGATTAAGAACCAATGGTATTGAAGGAAGAAATCCAAATTGCACTGAAGGAATTGGAAAAAAAAAAAAAAAAAGGCTCCAGGAACTGATGGAATACTGATTGAAATGTTTCAACAAATGGGTGCAGTGCTGGAGGTGCTCACTCATTTATGACAAGATATTTGTAAGATAGCTACCTGGCCAACTTACTGGAAGAGGTTGATATTTGTGCCCCTTCCAAAGAAAGGTGGTCAAACAGACTGGAAATTATTGAATCATATCATCAATATCACAGGCAAGTAAAATCTTGCTGCAAATAGTTAAAACAAAACAAAACAAAAACAGCTGCAGCAATATGTTGACAAGGGGCACCCAGGAATTCAAGCTGGATTCAGAAGAGGATGAGGAATTTCATCAGTGAGAAATATCACTGATGATGTCAGATGCATCTTGGCTGTAAGCAAAGAATACCAAAAAGATGTTTACCTGTGTTTTATTGACTATGGAAAGGCATTGGACTATGTGGATCATAAAAAATTATAGATAACATTGAGGAAAATGGGAATTAAAGAACCCTTAATTATGCTCATGAACCTGTACATAGACCAATAGGCTGTTGTTTGAATAGAACAATGGGGCACTGCATGGTTTAAAATCAGTAGTAGTGTGCATCAGGTTTGTATCCTTTCACCATACTTATTCTCTCTGTATAGTGAGCAAATAATCCAAGAAGGTTGACTCTATGAAGAAGAATGCAGCATCAGAACCGGAAGAAGGGTCATTAACAATCTACAATGTGCAGATGACAGACACATCCTTGCTTGCTGAAAATAAAGATGACTTAAAGCACTTACTGATGAAGATAAAAGACTCCACTCCAGAGTATGGGTTACACCTCAACATAAAGAAAATGAAAATTCTTGCAACTGGACCAATAAGGAGCATCATGGTAAATGGAGAGATTGAAGATGTCAAAGATTACATTTTACTTGGATCTACAGTCAACACCCATGGAAGCAGCAGTCAGGAAGTGAAACATCATATTCCACTAGCAAAATCTGCTGCAAAAGACCTCTTTACAGTGTTAAGAAGCAAAGATATCACTTTACAGACTAAGGTGCACCTTAACCAAACCTTGGTATTTTCATTTGCCTTATATGCATGTGAAAGCTAGACAATGAATAAGGATGATTAAAGAAGAATTGGTGCCTTTGAATTATGGTGATGGCAAAGAATACTGAGAATACCATGGACTATCAGAACTAACAAATTTGTCCTGGAAGAAGTGCAGCCTCAATGCTCCTTGGAAACGAGGATGGTCAGACTTCATCTCACCCACTTTGCTAATGTGGTCAGAAGGGACCATTCCCCTGGAGAAGGCTGTCATGCTTGGAAAAGTGAAGGGTCATCAAAAAAGAGGAAGGCCCTCAATGAGATGGATTGGCACAGTGGCTGCAATGATGGGCTCAGGTATAGCAAAGATTGTGAGGTTGGCGCAAGAGTAGGTGGTGTTTTGTTGTACATTGGGTTGCTATGAGTTGGAGATGTCTTGACAGTATCTAAAACAACAACAACAACAATAACAATCAATAAAGAGCTTAAAATAGATGTTTATTTATTAATAAAAGCTATGGTGCTGCATAATTTTTTCTATGGCTTGGTCTTGACAAATACTTTTGCATACCTTTTTTAAAAAGTGTGATTGAATCCTTATCCACTGTATATATTTTATTGAAATTTAATCATCATTAATATTGCATTATTTGGAGAATTAACAAATGCTCCTTTTATAAAAGTGGTGTCAGCTTCAAAGTCATTGACAAAATCCACAGATTAGACCCATAGACCCACATATGGAGTGCCAAGAGGACACATCTTTTACTACAATGATGAGGACAAAATTTTCAAAGTAAGCACCAGAATCCGTGAAGACTGCTGTGATTGTTATTTTATGGAAGTCAGATTGACAGTGGGAACTGTGTTAATTGAATTAAGACACCTAACTATAATGGGGCTGATTGGACCTAGGGTGGTATGGGCCAAGTGCAGCACTTAGTTGACAAGCACAAGGTGGGTTTGGTTACAGTAATGGACAGCAGAGTCACAGCAATAATCAGAATAGTCTGACTCATATGGATGGAAATAGATGGGAAATCTAATATTTACCTGATCTACAAAACTGGAAAAATTCTAGGCCAAGTGAGTGGCAGGTTAACTTGAGTCACCCAAATACAGTCATGCCCCTCAATCAATTCCCAGACTTAAGGTGGTTTACAGACTTACAATCCCTTGAATGAAGGGAAGGCTGTGACCCCTGGAGGAACGATCCTACTACACTACCAAAAATTTATACTGTTACTCTTTCTCCCAGCCTTCCCCAAAGAGATCTATGGCCTTTTATGATAGTGACAGTTCACTGGGGAAAAGGAAGTAATAAGACTTTTTGGGGAATTACTGGACACTGGCTCTGAATTGACACTAATTTCCAGGAGATCCAAAATGTAACTGTAGCCCACCAGTGAGAGTGGGGGTGTGCGGAGTTCAACTTTTAAAGGAGTTTTAGCCCGGGTCTGTCTCATAGTGGGTCCTCAAAACTATCCTGTAGTGATCTTCCAAGTTCCAGAATGCATAATTGGAATAGACATTCTCAGCACCTGGCAGAACCCCACATTGGATCCCTGAAATGTGGAGGAAGGGATACTATGGTAGGAAAAGTCAAGTGGAAGCCATTAGAGCTTCTCCCAGCTAGGAAAATAACAAATGAAAAGCAAAGCCATATTTCTGGAGATATTACAGAGACTAGTACCACCATCAATGACTTGAAAGATGAAGGGGTGGTGATTCCCACCACATACCCATTTAACTCACCTATGTGGCCTGTGCTCAGTGTATGCTCTGCATATAGATTGAATAAGTATGGTGAAAGGATACAACCCTGACACACTCCCTTACTGATTTAAACCATGCAGTATCCCCTTGTTCTGTTCAAATGACAGCCTCCTGCTCTGTGTACAGGTTCCTCATGAGGACTATTAAGTCTTCTCAATGTTATCTATAATTTGTTATTAACAACTTGCAATATGCAGATGACAACTTTGCTTGTTGAAAGTGATGACTTGAAGCACTTCTAATGAAGATTAAAGCTACAGTGTGCAGTATAGATTATATCTCAACATGAAGAACATAAAGAAATAAAAAATCCTCACAACTGTACCAATAAGCAGCATCATGATTAATGGAGAAAAGATTGAAGTTATCAAAGATTTCATGTTACTTGATTCCATAGTCAACAACAATGGAAGCAGCAGTCTGGACATCAGACAATGTATTGCACTAGACAAATCTGCTGCAAAAGACCTCTTTAAAGTTCTGAAGAGAAAAGATGTCTCTCTGAAGGCTAGGGTGCACCTAACCTAAGCCATGGTGCTTTCAATCGCCTCATATGCATGTGAGAGCTGGTTGATGAATAAAGAAGACCAAAGAAGAGTTGAAGTTTTTGACTTGTGGTGTTGGTGAAGAATACTGAAACTCCCATGGACTGCCAAAAGAACTAACAAATCTGTCCTGGAATAAGTGCAACCAGAATGCTCCTTGGAAGAGAGAATGGACAGACTTCATTTCACCTACTCTTCTCTTCTTGTCAGAAGAGACCATTCATTCCCTGGAGAAGGATATGATGCTTGGTAAAATGAAGAGTCAATGAAAAACAGGAAGGCCCTCAATGAGATGGATTGACAGAGTGGCTGCAATGATGGGCTCAGATCCATCAAGGATTGTGAGACTAGCATAGGACCCGGCAGTGTTTTGTTCTGTTGTACATAGTGTTGCTATGAGTAGGAGCTGACTTGACAGGACCTAACAACAACACACCACGTGGCCTATGAAAAAAGCAGATGGATCTTAGAGAATGACTGTGGATTATTGTAAACTTAAGCAGGATGTGACTTCAATTGCAGCTGCTGTTCCAGAAGAGGCTTCATTGCTTGGGCAAACTAATACACCTCCAGGTATTTGGTATGCATCTATTGATCCGGCTAATGCCTTTTACTCAATTCTTGTTTCAAAGGATGACCAGAAGCCATTTACTTTCAGCTGGCATGGCCAGCAATAAACCATTACCCTCCTACCTCAGGGGTATATCAACTCTCCAGCAGTATGTCACAGTGACCTTGATCACCTTTACCCTCCACAGGATGTCACATTGTTACATTACATTGAAGATATTATACTAACTTGCTCTGTTATTGTTGTTATGTGCCATCAAGTCGGACCCAACTCATAGCAAACCCTCCTTGGGTTTCCGAGGCAGTATCACTACGGAAGTAGATTGCCCAACCTTTCTTCTGAGGAGTGGCTGGTGGGTTTGAACCGCCAGCCTTCTGATTAGCAGTCAAGTGCCTTAGGCACTATGCTAGCAGAGCTCCTCAACTTGACCTAGTAAATTAGAAATAACAATGACTATAGACTTATTGGTAAGACATTTGCATGCTTGAGGGTAGGAAATTAACCCAACAAAAATTCATGCGCTATCTATCTCAATGAAATTTCTAGGGGCCAATGTGGTGGAACATACCGAGGTATCTCTCTACTAAAGTGAAGGATAAATTATTGCATCTGGTCCCTCCTACAACTATAAGGAGGCAAGGAGCTCTGGTAGCATAATGCCTAAGGCACTTGACTGCTAACCAGAAGGCTGGCTGTTCAAACCCACAGCCACTCCTCGGAAGGAAGGTTGGGCAATCCTACTTCCGTAGTGATACTGCCTCAGAAGCCCAAGGAGGGGTCACTATGAGTCAGGGCCGACTCAACGGCAAATAACAACAACAACAACAACATACCTAATGATTCTCTTTGAATGTTGGAAACAACATATCCCTCATTTGGGTGTGTTATTACAGTCTATTTACCAAGTGACATGAAAAGCTGCTAATTTTGAGTGGGGCCCAGAACAAGAGACAGGTTCAGGCTGCCTTGCAAGCCACTTTGCCACTTGGGCCATATGATCAATCTCATCCAGTGGTGCTTGAAGTAGCAGTAGCAGATAGATATGCTGTTTGGAGACTATAGCAGGCCCCTATTGGTGAATCATAGTGCAGACCTTTAGGATTTTGGAACAAAGCTCTACCAGCCACTGAAGATGACTACTCTCTTTTTGTGAAACACTATCTGGCTTTGGTTACTTAGTTACTGTTCCTTATTACAGACTGAACTCATAACCATAGGCCACCAGATCACAATGCAGCCTGAACTGTGAATTGGGTGTTGTTTTGACCCACAGAGTTATAAAGTTGGACATGCATAACAGTACTCCATCATTAATTGGAACTTGTATTGAATGGGGCAAATCTGCTGTAAAAGACTAAAATGTTAGGAAGCAAAGATGTCACTTAGAAGACTAAGGTGTGCCTAACCCAAACCATGGTATTTTTGATCACCTCATATGGTTGTGCAAGCTGGATAATGAATAAGGAAGACTGAGGAAGAGTTGATGCCTTTGAATTATGTGTGGTGAAAATACTGAAAATATCATGGACTGCCAGAAGAATGGGAGCTCTGGTAGCATAGTGCCCAAGGCACTTGACTGCTAACCAGAAGGCTGGCGGTTCAAACCCACCAGCCACTCCTTGGAAGGAAGGTTGGGCAATCTACTTCCATAGTGATACTGCCTGAGAAACCCAAGGATGGGTTGCTACGAGTTGGGTCTGACTCGATGGCAAATAACAACAACAGCCAGAGAATAAACAATTTGTCCTGGAAGAAGGGCAGCCAGCATGCTCCTTAGAAGTGAGAATGGCCAGACATTATCTCACCTGCTTTGGTCATGTTGCCAGGAGGGACCATTCCCTGGAGAATGATACCATGCTTGATAAAGTGAACGTCAGTGACAAAGGGAAAGACCCTCAACAAGATGGATTGACACAGTGGCTGCAATAATGGGCCCAAGTATAGCTAGGATTGTGAAGAAGGCACATGACTGAGTAGTGTTTTGTTCTGTTGTACATTTGGTCACTAAGAGAGCCAACTTGATGGCACCCAACAACAACAAAATATAAGAAATTGGGCTCAAGCAGGACCTGAAGATACAAGTAAGTTGCCTGAGGAAGTGGTCCAAATGCCCATGGTCTCCACTCCAGGCATATTAACTTCTCTCTCCCAGTCAGCACCAGTGGCTTCATGGTGAGTTCCTTATGATCAGTTGACAGAGGAAGAGAAAATTCATGCCTTGTTACAGATGGTTTTGAGAGGACATGCATGCACCACTCAAAAGTGGATAGCATCATAACTGCAGCCCCTTTCTGGGACCTCCCTGAAGGACAGTGGTGATGGAAATCAACCCAATGGGCAGAGCCTCTAGCAATGCATCTGGTTGTTCATTTTGTTTGGGAGGAGACAGGGCCAGATATGTGATTGTATACTGATTCATGGGCTGTGACAAATGGTTTGGCTGGATGGTCAAGGACTTGGAAGGAATATGACTGGAAAGAGATATGTGGATAGACCTTTCTGAATGTACAAAGAAGTGAAGATATTTGTGTCTCATAGTGAATGCTCACCAAAGGGTGACCTTGGCAGAGGAGGATTTTAAGTCTAGTGGATAGGATGACATGTTTTGTGGAAATCAGTCATCTTCTTTCCCCAGACACTCTTGTCATTACTTAATGGACTCATGAACAAAGTGGCCATTGTGGCAGGGTTGTAAAGTATGTATGAGTTCAGCAACATGGAATTCCACTCACCAAAACCTACTTGGCTACAATAACTGTTGAGTGACCAATCTGCCAGAAGCAGAGACCAACACTGAGTCCACAATATGGAACCATCTCTTGGGGTGATCTGCCAGCAACCTGGTGGCAGGTTGATTACAGCAGAGCACTTCCATCATGGAAAGCACAGTATTTTTCTTTTTTTTTTTTTTTCCTTACTGGAATAGCACTTACTCTGGATATGGATTTGTCTTCTCTGCACACAATGCTTCTGACGAAACTACTGTCCATGGACTTAGAGAATGACTTACCCAGTGTCATGGTATCCCACACAGCATCACCTCAGATCAAGGGATTCACTTCACAGCAAGTGAAGTGCAGCTGTGGGCCCATGGTTATGGAATTCACTGGTATTATTATGTTATCCATCATTCTGAAGCAGATGTCTTGATAGAATGATGAAATAGACTTCTAAAGACACAATTATGACAGTAGCTAGGTGGAAATTCCTTGCATTGTTGGGGAAATGTTTTTCAGGAGGCTGTGTTTTGTTACCTCTCATGCCACTCTGACAGAAATACCACAGGTGGAATGGCTTTAACAAACAGACATTTATTCTCTTACACTTTGGAAAGCCAGAAGTCCAAGTTCAAAGTGCCAGGTTCTAGGGGATTGGAAAAAGCTCTTCCTCTCGCTCCCAGCCCACTGAAGCTAGAGCCATCTCTTCACTTAGGTTGCTGCTGGGTGCTGAGGCTAACAAGCCCAAGGTCAGGGAAAAACAAAATGTCACAGTTCCAATATTACTAAACCACACAGCAGATCATTGATTCAAGTCCCATTAACAGTCCCAAGATTGGGAGACAACATGGCAGGCTGTTGAATAATGACTGGCTATGTGCAGAATTTAAGTGTGCCAAAAGCTACAGACCATTCCTAAAATTTTTCCTTAATACTGGGAGCAGACCACATCCCTAAGGCAGCTACTCAGCTGCTTACAGTACTTCCACCATGGAGTTGATTACTAGTCTCATCATGGGGAATAGCTACATTCAGCTGCCCAGCCACTCAAAACCAGGCAAAACCAAGTTGACACATAACCTTAACTACCAAAGTCTGTCTGTGCTCTGAACCAGTGTCCAATATAGGCATTGTTTCCCAAATAGCCAGTATTCACAAGTCCAGGAACCAAGGGGTAGACATGAGAGTGACTTTATTCACTATTACTCCTTGTGATCCACTTAAATTTTTTTTTTTTTTTTTTTATTTGCTTCCTGTCCCTGCAACCCTATTCTCTGTAGGTCTGGAGGTCTCAGTCCTAAAAGGAAGAATACACTCACATAGAGGCACCATTGAACTGGAAGTTAAGAATATCACCCAGTCATTTTGGACTTCTCATGCCTCTGCATCAATAAGCAAAGGAGGGAGTTACTGTATTAGCTGATAGAATTGATCCTGATTACCAAGGGGAAATAGGATTGGTATTACATAATAGAGGTTATGAAGAATATGTCTGGAATAGAGGAGATTTTTTAGGACATCTCTTAGTACTACTATGCCCTGTGGTTAATGTCAATGGAAAACTCTTGTTATTGTTTTTAAATTCCCTTAAGTCAGTTCTGACTCACAGTGACTTTATGTAGAAAAGAATGAAAAATTGCTTGGTGTTGGACCATCCTCACAATTGTTGCTGTGCCTGAGCCAATTGTTGTAGCCACTGTGTCAACCCATCTCATTGAGGGTCTTCCTCTTTTTTGCTGACCCTTTGCCAAGAGTGATGTTGTTTTCCAGAGACTGGTCCCTTCTGACAACATGACCAAAGTATGAAAGATGAAGTCTAGCCATTCTCTCTTTTTTTTTTTTTTAATTGTGATTTGGGTGAAGATTTACAGAGCAAGTTCACTTTCTATCCAGCAGTTCACATATACTTTGTCTCATGTCATTGACCACAGTTTACCACAATGTAACAGCTCCCCTCCCACATCCTCCCCATAGTTACCACTTCCCAGTGTCCATCCCACCATACTCTCCTGCCCCCTGAGCTGTCTCCCTGTGCGTAAGCAGACCTTCCTTCTCCCATGATTGTTCTCTACAGGCCGTGTGTCTACTTGAGTAAATGTTTAACTCATATGCCTGCACTTTGTTTGGCTGGAAACCACAGAAGCGTGTTCAATTCCAGACCTGAAGGGCAGCTAGGGGCCATAGTCTCAGTGGTTCCACCAGACTCTATTGGACCAGCAAACCTGGTCCCCACCTTCTTCTTCTTCTTCTTCTTCTTTTTTTGCCTTCCAAATGATTTTGAGTTTTGTTCCACATTGTTCTCC
>NW_006921685.1:5360755-5365592 GCF_000298275.1 Orycteropus afer afer | reverse complement strand
GACTTCCTGAATGGATATATTCTCATCTTTCATCATATCAGGGAAGTTCTCCTCCAGCAAATCTTGGACAATTTTCTCTGTGGTTTTGTTTTTCTTTTCCTGTTCTGGAATTTCAATGACATGTAAGTTATTCCTTTTGATGGTATATCCCACATGAACCTCAGGCTTTCTTCATTTAGCTTTGATTTTTTTTTTTTTTTCTGATTGATCCTTTTCTAAAGAAGTATTCAGGTATTTGCTTCCATCTCATTAATTCTGTCTTCCATTGCATTAATTCTTCTCCTTTGCCCTTCCAATGTGTTATCTATTTCTGACAATTTACTATTAATCTTCTGGATTTCTGTCTGTAGCTTTAGAATCATTTCTAATTTTTCATTTATTTTGTCATTTTGTTCTTCTATCTTCCAAAATTGTTCTAAATTTTTTCTGTGTTTTCTTTGGTCTATCTCTCAATCCTTTGAGGATACCTAAAGACAATTCTTTTAAATTCCTTATCAGAGAGTTCCAATGCTGCTTCTTCCTCAGGGATGTGCTCTGGGTCTGTATCCTGCTCCCTTGTTTCTACCACTTTATCTTCCTTCTTTGTGTAGACTGTGATGGTCTGTTGTTTCAGATGCATCGTGGCATTCTTGTATTTAGATCTTTGTTAACTGTTTGTGAAGAGCAGCCAAGGGTGATTCAGGCTCTTCTTGGTGGTTTTTTATCATTGGCCTTTTCAGTCTCACAAGTCCTGAGTGTCCTTGGGGTTGCTGGAAAGCAGAACGTGTTCTTAAGCCCCAGGAATCTGCGAGCGTACTTTCTCTTTAAATATCCAAAATAGTCAAGCCACTTTTTAAACCTTCAAAATGGCAGAGCCCTCCGGACCAGCAAAAGTCCACAGCTCAGCCCACCTTTCTCTTCACCTTCTCCGTTTGTTCCCCAGCCACTGTGCACAGTCCTCCATGGAGTCTCTCCCTAGCAGAGTGATTTTTAGATTAATTCTTAGGTCCTACCACCACTTGGAAATCTCCAAGCTGTCTGTGCTGTGCCATCAAGATTGCTCAGGATTGCTGCTAGACTGCAGCTCTGTATGTCTCCTTTTTTGGTATTTTCATGCAAATTCTTCTGCTAGTTGGTGTTTAGTACACTTCTATATCCTTCCCTTCAAGACTCAGGTATCCAAGATTATCTTCCGTGTCTGTGTTAATTGTTTTCCCTTTTCTTTGTTGAAGAGGGTCTGTGCAGTCTTTCTACCTAGTCCGCCATCTTGCTGGTTCTGCCATTCTCACTTCTAAGGAGCATTCATTTGTACTTCTTCCAAGACAGATTTGTTTGTTCTTCTGGAAGTCCATGGCACATTCAATATTCTTTACCAGCACCACAATACAAATGTACCACAATACAAATCAGTTCTTCTGTGTTCTTCGTTATTCATTGTCCAGTTCTCACATGCATATAAGGCTATTGAAACTGCCATGGCTTGGGTCAAGTACACTTTAATCTTCAAAGTGACGTCTTTGCTCTTTAACATTTTAAACAGCTTGTTTGCAGCAGGTTTGCCCAGTGTAATACATTGTCTGCCTCATTTATGAGAGCAAGGAGTAGCAGCTACTTAGCTCTAGCTCACAACTACTCAAAGTATGAGTCAGGGACTAGATTAGGAAATTGGGCCAGAATGTACTGCTTTCATCATCAAGAAAGTATTCCATGTTCTGGAGGAAAATCTGAATTTTTATATAAGTGCTCCATGTTTTTAGAATGTCCAATTCAAATACCACCATTTTCAAAACACTTTTTGTTCCCTCCTGATTACTGTTCTGGTATCTCAATTGGTAAAATACTCTTACTCAAAATGTGGGGTTGTGGTCAGAGTGACACAGAGTCAACTCAGTAGCACCAAGAGAAGAGAGAAAAAAGAGCTTAATCACTTATGCATAAGCAGGCAATGGACAGAATTTCAGAATATTGAAAAAGTCCACTTGCTTCTGATGGATAAGTATAGAACTTTTATACATTGAGCTGAAGCTCAATTATATGTATTCTAATTCCCAAGGACAGGGTCCTTTAATCTACGAAAAAGAGCAAAGAAAGGCTGCTTAGTTATAACTGGAAGTTTTATCCTTAGTTATGACTGGAAGTCATCAATACAAGGTGGGTCCTGTTTGTCTCAAGGCTGACCTTTCTGAAATATCTCAGGCCATATTCCTGGTATCTTTTGGCATTATGCCTCTGGGTCCTAGTGCTCTTTCCCAATGTTATTTTGCACAATAGGTCTTCCAAACCACTTTCTAGTCTGAATTGTACAATCACTAGTTATATACAGATGGTATATTTTCTTTTCATTATGAGACTTCTTAAACCAGAATCATTGTTTGGACCTTTTTGTATTATTTCACAGTGCCTATTTTGATGCTCAAAACAGACGTTTAGTAAATAGGTGCTTTGATGTATCTAATTGTCTGAAGTTAAAAATTATTTCCATGATAAACAGGCTTGCTGTGAAGTGAGACCCTTGATCTGAGGTGATGCTGTGTGGATGAGACACAGCTATGGGATCCAGGTAAAGGGAAGGAGACAACAGGTCCCACACCAAGAGGCAGGAAATAGGAGAAAAGCAGGGGATGAGACAGAGCTGTGGGATCCAGGTAAAGGGAGGGTGGAGAGGTTTCAAACAGTTAAGGGAGATAAACTTGTCTGTCAGTTTGTCCTACAGCAGTGGCTTACGTGTTGCTGTGAGGCTTGAGGCTGTGCCACTGGTGTTTCAAATGGCAGCAGGATTGCACATGGTTTCAGAGGTTTCAGCACAGCTTATAGACTGAGACAGACTAGGAAGAAGGAAGAGGCTATCTACTTCTCAAAGAATTGGCCAGGGAAAACCTTATGAATAGCAGAAAAACACTGTGATACATCACTAGGTAACTTTATGAATAGCCCAGAAATACCGTCTGATAACAGTGGAGAAAGATGAGCCCCTTAGGTCAGAAGTCACTCAAAATGTGACTGAGAAAGAGCTGCCTCCTCAAAGTAGAACCGGCCTTAATGATACGGATAAAGTAAATCTCTTGGGACCTCCATTTACTGACGTGGTATGACTCAAATTGAGGAGAAACAGCTGCAAATATCCATTAATAATTGGAATATGGAATGTACAAAGTATGAATCTAGGAAAATTGGAAGTTGTTAAAAATGAAATGGAACACATAAAGATTGGTATCCTAGTCATTAGTGAACTGATATGGACTGGTTTTGGCCATTTTGAGTCAGACAACCATATGATCTTCTATGCTGGGAATGAAAATTTAAAGAGGAATGGCGTAGCATTCATCATTATGAAGGATGTTTCAAGATCTGTCCTGAAGCACAATACTGTCAGTGATAGGATATATCCATACACCTACAAGGAAAGCCAGTTAATACTATTATTATTCAAATTTACCCACCAACTACCAAAGCCGAAGATGAGGAAATTGAAGATTTTTATCAACTTCTGTAGTCTGAAGTTGACCAAATATGCAATCAAGATGTGTTAATTATCACTAGTGACTGGATTGCAAAAGTTGGAAACAAAGAAGAATCACCAGTAGTTGGAAAATTTGGCCTCGGTGACAAAAATAATGCTGGAGATTGCATGATAGATTTTGCGAGACCAACGACTTATTCATTGAAAATATCTCTTTTCAATCACACAAATGGCAGCTGTACACATGAACTTCACCAGATGGAGTACACTGGAATCAAATTGACTACATCTGTGGCAAGAGGTCATGGAAAAACTCAATATCTTTAGCCAAAACAAGGCCAGGAGCTGATTGTGGCCATCAACTGCTCATTTGCCAGTTCAACTTGAAGTTGAAGAGAATTAAAACAAGTCCACAAGAGCCAAAACACAACCTTGAATATGTCCCTCCTGAATTTAGTGACCACCTAAAGAATAGATTTCATGCACTGAACACCAATGACTGAAAACCAGAATTGTGGGATGACATCAAGAACATCATCTATGAAGAAAGCAAGAGGTCATAGAAAAGATGAGAATGGAAGAAAAGACCAACATGGATGTTAGTAGAGACTCTGAAACTTGCCCTTGAATGGGCTAAAACAAATGGAAGAAATGATAAGATGAAAGAGCTGATTACAAGATTTCAAAGAGCATCTTGAGTAGACAAAGCCAATTACTATAATGAAATGTGCAAAGACCTGGAGTCAGAAACCCAAAAGGGAAGAACACACTTGGCATTTCTCAAGCTGAAAGAACTGAGGAAAAATTTATGCCTTGAGTTGAAATATTGAAAGATTTTATGAGCAAAATATTGAATGATGCAGGAAACAATAAAAGAAAATGGAAGCAATACACAGTCACTATACCAGAAAAACTTGGTTGATTTTAACTCATTTCAGGAGGTGACATATGATCAAGAACAAATGGTATTGAAGGAAGATGTTGAAGCTTCACCGAAGGAAGTGGCAAAGAATAAGGCTCCAGGAATTGATGGATTACCCATTGAGATGTTTCAACAAACAGATGCCCCACTGGAGGCACACACTTGGTTATGCCAAGAGATTTGGAAGACAGCTACTTGGCCAACTGACTGGAAGAGATCTATATTTGTACCCATTCCAAAGAAAAGTGATCCCACAGAATGTGGAAATTATCTAACAATATTATTAATATTGCATGCAAGTAAAATCATGCTGAACAAAATTCTAAAACAGTTGCAAGCAGTATATTGACAGAGAACTTCCAGAAATGCAAGCTGGATTCAGAAGAGGACGCAGAATGAGGGATATCATTGCTGATGTCAGATGGATCTTGGCTCAAAGCAAAGAATACCAGAAAGATGTTTACTTGTGTTTTAAT
>NW_006921685.1:5353369-5360110 GCF_000298275.1 Orycteropus afer afer | reverse complement strand
CAATCACCTCATATGCATGTGAGAGCTGGACAATGAATAAGGAAGACTGAAGAAGAGTTGATGCTTTTGAGTTGTGGTGCTGGTGAAGAATGCTGAAAGTGCCATGGACTGCTAAAAGAACTAACAGATCTGTTCTGGAGGAAGTGCAGTTTGAATGCTCCTTGGAAGTGAGAATGGCCAGACTTCATCTCACTGACTTTGGTCATGTTGTCAGAAGGGACCTTTCCCTGGAGAAGGATGTCATGCTTGGTAAGGCGGAGGGTAGACGAAGGAGGGAAAGACCCTCAAAGAGATGGACTGACATGGTGGCTGTGGTGATGAGCTCAAGTATAGCAGGGATCTTGGAGCTCGAGTGGGACTGAGCAGTGTTTCGTTCTGCTGTGCATAGGGCCGCTGTGAGTTGGAGATGACAGCACCTAACCACAGCAACAACAAACAGCCTTTGACAATACCATAAATGTGTAAGAATTTCATAAATATATAAGAACAAGCACAGGAGCTAGCAGAAATTTATTAGATGTGAAAATGCATGATACTGTGGATCAGATCAAAGTGTATGCCCATGCTTAACATATCTACAGTGTTTCTCAGGTACACTTAAAACACTTTTGAAGGCTATAAAAAGAAGAGAAAGTTTTCTCATTCGTTTTGTTTGGACTTGTGATATGAATCCAGGTTATGAAGAATTGTCAATTAAATTTTATGAACACAGTGAGTTAAAAATCTTCTGTGATGTAGCTTTGAGAAGAGAAATTATAAGATAAAAAGTGATAAAGGTTAAAATATGCTTGGCCTGAGGAGAAAATTATTTTTCCCCCATTCTGGATTACAGTGAATATATGCTATTGTCTCCACAAGTAGTGCTGGGAAGTTATGGGAAATGGAAACAATAAATGTAATAAATGTGGTCTTTCAGGTGAGCTATAGAATGGCAGATAAATCTCTCTCCCCGCATTCCTCTGTCTCACACATAGTAAGAAAACCAAAACCCACTGCCATTGAGTCAATTCTATAGGACAGAGTAGAACTGCCTCATAGGGTTTCACAGGCTGATAATCTTTAAAAAAGCAGACTGCTTCATCTTTTTCCCACAAAGTGGCTGGTAGATTCAATATGCTGACTTTTCATTAGCAGTTGAGTGCTTTACCCACTACAACACCAGGGTTCCCTTACACATACCCACAGTATAATATTTGATTAAGCACCCCTCTTCTCTGAGATTATAGAATTTTTAAGTGTGATGTCATAGAGAGGATGGACAGGCAGAATTTCTCAGTTCAATTTTCTCGGGCCCCAGGCTTTGCATCTGACGTTATAGAGGGGTTTGGAATCTTGAAGCTCTCAATGATATTGTCCATATAATCTAGGGTCTTGCAGAATTTCAGAAGCTTATTTCTTGCTTTGCTGGTTATTTTATCTTTTTTTTTTTTCTTTAGGAGCAAATGCTTATTTATATCACAATTCAGGAATAAGTTAAACAAATAAGCTTCTCCATATAAAATATATTTATAGATCTCTGGGACTCTCCTGATTTTTATAATGGCCAAATTTTCATTCAGAGAGAAAAGATGTGTTTAATTCTTAGTTTCCTTGCATATTGTTTGTTCAGAAATTAGATATCTCATTTATGACAATGACAGATTCTTATTATACTATGGGTTACTTACGTAAGTACGTAAGTATTTTATAAAATATTTTTCCTGTCACAAGAGTAAAATTTTCCAAGTTAATGAATAATAAATAATCATTAATAAATAATATTTTGCTGGGTATTTGATCAAGGTCAGAAAATGCAAGATTGCAGGGTTGTAAGAGAGTGGAATTAAGAGGATTTAGAGAGTGTCAAGCACCAAGGCCTGTGAAATTTTGCTCATCATATAAAATACAATAATTCTTCTTCCTATATGTAATGTGATATACTGGCAGATAACCAAAGAAAACAGACTAAAACTTCATTATAGTAGGCCTGCAGAATAGCTTTATTTTTGCTACTTTTTTTTTCTTTTAAGCATTTCATATCATTCTTTTGTTATTGCCTGGGGTATTCAATCAATATTCGAGACTTATGTGTAGTTTTTGTAGATTGTTCATTCTGAATTGTATTATCAGTTGAAGGTTCTAAGATATTTTGTGTAATGGGACCTGTAGTTAAAGAAATAAAAGTTACTGTAGCATTTTATTCTGCCATTGTGGTGGAATCTTCAGCAAGCTCCGAGTCGTATTCATATTTAAAGACTGAATTATAATCTTCAGTGGCATAAACACACTCTTCAGTTGCATTGGCAGTGGTGACGTTGTCTGGGGCAGTGGAGGCCTCAGGAAAAGCAGGAGTGTTAGCAGTCACAGGCAGAGTAGTGTCGGATATAGAAGTCATCACTTCTGGAACAGCTGTAATGGTTTTAAAAATGTCTGTGGTGGTTGCATTGCCAGTTTCACTGTTAGTGCTAACTAGAATGACTGTGGGACTAGTCAGAGAAGCAGTTTTGATCTCAGTAATAGTCATCCCTATTTTTGCAGTAGCAGTCTCAAATATAGAAGTGGTTTCATCTATTGCACCAGGAGTGTCAATTACAGTAGTAGTTGTATCACTTTCAAGAGTAGTGTTACTTTGTTTGCCTGTACTTCTATCAACAGACAGAGTGATAATTTGAGATCCTGAGATAGTGGTATGGGTAGTGGCATTGGGAGATTGAGTGATGGCTTGAAATGTAGAAGGACTGATGGTCTGTAAGAGGGTAGTAGGAATAGCCTTCACAGTAGGTGTGATTTGATATATGCTAGTAGTGGTATGTTTAGCATTTGATGGTCTCATGTTCCCTGGTTTATTTTTGGAAGCTTGATGCTGGCTTCTATCAGACTTGTATCTTTGAGACTTTTTGCCTGCTGACCTGGCATCTGGAACTCTTTTTGAAGTTTTCCTGGAGCCTGGAAGATTCTTTGATAGAGACCTCTTGGAGGAAGTTCTTGTTTTTGCCTTGGACACTTCAGACTTTTTCTGTTTAGGTTTGGGAGCCAGATGGCTCCTTACTGCATCCTGGGAAATTGATGTCTGCTGATGTGTAGATTTGGCTACTAGGGCTTTTCTTTTCATTGAGTTTACAGCTGATTTCCTAGTAGAATTGACAACTAAGGACCTTTCTCCTGCATCATGTGAAGATAGTGGCTGCTTTGTTGTTGTTGTTGTTGTTGTTGTTATGTACCGTCGAGTCGACCCCCGACTCATAGCGACCCCTCCTTGGGTTTCCGAGGCAGTATCACTACGGAAGTAGGATTGCCCAACCTTCCTTCCGACTTGGTAATTTTGGATTGTTTTTCTTTACGCTTATCAGTTTTATTTCTTTTGGTAGCAATCTTAGACAGGAACGCTGGATTGGATTTATTCTTGTTAGCTGAGGTCAGTTTGTGTGCAGACTTACTATTTAAGTTTTGGTTTTTTGAAGTTGTTTCTGGCTGAGCCTGTTTTGGTGCAATCTTCTTAGCTTGAAATTGTTACTTGGTAGATATAGACCTCTTTGCTGCATCTTGGGAAGATATTGAGCCCTTGAATGTAGACTTGGAGCTGAAGACTTTTTAAATTTAGATGTCAAAGATTGGTTAGGTAAAACTGCTATCAGTGACTTTGGTTGAGTTCCGGTAAGTGAAGCTTGGTTTGCTGACTCCATTGGTGTCTGGAAGTGGCCTTCTTTTAGTATAGTCTGTGTAGTCAAGGACTTTGCTTCTCCAATTTTGGAAGGCAATTTAGTCTTGATGACCTTTGTCTTGACTGATCATGAGTTTTGAGACTCTCGGTTGTTTGCAAATAAAAACATAAAAGCAATAATTAAATATTTGTGAATACAAGTCACATCAGGTGTATTTAAAAATCTTCATTAGTAAAAATTGAAAGAAGTAATCCTTTCTATTCAGTTTGTATCTGCTGCATACTACATTGTATCAAATATAGAAAGTGATACAATCATCGAAGTTCAAGTTAAAATGTTTTAAAGCAAAAAAAAAATTCTGGTTACAAACAACGATTTATTTTTTTTGACATATGATTCATGTGAACACTTTTATCTCTGAATCTAAGTAAGATGAAAATTACTTGTTGAAGAGCATTGAAAACTTATCAAGAAAAATGTAGTAAGGTTCAAGATAACCACAGTCAAAATGGGAACCTTCATATTTTCTTCATGTACCCTAGCAAGAGAAAAATGAAAATAGTGAATAATCTACATTTAGTAGGGCAGTGATGAATACATTATTCTAATCTACATTTATTTTAGTAAATTATTACATTAAGAATTTTCAAAAAGCAATACTGTCATGAAATAATTTGCTGGATACTCTGTGCATCTTTTAAAATTCTGATAATATGAGATTCATTTAGAGTGATTGGAGTTAACAGTGCTTCTTTCAATAAAATGATACACTCATTATTTAAGTAAAAATTATTTAAAAAAAGATTTTAGTTTAAAACATAGTAATTCATACTTTATGGATTTTAAAGAAAATGCTTCTATAGAGGCCTGGAAGTATTGAAGAAGGAGTTGAAGTTGGTACTTACCTCAAACTATCCTGATGTTATCTGGGATGATCTTAGGCAGAGTGAAGTATTCCAGTCAGACATTTTTAGTTAATAAAGACAGTTTTGGTTAACAATTTATTATTTAAGTCAATTTTGTCAATAGCTTGTACCTAGCCATAGAACTAGAATAATTCATAGTAATAAACTGACAGAAGCACAGAAATAGTAAAAATGAGAAAATGAGTAGAACTCTAGCCTAGGAAGGAGATGATACATTTCCATCAGTAGTGAGTATCACAATGTTAGAAACAAGTTTATCATTTCAGTTATTAGTTTATTTAGCTCTTACAGTTATTTCTAAATTATGGAAAGCCCAGACTCAAAAGATAAAAAAAAAAAAAAGTTCTATACTTTTACCCACAACAAATACTATAAAAGGGGTTTCTCCTTTAATATCTGATTAGCTTTTATCTTCTCTAAACCAAACTGACTTTTCTCTGGTAATTGTTTTCTGCAAATGAAAACTGGTGAGCATCCTTTGTATAAATAAGCCTTTCATTCCTGATGTCCCTCCTACTTATTTCCTATTGGGGAGAGGCTGAGAAAACTTTCACACAGTTTTGGCAAGAGTTAAGAATGATTGAAAGAAAGTCATGCTTTTTATTTTTTGCCAAATATTGGTTGCTTGTGTGGATTCTTCTCATGGAAATATTGTTTCACTATTACATCTTTATTTAGGAATAAGAATTTATTCCTTTCAACAATTTTATTATTTGGATATATTTTTTAATGATCAGTTTTAAATATATTGTTTCTATGACATGAGGTATGCTCAGGTTTTATTCTTTATCCCCTTCCCCTGCCTCCTTGTTTTTAATTAAATGATGGTGGCACACTGACTCAGAGTGAGAATGGAAGACCCTTTTTCTTTCCATTTATTTTATTTTATTATTTTATTTTTTTGCAGTGTTCCCTCCCCTCTCCTCCCACCCGTGGTAACCAACAAACTTTCCTTCCATGTATAAACTTTTCCTTGATTTTTTACAAAAATGAAGTAATACAATATTTGTCCTTCTGTGATTGACTTATTTCACTCAGCATAGTATCCTTCAAGTTTGTCCACATTATGTGGTGTTTTGCAGATTCTATTTTATTCTTTAGTGTTGCATAGAATTCCATTGTGTGTGTATGTACCATAGTTTGCTTAGCCATTCTTCTGTTTATGGGCACCTAGGTTGTTTCCATCTTTTTGCTATTGAAAATAGTGCTGCGATGAACATGGAAGTGCTTTTATCTGTTCTTGTCAGTTTAAGGCCCTTTTCTTAACCATCCATACAATGGAAGGAGGTATTTTCTGAAGAATCATTCTTCATGATGATGTTTTAGTATGGATATGTTGTTGTTGTTGTTATGTGCCGTTGAGTCGTCTTCAACTCATAGAGACCCCTCCTTGGGTTTCTGAGGCATTAGCTCTATGGAAGTAGATTGCCCAGTCTTCCTTCTGAGGAATGGTTGGTGGGTTCGAACCACCAACCTTCTGGTTAGCAGTCAAGTGCCTTAGGCACTATGCCACCAGAGCTCCCATTAGTGTGGATAATAACTATTTAAAGACAAATATTAATTATATATTAATGTTTAAGAGTTTACATCTTGACTTTAAGAGTTTATGGTATTTCTCAGTGTATTCTACTAACATAAAAATAAAAATAAATTTTTTACATATGTCACCACAATAATTTTTTTTTAAAAAAATATGTAATACAGTTGCTATTTCAAGTGTGCTTTGTTTATGAGCCTTGACTATTAGCTTTATGGTCTTTATTCCAATTATATGGGCACCTGGCCACTACTACAGTATATTACATTAAGAAGATTAGGAAGAGAACATGCCATTATCTTCTTCTTTAAATATTTTGCCAGAGTTAAGATAATACATAATATTGGCATAACAATTTGGTTATTATTCTTTTGATACTCAACTTTCTTCTCTTTCAAAAAAGGTCAAGTTATAAAAACATTCTTGTTTTACTCTTTAATATTACTAAGATTACAATATGATTTGTAATATTTTTCTTTTGAGTTTAAATTGGCTTGAGAATATATCATTGACTTTGGTAGCTTTGATTCATTGTCACTAAATGATCAAGGTCAACTTTTTTTTTTTTAATTTCTGTATTTAGTAAGAAAATTCTTGGTTATTTAATCTTTTTTTTTAAATTTTTTTTTTTAATTTT
>NW_006921685.1:5345956-5351108 GCF_000298275.1 Orycteropus afer afer | reverse complement strand
TGGAAATCTCCTAATTTCACCATCATATTTGAGGGACAATTTTGCCAGGTATATAATTCTTGGTTGAAAATTTTTATCTTTCAAGGTTTTATATATACCATCCCATTGCCTTCTTGCTTGCATGGTTTCTGCTGAGAAATCAGAGCTTATTCTTACTGGCTGTCCTTTGTAGGAAACTTATTTAATCTTATTGATCTGACTGAGTGGGTATTTGAACTTCAGTATTTAATATCCCAATTATTCACTTGCTGACTCATTTGCTTAACACTGTTGTGCTCCTACACTGGATTAGGCCCTATCTTGAAGATGCAGTAGTAAATAGAATATAGTCCCTATGCTAAGGCAGAGGGAGAGGTGGACTGGCAGACGTGATAAAGATTGATGAGTAGTAAGTGGTGAAGGGACTGGTAGTGCCAGGATGTGGCAGCAGCACAGTAATGGTGCACTGGACCTTAGAAGTTCAGAAAAGACTTTCACAAGGACATGATAAGTAAGCTAAGTAAGCCAAGTCTTCAAATTTTGATTGTTGTTGTTCTTATATGCCATCGAGTCGGACCCAACTCATAGCTACCCCCACCCTTGGGTTTCCGAGACGTTATCACCATGGAAGTAGATTGCCCAACCTTCCTTCCGAGGAGTGGCTGGTGGGTTTGAACCACCGGCCCTATGGTTAGCAGTCAAATATGAATTATCCAAGGGATGAGTAGCTTCAAAAAAGTGCTAGATGATGGTAATGGTCTATCTAGAAGAGTTACAGGTGTTTTTGAGTCACTGTGGTATATGATAGGAAGCTCTGCTGGAGAGAGACTAGATGGGAGGGTAAATAGTGAGACCATGGAAGTTGACTTTATCTTAAGGACAATGGATATTTTGGGGAAAGTTACAGGAGACAATTTAGGGATAAAAGAATGTCCATGTGATATAGAATAATAAATATTTATGATTAAAGATTTTATAGCCTAGTAATAAGGTATTGAGCAATGGTGGAATGAATTGTTAGTTCAAACTCGACTTCTACCACTCAGTAACTTTTTGATTTTGGGCAAATTACCTCATCTCACTGTGTCACAGTTTCCTCATTTGTGTATGATCATACATACCTCTCTAAAAAAGTGCTATGTGGAATAAATAAGGTAAAACCTGTAAAACCCTTGTCACAGGCCTTCGAGCACATGTTACTAATAAATATTTTCACTATACTTATTGTCAAAGATAACACAAATAATTGATGTTTAGCTAAAACTCATTTCTAAGTCTAAAGCCCATAATTTTTCCTACCTTATGTTTAAATATTTTTACATATAAGAAATAAGAATCAATAAAAAATTACTTGGGGAGGTTATTGGTGAAGGTTAAAAGAGATTGAACACACTTCATAAATTTTAGAGTGCTGTGTAAATTCTCCTTACGTATTTGCATTCTAGAGGTCCTGAGAACCTTGAGATATTGCCAGTCTATGTGATTGAATAATGGCATATTTGTCTAAATCTGATTAGACTGTGAAGTCCTAGAGGTGGATATAAAATATGCTGTATTCCCATAGTGGGCATTCAGCAAATAATTGATGAATGATGTTTGATGTCTCAGACTCCAGATCAAATTTCTTTCCTGAGCTACAAACCAAACTCTCACTAGTTACAAACTATCTCCTGGTTCATCCTGGCATCCGAAAGTCAATTTTTCCAAAGGCAAAATAACCAACTCATTAATGAATTTGTTGTTGTTGGGCATCTTCAGTTTGATTTTGACTCACAGTGACCTGTTACACAGAACTGCCCTATAGTGTTTCCAAGTTTTTAATCTTTATGGGAGCAGAGCACCAGGTCCTTCTCCTGTGAAGCCTCTAGGTGAGTTTGAACCACCAACCTTTAAGTTAGCAGCTGACCACTTAACTACTTGCACCAGAAGAGCTCCTTATTAACAAATTTATTATGATGCAAATAATAGATGAGGAATTTCCTGTGTAGTCAGACTACTCCAACTAGTTAATCCAACTGATGCAAAGATTGGGTAATATGTTAGGGAGGTAAGTGTTTACCTTAAAATTCTACTTTCAACCACCCTGATTAATGTTAATCTTTATTAATATTATTTGATTAGACATATCAGCATATTAATAATCTTTAATACTATTATTAATATGAGTTAATTAATATTATATTAATAGGAATTAATATATAAGCTTGTTTACCTTTTCAACATTATTTTGTTTCATATTTTATTTATTTTACCAAACTTTAAATGCTTTCATGGTAATTTTAACATGATTCAATAGCTTGAGCTCTAAAGCAAACTAACCCCCAAATCCAATGATGCTGAGTCAACTCTGACTCCTGGTGACCCTATAAGACAGAGTGGAACTACCTCATAGGGTTTTCAAGATTGTAACCTTTACAGAAGTAGACTGACATATCTTTCTCCAGTAGAACAGCTAGTGGGTTTGAACTGCTGATCTTTTGGTTAACAACCAAGCACTTTAACAATTGGATCACCGTCCTCCTTGAAGCAAATTATCTGGGTTCAAATCCCATCTTCACCTGGGAAAATTACATCATTTCTTTTTCTTTCATCATCAACACCATGATTGTTATCATCATATACACTACATACAAAACAAAACAAAAACCAAACTCACTGCCGTCGAGTTAGATCAGACTCATAGCAACCCCTCCTTGGGTTTCCGAGGCAGTATCTCTACAGTAGTAAATTGCCCAGTCTTCCTTCCAAGGAGTAGCTGATGGGTTTGAACTGCCAGACTTCTGGTTGGCAGTCAAATGCCTTAGGCACTATACCACTAGAGCTCCCATACACTACATAGGTACAAGTTAAATAAATATATGTAAATAAATAGAAGATTGAATGGCCTATAGTATGTGCCAAAATTGCTCATTGTTAAAAACATTACTATTATTTTGTATCCCCACAATATTTCTTATCTTCTCCCTGAGTGGCACACATGGTTAAGTGCTTGGCTACTAGCAGAAATGTTGGGAGTTTGAACGCACCCTGAGATGTCTTGGAAGATAGGTCTGGGGATCTGCTGTTGTAAGGCCACAGCCTTGAAAATCCTATAAAAGCAAAAAACCAAACTCACTGCTGTCGAGTCAGATCCAACTCATAGCGACCCCTCCTTGGGTTTCTGAGGAGATATCACTACGGAAGTAGATTGCCCAACCTTCCTTTTGAGAAATGGCTGGTGGGTTTGAACCTCCAGCCTTCTGGTTAGCAGTTAAATGCCTTAGGCACTATGCCACCAGAGCTCAGTTTTACTCTGAACCACAGGGGTCACCATGAGACAGATTCGACTCAATGGCGCTTAACAACAACACCAACAATATATAAACCAAACAAAACTCACTGCTATTGAGTTGTATACGACTCATAGTGACCCCTCCCTGGGTTTCCAAGGCAGTAACACTATGGAAGTAGATTGCCTTGTCTTCCTTCCGAGGAGTGGCTGGTGGGTTTGAACTGCTTTAGGCACTATGCCACCAGAGCAACAACATATAGTAGGTAATATATAAGAGTCTTAAATTACTGCACTAAATCTCACCTCTTTTGTAATTTTACTTTGTTTACCAAAAAGTTAATAGTATTAATGGTCATAGTAAATAATGTCTAATCATGCCACGCTGCTGACCCTGCCTCTCTCCCAGATTCTAGGCTTTGTGAGAGCAGGTTAAAAACCCATACATCACCCCTAAAGCAGCCCATCTGTTCAGGGTTATAGAAAAACATTAGGTGGGTGAGAGGTAAGGCTTGATTGATTTATTTTTTCCTAATAAGATGTATTATGTATGGGACAAGCATATGTGACCCACAATTTTCTTTGCAATATTTGTTTAAGTTAAAACTAGGTCATATTTTGAAGATATAATATTCACCAATTTTTCTAGGCTGGAACATATCCCAACTCCAGAAACTTTCTGGTATGTGTGTGTATGTGTGTGGGGGGTGGGTGGACAGATGTGGGACTGTGTCTTTTAGTCTGGAGGAACCTGGCCACTCATGTCTGTAGAGTCACTACCAATTTCTATAATTTTGCCTTGTATCTGTATTTGAAATTGTTGTCCTCTGAAGCCTGCCTAAACCTAGAACATGCTCTTGGGAATGATCTAAATTAAAGTTAGTAATTCGCCTGAACAGTTAGATTTAATGCTAATGTAGAGTTCTTATGGCTTCCAAGAGTGCCTTGGTGTTTCTCTGGATTGGAACAATGGCCTTGCTTCTCTGGCCTCAGTGACTTATTCATAGGTTTACATGTTCCTGTTTCTTCCTAGAGAAGAAAACATTAATCACTATTAGGTCAGACCACTGAGAACATGATGAAACTGTAAACAATGATGACAGATAAATTTGTATCTTCAAATACACTAAATTTTCATTGGAATTCCAAGGTTTCAGAGTTCTCTGAAACTTAGCCACAAATTTCTGTCAAGTGAAGAGATTTAGTTGCATTCAACTGACTTTATTCAAGAATCAGTATTAAATGTATCATGAGTGTAAAATGGAAGGAAAGATGAGAAATGAGCCAAATCTGAGAAAATCACTTTCTTTCTTGACCAAAGCTGACAAGTGGCTGAAGAAGAGTTTGAAGGAGTCATTTGGTTTCAGGAAGACCTAAAAAAAAAAAAAAAAAAAAAAAAAGTTTAAGGACTTAATTCATAGTGTATTAGTAGTTATTATATGTAGACTTTTATTTTATTTCCATGATAGGTCTCTTACATGTTAGTATCCAATTAGTTTATTGAATTAAATATTTACAAATATTACAAATTTTTAAAGCTGTCATATAAAACAAAACAAATTCATTGGCATTTAGTTGATTCGAACTCATAGTGACCCTATAGGACAGAATAGAACTGCCTCATAAGGTTTGCAAAGTTGTAAATCTTTGCGAAAGCAGATTGCCTCATCTTGTTCCCACAGAATGGCTGGTGTGTTCGAACCGCTGAACTTTTGGTTAGCAGCCAAATGCTTTAACCACTGTGCACAAGAGCTCTTGTCATATACCAAAAAACCAAACTCACTGCTGTCCAGTTGATTTTGATTCTTAGCAACCCCTCCTTGGGTTTCTGAGGCAGTATCCTAGGAGCTCTGGTAGCAGAGTGGCTAAAGCACTTGACTGCTAACCAGAAGGCTGGCGGTTCAA
>NW_006921685.1:5340565-5345316 GCF_000298275.1 Orycteropus afer afer | reverse complement strand
CCACTCCTCGGAAGGAAGGTTGGGCAATCTACTTCTGCAGTGATACTGCCTCGGCAACCCAAGGAGGGGTCGCTATGATTCGGGGCCACCTCAATGGTACATAACAACAACAACAATTTAATAAGTGAAATATTTTCACCGTTTATTATCCTCTTTGTCTTAATAGTTGTCCTGTTAAATTGCATCTGAATGATCACAATTTACTCATATGCAGGTTTAAGGAAATTAGTATGTTTTCTCTAAATTAAACAGCCAGTGTGGAAGTAAAAATCAAAAATTGGTGGTGCAAGTGGTTTGCACCAACTGAAAAGTTGAGGGCTTGAATTCACCCAGCAGTACTGCAGAAGAAAGTCCTGGTAATCTGCTTCTGTAAAGAAAACACTATGCAGCAGTTCTACTCTGTAACATATGGGGTCACCCTGAGTACGGAAGTAAATAAGTGGTAATTAAACTTCGCTTTCTGAAATAAAACAAGTGTGGTTTGATTCCCAGTTTTACCACATTCTAGTTGTGATAATTTGGTTAACATCCTTAGGTCTAATCAAAATAGTAATAAAATCTAACTCATATATGATTGTTTTAGGAATCAACAGATACAAAGCTCTTCTTACTTAGGATTTAGGATATTGGATAAAAATAAGTTTTGGTATTTATTAATTTTATTTCTATCATTTCTAATACATGGCATTATAGAAATTGGCTAGTTTTTAAAGTTCTTTCATATATACATTCTCATTTGAGTATCACATCCATCAAAACTATGAGAAAATGAAGGTTCAGAGAGAGTAAGAACTTGCTCAAGCTCACACATATGGAAGAAGCTGCCTTCTTCTGTCTGATGCTATATTCATCAGTTCACAGTCATATTTCAGATCACAAAGGAGGTAAACAGTATAAAGGAATAAAAATATTTATTGCAAAGAAACTCAAAATTCCTTAATCTTCCTTGCAAGATTATTTCACATCCTTCAGTCATGTTCTATTTTTATTAATTTTTCTCTATTTAACTTTGTTCCAAATTATTTTAGAGTCTCTCATTTTCCATTGATCCAAATTAACAAATAGTAACATTTGGCTTATATTCAAGGTTTTGAAAGTATCCTTCTCAATGTTTGTATGTTTTTCAAATTAAGCATTATAATTTTTCCATGGGTAAATTTTAGGATGGGAGAAATTTGACATGCTTAACTGCAGGGATCATTTCAGAAATGATATTTGAAATAAAATAATTCAGGAGAAATAAGTCACTTCTCATTGTCTTCATACCAAAATTAGAATGCATGAGCTCTGTTAAATAATTAAGGAATATTTAATTTTGCATTATATATAGCTTGTTCTAAAACATAATCTTTCAGATAAGAAAAATCATGAGAGTTTAAAATAGTATATTACTCTGTTATCTTAGTTTGTATGTGAATAGGAATTAGATAAAAGTAGTATTTACATTCTAAAGGAGCTCTGGTGGTGTAGTGCCTAAGGCATTTGACTGTTAACCAGAAGGCTGGTGGTTCAAACCCACCAGCCATTCCTCAGAAGGAAGACTGGGGAATCTACTTCTGTAGTGATACCCCCTCAGAAACCCAAGGAGGGGTTGCTGTGAGTTGGATCCGACTTGAAGTTAGTGAGTTTGTTTTTTTTTTTAAAGGGTGTTCCAAATGTTGAAAGAAGAAAAAAATCAATATTTGATAATAAAACCCCAATTATCTTCATTTTTTAAATTAAGATTATTTTTTATTTCTTATTAGAAGAGCAGCTAGTGCATCACTGCTATAGTGCCATCAAATTAGATGCATAATTAGCCTACTTTGTCTGCTCCCATACCACTTACTTCATCAATATTTTATAATTTATGACTGTATTGGGTAAATCAATACATCATGTTTGATCATTCATATCTTTTGCTCACGCACCTGTGTTGTCTTCTTTGATGTTTTCAGACAATGGGTGAAGTAACTGGGACTGTGGTAGTCGCAGGTGTACTTGAAGTGCTGATAAAGTCTGAAGAAGCGTCAGGAGTGACAACAGTGTTCACTGTTGGTTCAATGGTTGGAATATGTGTTGGTTCAATAGTGGTGGTGTCAATGGTAGGGATTATAGCTTCATCCTGAACTTTCTTTGGGGGAACGACTATAAGTGATGGATGGAAGTATGTGTGATATGCTAGTGGGGATGGGTTGATATTTGATGGAACTTGCCATTGAGGAATTTGGACATGTGGTCTAACTGCAACAGGTTTTCCAGGATATATGTGAGAGATGTATGGATTATTGATTGGTACAGCGAGTCTAGGTTGGTAATAATTAGGTTCATATTGAGCATAGCTCCTCATATAATTAACTGGGTTATATTTGACTATTTGCTGACAGAACCATCTTTCATCACTCTCAAGGCACTGAAACAAGAAAAAGATAAATTATGTGAAATGTTACTATTATATACCGGAATGCAGAAATACCTTAAATCATTAGCTTTAGAAATAATGTTATAGAATACTACATTGAGTAAATAAAATATTGAAATCAGTGAACAAGATTTGGAGATGTCCCTTATACTTCACAATTTTCTGCAAATTTTATAGATCATATTTGTTTCAAACAAATTAGATGAAGCAATACACAAAGTAAGCCCTATTACACAGAACTTGACATATATGTGTGATACGCTAGTGGGGATAGGTAAATACAGAATATGGTCTATAAATGTTAGGTTTTATAATAAGTATTACTAATAAGCAACAGCTAGAAAAATCTCAGAGAAACTTGACATACTAAAGCAATATATGCATTGTCATCACGTATTTGTAACTTTTAAAAAGTGTGTTTTAGAAATTAGGTATAGGGTACTTCTGTTTTTTTCTAAACAAATTATAACAGAAGAAAATAATATGATGTGGGGAGAGGGATCCTTACTTTGGGTTCTCTCATCTTTTCTATTTGTCTCTGTTTTATCAATTATGTACAGTTATTTTAATTTGTTAGTAGAGCTCCCTATATGAATAGAAAAATAAATAAATAAAATTACACTGTAAACTAAGCATTTCTCATACATTTTAATCCATTCATTCAAACTTATTTGGGAATAAAAAGCAAAAGTACATACAAGTGAATTAGATGCATTCAAAGACAAGTCAGACATTTTAAAGCATGGCAGGGGAGAGTATTAAAATTTTACTTAGATTTCCATTTTATTCTAAAATTTTAAATGCTGAGAATTTCCTTATGTTGTTAAAAATACATGAAAATCAATTTTACATGACTTAGGATCCAAAATTAAACCAGTTTTCAGATGGATGTTGAAGTTGATTCATATGATTAATTGTTAAAGTGATGCTTTTTGCAAAGGTTATTATTTTGTTTTGTGGAATTTAAAGTATTTATTTAGCTTTTAAACATAAAGTATTTTGATATTGTTAAACTTTGAAGAATAATTATATTTTTGAGATTATGACTCTAGAGAAATAATTAAAATAAACTTACTGTTAGCTGTTCCTGGCTTTGCACCTCTGCAGCCTAGTTAGATTCAGGGGGAGAAAAAGTATAATAATAATAATAAGAGATAAACAAGGCAGAATCTAGGTATTTTTGTTGTTTTAAAAAGTATTATATGTATTAAAGAAAAAATGTGTTTTTGTTTTCATTTTAATATTGAAAAACATTTTCTATGATTATTCAATCTATAAGACCTGTAAATTGCTCAAGAAACCTACTGCCTTCTACTTGATTCTGACTCAGAGAGCCCCATTGGGTTTCCAAGGTTGTAAATCTTTATGGAAGCAGATTGCCTCATCTTCTTTCCACAGAGCAGGTGGTTTGAACTGCCAACCTTCTAGTTCACAGCCAAATTCCTTAGGCACTTGCCTACCAGAGAGCCTTACTTATTAAAATAATGAGAATGAATTCCAAGGTCAAATTGTTTTTAAAAACTACCACCTAGGAGAAAATTTCCCTATTGAAAATAACCTAATAATTTGTTCTCTGTGCCAGCAAATACAAAAAATTTGCTTAAATGAAAAATATGAGTAACATATAATAAAAGTCCATTGTTAAAGATGAGAGGAGTGTTGAGCATAGTTTTTATTTTTATTTTTTTGTTTGTTTTTTCCCGCTCTCAAACAAGAGTAGTAATTCCTCAGATTTACTTAACCATAGCAACTGTATAGGATGGAATAGAACTGTCCCACAAGGTTTCCAAGGCTGTAAATCTTAAAGGTAGACAACTGCCTCATCTTTCTCCCTGTAGAGTGGTTGATGGATTTGAACTGCTGACACTTTGGCTACCATCCAAATGCTTTAATCATTGTACCACCAGAGCTCCTTAGAAGAGGTTTACTTGCAAGATTTAAAATATTGCCTCTAGCTTATCATGGGTATATGTGTTGTTGTTGTTAAGTGCCGTCGAGTTGTTTGCGACTCATAGCGACACCATGCACAGCAGAATGAAACACTGCCCGATCCCGCGCCATCCCCACAATCCCTGCTATACTTGATCCCATCATTGCAGCCACCATATCAATCCATCTCCCTGAAGGCCTCCCCCTCTTTTGTCGACCCTCCACCCTACCAAGCATGACATCCTACTCCAGGGAATGGTCCCTTCTTACAACATGAACAAAATAGGTGAGACGAAGTCTGGCCATTCTTCCTTCCAAGGAGCATTCTGGATGCACTTCCTCCAGGACAGATCTGTTAGTTCTTTTAGCAGTCCATGGTACTTTCAGCATTCTCCGCCAGCACCACAATTCAAAAGCATCA
>NW_006921685.1:5335987-5338085 GCF_000298275.1 Orycteropus afer afer | reverse complement strand
CAGCTCTTTCCCAGTCCTATTTTGCGAGCCTTTTAGCCTAAACGGACTATTAATACCTAAAGTTGTGTAGTAATGTACCAAACAGTGTTTCTTTGCTACGCCCTCATGGGTATATAAATGTTAAGTAGTAGTTTTTTCCATCATCTTTCTTTCTTCTTTTTTTTTTTTTTTTCTAATTGTGCTTTGGGAGCTCTGGTAGTATAGTGCCTAAAGCACTTGGCCACTAACCAGAAGGCTGGTGGTTCAAACCCACCAGCCACTCCTGGGAAGAAAGATGGGGCAATCTACTTCCGTGTGATACTGCCTCAGAAACCCAAGAAGGGGTTGCTATGAGTCGGTCCAAGTCAACGGCACACAACAACAATAGCAACGATTGTGCTTTAGGTGTAAGCTTACAGAAAGTTTGTTTTACATTCAACATTTTATGCACATTTGGTTCCACTCCCCAATTATCATCTCCAACCCTAACCCAATCTCTTCCCCTCCCTTCCCAGTAACCGTCTCCCCATGCCCCTCAAAGTTTTGTACTCCTGTGTGTCCTGAGTTTTCTCCATGCGAATGTTGCCCCTCCGGTGCCCTGTGGTCGATTGCTGCAAGGGATGCATCTCCATAGGGTATGTGGGTGCATCACCCTGAGTTGAGTGGTCTATGAGTATGTCTTAGTTACTATTGGGCTGAGATATAACCCCTGGAAGTGAGTTTTATTCCAGGCCTGAAATGTATCCCAGGACCATAGTATTGGGGGTTCCATCAGAGTCCATCCGACCAGTAATTCTGGTCATTATTGTGTTTTTGGATTTTGTTCCATGTTTTTCCTTTCCCTCTATCCAGGATCTCCAGTTTTGATCCTTTCCCGAGTGGTTGGCATTGGTAGCCAGGCACCATCTAGTTCTCCTGGTCTCAAGGGCCATTGTGTCCTCATTTCTTGTTTGCAGCAAGCATAGGGTTTTATTAATTTGCAAAGGTTTTATAAACTTATGAGGAGATGTCATAATGTTAACTATTTTAAATCAACAATTCTAGTTTAGGATTTTTCATAGATATATTTCGAATATAGAAAGACTCTAGAAACCATTTGGGAAGTGTAGGTACTGAAAATAAGATATTTGGGTTAAGTCCAAAACTAAACCATGGAGTTGGATCCAACTCAGAGTGACCCTTCCTTGGGTTCCCGAGGAGGTATCAATACAGAAGTAGATTGCCCCATCTTCCTTTCAATTTTTCCCTAAATGTATTAACTCACTTTAAAGTTTAAAAAGTATTAAGTATGAACACTATAAAAAGCTTGCTTACCCCTCCTCCTCAAAGATTCTGATATCTAAACAACTAGATACAGTATCCGTCCAGTCCATTTTGACTCACAGTGACCCTTCTTTCAGTTTCCAAGGCAGTATCACTGCGGAAGTTGTTGTCAGATGCTGGTGAGTCATTTCTGATTCATAGCCACTCTACGCACAGTAGAACGAAACACTGCTGGGTCCTGAGCCAGCTCCGGGATCACTGCTATACTTGATTGAGCCCATTGCTGCAGCCATTGTGTCATTCCATCTCCTTGAGGGCCTTCCCCTCCTTTGTGGACCCTCCACCTTATCAAGCATGACATCTGTCTCCAACTAAGGAAGTAGATTGCCCAAACTTCCTTCCGAGGAGTGGCTGGTGGGTTTGAACGACCTGCTTTCTGGTTAGCAGTCAAATGCCTTAGGCACTAAGCCATTGGAGCTCCTATCCTTAATATAAAATCTATAATATGTATTCATTGGTATATGTTCATTTTAATATCTTGATTTATTTCATTTAGCTCATAGTTTTCATGTTATTTTTATAGTTCAGAAATAGGCTATCAGTTGCAGGTAGTCCCTGACTTAGGACTTATTTGAGTTATGATATATTGCATGTATGATCTTTATTTTTTTTTGTACATCTTATTATTAGTAATTACTATTAGTAATTATTCTTATACTCTCTACAATATTTTATACTATATTTTGTATTTATTGTATATATTGTATTTTGTATGTATTGTATATACTATATACAATACATACAAAATACAATATATACTATATACAATACATACAAAATACAATATATACAATAA
>NW_006921685.1:5333584-5335802 GCF_000298275.1 Orycteropus afer afer | reverse complement strand
TGATACTGCCTCGGAAACCTAAGGAGGGGTCGCTATGAGTCGGGGCCGACTCGACGGCAAATAACAGCAACAACAACAATATACAATACCATATATAAAAACACAACGCACTGCCATTGAGTTGGATCTGACTCATAGTGACCCCTTTGAGTTTCCGAGGTAGTATCACCATGGAAGTAGATTGTCCAACCTTCTTTCTGGAATGGCTGGTGGGTTTGAACTACCAGCCTTCTGGTTTGTGGTCAAATGCCTTAGGCACTATGCTACCAGAGCTCCCATTATATATAATACAATAATAATTACCAATAGTAATTACTAATAATAAGATGTACAAAAAAATATATTATCACTTGAATGATGCCTTGCCTAAGGGATTTGACTGCTGACCAGAAGGTTGGTGGTTCAAATCCACCAGCCACCCTGTGAAAGGAAGACTGGGCAATCTACTTCCATAAAGATATATTGCCTTGGAAACCCAAAGGGGGTTGCTATGAGTCAGAATCAACTTGATGGTAGTGAGGTTTTTTTTTTTTTTTTTTTTAATACAATATTGAAGAGCATACTTTGCTGACTTGGAAGAAGGACTTGCAGAATACTCCTTAGAAGTGAGAATGGTAAGACTTCATCTCATGTACTTTTGGGCATGTTTTTTTGGGAGGGACCAGTCCCCGAAGAAGGACATCATGCTTGGTAACGTGGAGGGTCAGTCAAAAAGAGGAAGATCCTCAATAAGATGGAGTGATACAATGGTTACAAAAAGGGCCTCAAACATAGCAAGGATTGCAAGGATGGCACAGGACCAGGGGGAATTTCGTTCTGTTGTTCATAGAGCTTCAAAGAGTAGGAGCCGACTCAGCAGCACCTTACAACAACAAAAGATCATTCTCAGATGTTCACTTGCAGATGCTCAAATATCAGATTTATAAAGATACTGATAATAAAAGGCAATAAATTAAGAAAGATATTTGACATACTTCAGAACTTAAATTAGAACGGAATGCCACCTAAGTCAGGGACTATCTATACAAAATGTGTATTCAGTGCCTAGAACCTGTGTGTGAACACGAAAATAAAACACAGCAATAGCCAAAACAACAGCACAAAGTCCAAAAATTAAAAAAAAAAAATTTTTTCTTTGTCCAATGACTTCAAAGCATAGACTGTTATTCAAGAAGATGCTGGCAAACTATGTTGTTATTGTTAGGCACCACTGATTCAGCTCCAACACATAGCGACCCTATGTACAACAAACCAAAACAGTACCCAGTTCTGTGCCATCCTCACAATCCCTGCTATGTTTTAGCCCATCATTGCAGCCACTGTATCAATCCATCTTGTAGAGGGTTTTCATTTTTTTTTACTGACCCTCCACTTTACCAAGTAAGACATCCTTCTCCAGGGACTGGTCCCTTCTGACAACATGACCAAAGAAGGTGAGGCAAAGTCTGGCCATTCTCACTTCTAAGGCGCATTCTGGCTGGGCTTCTTCCAGGAAAGATCTGCTTATTCTTCTGGCAGTCCATGGTATTTTCAGTATTCTTTTCCAACACCACAATTCAAAGACATCAACTTTTTTGTCTTCCAGCTTTCACAGCATATAAACCAATAATAATAATAATAATAAACTAAACTCACTGCCATCTAGTTGATTGTGACTCATAGCAACTTCCATTGGGTTTTTGAGGTGGTAAATCTTTACAGAAGTAGATTGCCCTGTCTTGCTTCCACGGAGTGGCTGGTGGGTTTGAACCACCAACCTTCTGGTTATGAGTCAGACACGTTAGGCACTGTGCTATCAGAGCTTCTTTGGCATACAAGTGATTGAAAATACCAAACTATGAAGTATGAGCAAACTATACAATTTATGAATAATCAGGCTTGAAAAGGAGCCAGTTGAGTAATGGCAATATAACACCATGATTCGAATGCAAAGGTAGATAGGCCAAAGTCTTTGAAACTGGCGGAAAACCTTCACTAAGATTTTAAAGGATTTATCTCTCAAAGTTTGGAGTTTAGGTGAGACACAAATTTAATTGAAAGAATTTCTGATTCTGAATCATAATTTCTTGTTTTTCCCTTATGAATTATTTATAAAGCACTTTGTAATTTAAAATTATTTTCAGTATTGTTCTTTACCCCAGAAGGCATTTTCTCTATAGCATGAGCATTTCAAAAGTTTTCTATACTTGATAAAATGTGATTTCCTAGCTCCTGGAAA
>NW_006921685.1:5310943-5332939 GCF_000298275.1 Orycteropus afer afer | reverse complement strand
GTTGGGCAATCCTACTTCCGTAGTGATACTGCCTCGGAAACCCAAGGAGGGGTCGCTATGAGTCGGGGCCGACTCTACGGCACATAACAACAACAGCAACAACAAATGAGTTTTCATTTGCCGTCAAGTCGAGTAAATTTTACCTTATGGTGACCTCATGTACATCAGAGTAGAACTGTTCTGCACAGGAGTTTTTGATGGCTAGTTTTTGAAAGTAGATTACCAGGACTTTCTTCTGAGATACCTGTGGGTGGACTAAACCTCCAAACATACATGCTGTGTTAACCATTTGTACTACCCAGGAGCTCCTAAGAAACAGCTAGGAACAAGTATCATGCAAAATGTCAAAATTACCTAAATGAATCTGATGCAAGCCTTCCTGACAAGTAGCATTGATTTTAGGAAGAGAGCTGCAGCATAAACATATCAATTGTAGGATAAAAGAAGGTGAAACATGCCACAAAAGTGTTTCTCTACAGATGGTTTCAGTTAAGAGAATCAAGAAAGTCCTTGTGTAATAAATGGCATTTAGATGAAACTTGCCCATACAGAGATTAATAGGGAAAGATTATTTTCAAGTAGAGGAAAAAAGGCTTGAGATTGAGAACATTCATGAACATTTTGATTGGAGTATTGCATGAGAAAGGAAAGGTGGAGTTGGACAGAAAGTTTAGGGAAGGAGACAGACAGGACTTAAACGTCAGGTTAAAGAATTAGGCATAATTGTATAAACAATAGATCCCAATTGAGTGCTTTTGGACCAGAGACAGAGAACAGTGATTTGCACAATTGAGTTCTAGCCGAGGCGCTATTCCTACCTGGTAACCTTGGTCAAGTTATTTCCCTTCCCTGGGTCTTACTTTTCCTACCTGTAAAATGAGGGTTTGGACTATTTCCTAAAATTCTATGATTCTCTGATCAATCTAACAGAAACAAGCAGGATGGAGATGGGAGGTTGGAGGACTGTGTGGGGATGTTTCTGAAGCTACATTTTTTATATCTGCTTTTCCATAACCAATATTGATATGGATAAGTTGGTTGCTTTATGAAGGAAAAATAGATATGACAATCACAGCTGTTTAGAATGAAATATTTAAAGAAAGACACATAGCATTGAATTTTTAAAGGGGATTTTGTGTCACAGTTGTGTATTTTATATTTAATAAATTGTCTTTTTAGGAAGATACATCTGACACATAAAACATTTCCTAATTAACTACATATTGAATTTGTGATGTAAAGATAAACTATATCTTGTTACAGCTGTTGCTATTGTCTTACTTACATAGACTTCAGTCGTTACAAATTTTGAGTTTTACAAAGCAGAGTCACAGAGCAGGAAAACGATAGCACATCAGACTCCACTTGCCTCTGATAATAATGGTTAGGAAAGTTCTTTACTAAGTTGGCTTCAGAACCACTTATAGGGCATCAGTGAATGGAAAAAAGCTCACGTGGCATGAAATTGTACAACCGAAGGCAAACTCAAGTTTCATTGAGAGGGAGGGGGTTATTTAAAACTCTTCATGTGCTAGTTTCCTTTTAAAATTATAGACTGAACAAAAATCTTCTACAAGGAGTCACAAACTCCTTCCTTTTCAGTTTACACAAAATATGATCCAATAAAATAAAGTAAAACATTCTGTAAAATGATAGTAATTCCTCCCTTTTGTAGCATAAAAATAAATCAGAGATATGACCATTTTTGACATAGCAACTACTAAAATCAGTAAGTATTTGCACTTGCCTTCATCACTTGATACCAATACAAATTTCTGTCAAGTCAATTCTTAGTTCTCGTGACTCTACGTGTGTCAAAATAGAGCTGTGCTCCATAGGGTTTTCAATAGCTAATTTTTATATAGCAACAGGGCTTTCTCCCAAGATTTCTTTGGGTGGATTCAAACCTCAAGCCTTTTGGTTAGCAACTGAGAGTGGTAACTTTTTGCATGACTCAGAGATTCCCAACACTTGGTGAAACAGAACTAATTTGTGAAACAGTAACGCTATTCAGCTTTCATGATTACATAAAGGGCACATTTTAAAACAACAATTGTACTATAACAAATCGAATTATGTTATGACCTTAAGGTAGAAATACAACTTGAAAGTTAAGTGAGGGATCAATCTCAAGTATTATGAGTCCAACCTCTACTTTTGGCTGTAGGAATAGAATCATTGACCTGAAAATGTTCCTATTTATAATTGACATTATCTTCTAATTTAACCAGCAACTGCTCTTGACTTTGACCCAAAGTATAGTTAAAAATAAATGTTATTATAAAGTCATGATATTAAAACAATGCAAGATATATTCAAGTATAACAATGAAGTATAATAAGAGGAAAATATGTTTATAAAATAACTTTAGTGTTGTTCCAACTAACTATTATGAAAAGGAACCATTCTGTCTTGACATTTCAATATGATTACCTTTCTTTGTGCCCGATAGGTCTTGCTTGGCAGTAGGTTGAACTGGCCTCTCAGCGGTCTTGTGTAGAAGACCCAAGGTAAATAACTGAGGAGTAATTAAAGGATATTAGTACCTTGAGTCACACTATGCTATTGTATTTCCTTACTCCTTCTTACCCAATAAGAAGACGACAAAAAGGAAGATTTGAGGACAACAGGGTCATCTTAAGGTCAATTTTAGTTAATGAATACAGAAGGGGAAATAGAGTTGCCTTTCATTGAGCTTGAAAAGAGGCTATTCACATATTTTAAAATAATGCATCCTTTTATAAAGAAATATTAGAAGGAACTTATAAAATTAACTGAATTCATAATCAATAAATCCAATCTTCTTTAATTTAAAGCTATTGTTGAGATGAAAAATAACTAGATACTACACTTCCATATTTCAATGCTTCTTTTTAGTTTAAGAACCTCAATAGCAAGCTGCCCTACATCTGTTATAGGTTATGGCTGATATTCTTCCTTCCAAAATTACAGCTACTGGTTTTTAAAACCTAGAAAATCAATAATTTCTTACATACCCCAGGGCACCTTTTTACAAATTAAATCAAAATGTGAAATATTTTGATCAATATAATTTGGAGGACCATTTGCATTTGAGTTGCAACATATATTTCTCAATATATATTTGTTAACTGATTAACTTGTTATGAATAATCATTTTCTTTAGTTTTTAAAATTTCAGTAATATAGCTGACATTTTATGGATGTACAAAATTAAGTTATTAAACTTGAGATAATTACTCTGTTTCAAGGATAGCTCTCCACTCTGACATACAGAGTCAATATCATAAAACTGCTCATCTGGGAGACATCTGGTAAAATACCAAATAATAAACAAATAATTTGCCTAGAAAATTCAAGAAAAATCTATTTTACTTGCATTTCTCTGATGATGATGTTTACTGTGACTTCGCTTTGGTTCTGAAGGCCTGAGAAGAATGAGGTATTTCCAGGAATCAATGTAGTGCAGCCAAAACACAATAAAATGTATTGACATTGTAGTTATTTCTGTCTACCTGTCTGTTTCTTAGAACTATTTCATGTCTTAGAAAATTGGGCACAAATCTGAACAAAGAGTAAATTCAGATTTACCACTTCTGAGAATAGTTGGCTTCTAATGTGTCAGGATTGATGACAGAGTTTCAAAACTGCTAAAACAAGCTGCTAAAATAATACCAGCCATTCTCATTTTTCAGTGGCATGCTTCCTCTTTCTTTGTCATGATGTAGTGATGGTAAGAAGTTTATGTTCTGATCAGTTTCTAAATTATGAATGTGTCACAAAGAATTGTTGTTGTTGTCTTGGGGCTGTTGAGTTGGTTCCAAGTCATACTGACTCTATGGACAACAGAATGAAACACTGCCTAATTCTGACCCATCCTCATAATCGTTTCCATGTTTTAATGTACTATTGCACCACTGTGTCAATTTTTTATGTTGAAGCTCCTTATTTTCATTGAAACTCTACTTTATCAGCATGATGTCTTTCTCTGAGGGACTTGTCTCTGTTGATAACATGTCCAAAATATGTGACACGAAGACTCATCATCCTTGCTTCTAAGCAGCACTCTGGCTGTACTTTTCCCAAGATAAATTTGTTTGTATTTCTGGTCCAAAACCAAACTCACTAGCATTGAGTTGATTCCAACTCATAGAGACCCCATTGGGCTTCCAAGGGTGTAAATCTTAATGGAAGAAGACTGCCTCATCTTTCTTCTGAAGAGCAGCTGGTGAGTTTGAACTGCTGACCTTCTGGTTAGCAACTCAATGCCTTAACCACTATACTACTAAAGTGCCTTTGTTTTCCTGCTAGTCCATGGTGTATTTATTATTCTTCACCAACACCACGATTCAAAGCCATCAATACTTTGGTTTTCCTTTTGGATTGTCCAGTTTTCACATGCATATGAGGTGATTGAATCTACTATGGCTTGGATCAGGTGCACCATAGTCCTCAGTGGCATTTTTGCTTTTCAACACTTTTAAGAGGTCTTTCACAGCAGATTAGCCTAACGCAATATGTTGTTTGATTTCTTGAGTGCTGTTTCCATGAGCATTAACTGTGAATTTAAGTAAAATGAAGTCCTTGACAGCTTCAATCTTTTCTCCATTTATATTTTCTCCATGATGTTCTTATTGGTTTGGTTGTGAGGATTTTTCCCTTCATGTTGAGGTTTGATCTATATCGATAGATAACTGTACTCTTTGATCTTCATGAGTAAGAGCTTCCAGTCATCTTTACTTTCAGCAAGGAAGGTTGTATTATCTGCATATCACAGGTTGTTAATGAATCTTCCTCCATTCCTGATGCTGCTTTCTTCTTCATATTATACAGAATTAGTACATGGTAATTTCTATGCTATTGACTAGAACCATGGGAATTATATTGAGTTTCAGATCAGTCTTTGATTATTTGACTCATTGGTACCAGAGGCTATCAGAAACATGGTGGTGCATTGGTTAAGTGCTTGACTGCAAACTGAAAGGTTGATGGTTTGAAATCACCAGCTTCTCTGTGGAAGAAAGATGTGACAGATTGCTTTCATGAAGATTGTGGTTGTTGTGTTGTTATGTGCCGTTGAGTCAGACCTGACTCATAGTGACCAGTTCTTGGGTTTCCAAGGCAGTATCACTATGGAAGTAGATTGCTCAACCTTCCTTCCGAGGAGTGGCTGGTGGGTTTGAACCGCCAGCATTTTGGTTCACAGTCAAGTGTCATAGGCACTACAGCCTTGGAAATCTTATGGGGCAGTTCTACTCTGTTCTGTAGGGTTGCTCTGAGTTGGAATTGACTAGATAGTTTGGTTGTGGTTTACCAGAGGCTCACAACAACTTTTATAACATTGGTTTATTGCAATAATATATATCAATTTCACCTGTGAATGCTAGGAATTCTTCCTTCAACCAAGAGAACATTTCTACAATGTGTTTCTCCCTCCACTTTAAACTCCACCCTGGCTCTCCTGGGCTTTGTAAGACTAGACATCTTCCTTTGAACTTTATTTATTCCAAGTATTGTTCAAGGCAATACAGATAAGTTAATAATCAAAGTAAGCAAAGATTCCTGTCTTTGTGAATCTTACAATCTAACATTTACCTGACTACTAGTAACGTTGATTACTTCCTATATGCATTGACCTAAAGTGATCAGAAGGCTGGTGGTTCAAACCCACCAGCCACTCCTCGGAAGGAAGATGGGGCAATCTACTTCTGTACTGATACTGCCTCAGAAACCCAAGGAGGGGTCGCTATGAGTTGGGTCCAACTCGACGGCACATAACAACAACAACAAAAGTGATCAGAGAGAGCTAAGAATGTTGAGTGGCTGTAGTAGAAGATACAGGTGTATTCTATACTGGAAATAGTTAGATACCTTAGAATTTTTAGAGAAAAAAAAGATAAAGGAGGATAAAATTTTCCGTATTTTAAATTCTCCCAAGTAGCTGAGATGGTGCTCTACAACCCCAGAACTTAGTGTTTATAATCCAGAACTAATTCACCAGTCTTGATATAGTCCATATATTTCTTAGCACCCTTCTAATTAATCAGTCTTCCTCCTTCATCACTCTTTATTATTATGTTGTTGTTGATTGCTATCAAGTTGATTCTGACTCATAGTGACTCAATGTATTACAAGGTAGTAATGAGTTCAATAAGGTTTTCTTACCTGTAATCTTAAAGGAAGCAGATTACCAGGTGTTTCATCCATGGTACTGTGGGTAGGTTTGAACAGCTAATCTTTAGGTTAGTATTTGAGTACGAACTGTTTCTGCAACTTAGGAGTTTGCTCTTTATTACAGTACCTTGTATTTTCTTTAAAATATATCAGAATATAAAATGGTTTATTACATATATATAAAAACTGTTCATTGGCTTCTTTCACTAGAGGACAAACTCTGCAATGCATACAACTATGAACTATGTCTGGCTGTCTGGCGCATACTGGACACACAAATGTTTGTTGAACAAATGGTTATTTCTGTTAGTTGTTTAAGTTGAAGATTTTGGCCTCAACCCAAGCCTGTTGAGTCAGAATTTTCAGAGAAGAAAGTCCCTTGCAATCCATATAGTTTGTAGCACCTACATCATATTTATGCACATGAAAGTTTGGGAATCACTGCTTTCTTCTTGATGATAGAAGAAACTGGTCATAAACATCTGAAAAAGGCAAGAATGCTATTGGACACCCTGGAGTTCTCATTTATTTCACAAAAGATTAAGTATATATGGAAAGAGATAAGTTTTTCTGTGATCAAATTCTGCATTAGAAAGCATTGAATTGACTTTAGCTCTGATTGTGGGAAAGCTGGGATCAAATATAGATCATATGGAGTATGGTGTAGCTTTGTGTTGTGTTGTTGTTGTTGTGAGGTGCCGTTGAGTTGGCTCCCACTCACAGCGACCCTATGTACAACAGAATGAAACACTGTCCAAGCCTGTGCTATCCTTATAATCCTTGATATGTTTGAGCCCATCATTGCAGCCACTATGTCAATCCATCTCATTGAGTATCTTCCCCTTCTTTGCTGATGCTCTGCTTTACAAAGCATGGTATTCTTCTCCAGGGAATGGTCCCTTCTGACAACACCAAAGCAGGTGAGATGAAGTCCAGCCATTGTTACTTGTAAGGAGCATCCTGGCAGCACTTCTTCCAGGACAGATTTGTTTGTTCTTCTGGAACTCCATGGTATTATCAGTATTCTTTGCCAACAGCACAATTCAAAAGCATCAACTCTTCTTCAGTCTTCCTAATTCATTGTCCAGCTTTCATATGCATATGAGACAATTGAAAATAGCATATCTTGGATCAGTCACACCTTTGCCTTCAAAGTGACATCTTAGCTTCTTAACACTTTAAAGAGGTCTTTTGAAGCAGATTTGCCCAGTGCCATATGACATCTGATTTCCTGACTGCTGCTTACAAGGTTGTTGACTGTGGATCCAAGTGAAATGAAATCCCTGACAACATCAATCTTTCCTCTGTTTATCATGTTTATCATTATTGGTCCAGTTGTGAAGATTTTTGTTTTCTTCATGTTGAGGTACAATCCATACTACAGACTGTAGTGTTTGATCTTCATCAGTAAATGCTTCAAGTCATCTTCACTGTCAGCATTCAAGGTTTTTCATCTGGATAATTGTTGTTATGTGCCGTTGAGTCGGACCTGACTCATAGTGACCCCTCCTTGGGTTTCCAAGGCAATATCACTACGGAAGTAGATTGCCCAATCTGGATATTACAGGTTGTTAATGATTCTTCCTCCAATCTTGATGTTTTCTTCATATAATTGAGATTCTCAGATTATTTGCTCAGGAGACAGATTTGAGTAAGTCTAATGAAAGTATACAACCCAGGTGCATGCCCTCCCTGATTTTAGACCATATAGTATTCCCTTGTTTTGTTTGAATGACTGCCTTTTGGTCTATGTAAAAGTTCCTCATGAGCATAATTAAGAGTTCTGGAATTCTCATTCTTCTCAATGATATCCATAATTTGTTCTGATCCACATAGTCAAATGTCTTTGCATATTCAATAAAACTCATTTATACATCTTTCTGGTATTTGCTTTCAGCTAAGATCCATCTTATGTCAGCAATGATATACCCTCTTCCATGTCTTCTTCTGAAGCCAACTTGCACTAATTTCTGGAAGTTTCCTGTCAATATACTGTTGCACCATTTTCGAATGATCTATAGCAAAATTTTACTTGTGTGTGATATTAATGATATTGTTTGGTAATTTCCACTTTATGTTGGATCATCTTTCTTTGGAATGGGCAAAATATATGGATTTCTTTAGGTCAGTTGGCCAGGTATCTGTCTTCCAAATTCCTTGACATAAAAGAGTCAGCACCCCCAATGCTACATCCATGTCTCAAAGATATTTTGTCTATTCCTGGAGCCAGGATTTTGCCAATTGCTTTAGTGCAGCTTAGACTTCTTCCTTCAGTAACATTAATTCTTGATCATATGCTACTTCCTGAAATAATTGGACATTGATAAATTCTTTTCTGTATAGTGATTATGTGCATTCTTTCCATCTTCCTTTGATACTTCCCACATTGTTCAATATTTTGCCCATAGAATCATTCAATATTGCAACTCAAGGCTTGATATTTTTCTTCATTTTTTTCAGCTTGAGAAATGCCTGGTATGTTCTTCCCTCTTGGTTTTCTAACTCCAGGGCTTTGCACATTTCATTATAGTACTTCACTTTGTTTTCTTGAGTTGTCATTTGAAACCTGTTCAGGTCTCTTAGTTCTTCATGTCTTCCATTCACTTTAGCTACTGTCCATTCAAGAGCAAGTTTCAGAGTCTCTTCTGACATCCATCTTTGTCTTTTCTTCCTTTCCTGACTTTTAAATGACCCTTTTCTTCCTTCATGTATAAGGTTCTTGATATCATCTCACAACTTCTCTGCTGCTCTTCTGTCACTGGTGTTCAGTGTGTCAGATCTATTTTTCAGATGGTCTCTAAATTCAAGTGGGATATAATTAAGGTCTTATTTTGGCTCTTGTGGACTTATTTTAATTATCTTCATTTTCAAATTGAATTTGCATGTGAGCAATTGATGATTGCTCGCATTTGTCAGTTTGTTACTGTGGTGGCTTGCATGACTGTGCTTCCACAGTCAGCTCCGGCCTTCTTTTGACTGATGAGATTAAGCTTCTGCATTGCTGCTTTCCACAGGGGTAGTCGGCCTGATTTCTGTGTATTCCATCTGACAAGGTCCTAGTGTTTAGCTGCCATTTATGTTGTTGGAAAAAGGTATTTGCAATGAATAAGTCATTGGTCTTGCAAAATTCTATCATGCACTCTCTGGTGCCATTACTATAACCAAGGCCATATTTTCCGACTACTGATGATTCTTTTTTGTTTCCAACTTTCATATTCCAATTATCAATAGTTACTAATACATCTCAATTTCATGTTTAGTCAATTAGAGACTGCAGAAGTTGGTGAAAATCTTCAATTTCTTCTTTTTGGTTTTAGTGGAATACTATCAACTGGTCTTCCTTGTAGGTGTATAGATAGCATCCTGTTACTGACAGCATTGTACTTCAGGATAGATCTTGAAACATTTATTTATTTATTTATTTAGGACAATGAATGCAACTCCATTCCTCTTCGATGTATCATTTCCAGCGTACATCATATGAATGGCTGATTCAAAATGGCTAATACCTGTCTATTTCAGCTCACTAAAGCCTGGAGTATTGATCTTTATGTGTTCTATTTCATTTTTCACAACTTCCAATTTTCTGAGATTCGTACTTTGTTCATTCCATGTTCTGATTATTAATGGATGTTTGCAGCTGTTTGTTCCTATTTTAAGTCATGCCACATCAACAAATGAAAGTCCTGGATGCTTTATTCCATCCACATCATTAAGGTGGACTGTCCTTTGGGGAGGCAGCTCTTCCCCAGTCATATTTTCAATGCCTTCCAATCTGAAAAGCTCATCTTCCAGAACTATATCAGACAATATTTCAGGGGTATTCATAAAATTTTCTAGCAGTGTCTCACTGCTGTTCATAAGATTTTCAGTGTCCATTTTTTTCAGAAGCAGATGGTCTCATTCTTCTTGCTAGTCTCTCTTTGTCTGGAAGCTCTGCTGAAACCTGTCCACTGTGGGTGACCCTGCTGGTGTTTGAATTACTGGTGGCATAGCTTCTAGCTTCAAGGCAACATGCAAGCCACCACAATAGACAAACTGATAGACAGGTGGGTTCCCTTATGGTCTTATTTAATTCTTATGCTAAAGGTACTACAGTATTGGGTAGTTTAGGGAAATTAGAAGCTTTCTTAAGCTATTGAGGCACTCCAGATGTCAATGTTTCCTTTGCTTTCTGTTTATTGTTGATATCTACACTTCAGCTAGGAGCCCCAGGGTGAAGCAAATTGTTAAGCCTTTGACTACTAACCAAAACTTGGTGGTTCAAACCTACTAAGAGGAACCTTGGAAGATAGGCCTAGTAATCTGATTGTGAAAGGTTACAGCCTTGAAAACTCTAAGGAGGAGTTCTAGTCTGCACTCATGGGATTATCATGAGTCAGAATTGATTTGATTGCAACTAATGATAACACCAAAAAAGCCTGTTTCCTTTGCTTGAACAACTTCTTATTCAGACTTTCTACTCTGTCTGGACATTATTAAATTCAGATAGATTTCTGAAAAATACTATCCCCTGTTTATCTTAAAAGTTTACCAAAGGAAATAAATCCTGGAGATGTTTTTGCTATCTATATCTGTATGAACAATTCACAGAAATATTTTGTACTGCTCCTGAGTATTATGAAGATGCTTATTACTTCCCCAGTTCTTTCTCAGTTGAAGGTGATTATTAAAGAAAACTATATATTCATAGAAATAAGTTCAAAAGTAGTTTATTGCTCAATTTGTTGTATTTTATTTCAACCAATGGAGCTAAGTGTCATTAAAAATGCCAATTTGAGTATTGTTGTTATTGTTGTTGTTAGTTGTCTTTGAGTTGGCTCTGACTATAGTGACCCTGGGCACAACAGAATGAAACACTGCCTGGTCCAATGCCATCCTCACAATCTTTCCTGTACTTGAGCTCAACATTGCAGCCACTGTATCTATCCATCTCGTTAAGGCTCTTTCCCTCCTTTGCTGACCCTCTAATTACCAAACATCATCTTCATCCAATAAACATCTACTGAGCATCTGTTTGTGCTGAGATATCTTCTCCCTTCTCTCCTTTGTCTACATGTCAGGAATGTATTTATTCATCAAAATTTACTTAAAAGTCACCTACGATATTTTTCCTGATTTACAAAGGGAAAGCTAGTTCTCCTTGTTTGATTTTTTTTAAGTAAGTCTGTGAATACTTTATTGAGCTTGTTGTTGTTGTTAGGTGCCATTGAGTCATCTCTGACTCATAGAGACTTTATGCACAGCAGAACGAAACGCTGTCCAGTCCTGTGCCAGCCTCATGATCCTTCATATACCTGAGCCCATTGTTGCAGCCTCTGTGTCAATCCATCTCGTTGAGGGCCTTCCCCTTTTTCATTGGCCCTCCACTTTACCAAGCATGATATCTTTCTCCAGGGAATGGTTCCTCCTGACAACATGACCAAAGTAGGTGAGACGAAGTTTGGCCATTCTCGCTTCCAAGGAGCATTCCAGCTGCACTTCCTCCAGGAAAGATCTGTTAGTCCTTTTAGCAGTCCACGGTACTCTTAGCATTCTTCTCCAACACCACAATGCAAAAGCATCAATTCTTCTTCAGTCTTCCTTAATCATTGTCCAGCTCTCATCTGCATAAGAGGTGATTGAACATATCATGGCTTGGGTTAGGTGCACTTTAGTCTTCAAGGAGACATCATTGCTCTTCATCACTTGAAAGAGATCTTTTGCAACAGATTTGCCATATAGTCATATATTACACTTACTCAAATTATATACATTTATCTCCTTGATGGTGAGATTACTAAAGGCAAAACACAACAAAACTCTTCTTTTTTCCTAAATCTTCAACATTTCGCAGTGATGACACAAAATAAATATTTCATTTTTTATGAAGAATAAAACATGAAAGGTAATGTGGAAGACTTATGAGATCTGCTCTCAAGGAACTAACAGAATAGTGTGAAATTTGTTCTTTTTCACTTTTTTTCATGAGTATATAAACAAACACCACATGAATGTGGTACCTATAGCTGCCTACATTTTAAAATAATATAGTGTGTTCATGGATTCTGTAATTTTATCAGTTTTTTTTGTTTGTTTGTTTTTTAGATAAGTAGGTAGGAATTGTTCCATGGTCAAGTTAGCTTGGGAAACTTAGTTAAGCCAAATGAAATTTTTAAACTGGTAGTTTTCAGAATGTTACTGTATATGTTCACCTTGAAAATTTTCAGTAGAAATATTTCCAAGGAGGAATATTTATATTTTGGGCCAACGAGTGAAATTAATGCTTCAGGAAACGCACTTGAAAATGGAGATTTGACTGACAAGTTTATTGGGAAACTATCCCCTAAATGACATTAAATAAAGGTGTTAGTACATTTAATGATGTCCAAATCCACTGAGCTAATATTAATTAATTTTAATAGAATATGTTTACTTCACAAATCTAGTACTTAAAAAATAAATCAGAGGAGAGGGCTTAAGTTAGCAGCTTAGTCACTACACCATGCTGTTCCCCTACAGGAGAGAAATGAGAAAGCAAGTGATACTGATGACAATCTGGGAATCCAGAACAACATATGGAAGAATGAAAAATTATAGAACACCTAAACGAAGCAGAAACTGAATGAAAACAGCAAACAAGGGAACTTAGGGACTGTAGACTACCTGCTAGCTAGTCCAGCACAGCATGGTCATCTTGAGACAAAGTGAGCAATGTTCTCCTGTGAGAAGCATTGGAAAGCAACTTCATGGAATCTCCAGTAGGAGACAGAGATACTGTGTAGACAAACCCAAGTGAAGCAAGTGAGAAGAACATGAATTGGATCTAAGGAAGGAAAATGGAGGAAGGTGGGTGAGATCCCTAGGGATCTAAATGACTGTAGAGCATGGAAGGAGCAGAAAGTAGAGACAGCAGCCTCTGATAATTTGGGTGGGTGGTGCTGATGGCATAGAGGATTCTAGTAGTAGTGGCTAGAGATCCCCCTACCTGTCCAGACTCTGGACAGGCCACCCCCATCCTTTGCATTTGTGAGTCCAAGTCTTGATCACTCTTTGCACTCTGTGGGGAGTGCCCTGGTGCCCACTCCAGAAATTGGGAGAACAAGAGTCTTACCTCCTCCCCCCTCTCTACCCTCCCCCCTGTGACCAGTGGTGGTCCTCTCCTTCCCTGCCCAGCAATTCACCTGTGACTGGAGGCTCCTGGATCTTCCCATTCTTGCACTTCCATGCTTATCCAGCAATCCATGGTGAGTGCTCCCATACAGTCAAATCAGTGAGCAGAGGCATCTGCCCACTCTGCTCACCCCCAAGCATCACTGTCCACCTGACCATTGCTGGTATGTGCTCCTGCCATCAGACTGGTGGCTAGAGGTGCAAGATGCATCCTCCCCCATGTCTACCACCACTTCAGCCTGGCTACTGGTGGTATGAGTTGCTGTGCCCTCCACACAGTGATCTTGCACCCTTCAACTGACAGCCCAGCAACCAGCAGTCTACACACATACTGCCCAAATCAGTGACTGACAAGAACATTCCCTGCATCCATGCCTCAGTGGCCACCCAGCCACACCCATCACATTATCAGCAATACCAGTCATATCCTGATAGTACCATCTGCACCTTTGCCAAATGATGAGCATGAGATCCTAGTGTTCTCATCTAAAGACTGTGTGGCTGAAATGTTCCACATCTCACACCTAAGCAGTTCCTGTAGGCCATCTGCACATGTACTGAAATTCCTTGATGTTCTAAAACTTACTGGGATGCCAATTCATGGGGTCACAGTGAGCTTACCCCTCCTTTTTGGGATATGATATGGAGACTTTTTACTCTGACCTCCAGAGAATGGACTAACTGCTAGCACCAACCTGGAAAGATCCCATGGTTCCACAAGGGCTGTGGAGGGACCCTGATCAGTGAACACTTGTCATCCATTTTCAGGGAAATAACCTGCTCTCCCACTTCCACTCAGTCCCATAAGGGAAAACATACAAGCCTAACCACATGCGGGTGAAACTCATCATATCTTCAAGTGAGAGAAAATCACATCCAGTCAACAGACAAAAATACCAAATGATGTTATGATCTGGACAAGATATCACCTTAACATTATAGTTAAGTTCAGAATTATGTAGGCAGATTGGCACTACAGACCATTTACAGTTAAATAATGTGGTGGTTAAGTTTGTGTGTCAACTTGGCTGGGCCTGGTTGAGTGGCTGGGCAGCTGGATATAGTATTCCCCATGATGACACTGGCAATCACCTCCATGGTGGAATCTACTGTGAGCAGCTGAGAGCTGCCCTAGGGATGTGGTCTGCTTCCTGTATATAAGGAGAACCCTTGGGGAATGGTCTCTAGCTTATGGGATGCTTGAACCCTGCAGGTAGCTGTTTCATTGTTCAGCAGACTGCCATGCTCTGCTGACCTTGGGACTTTCAATGGACTTGAGTTAATGGCTTACCATGTGGTTTGGTAACATCGGGACTGTGCCTTTTTGTCTGTCCACTTTGAGCTTGTCAGTCTCAGCAGCTAGCAGCTGTCTGAGTGAATAAAAGCCTCTAGCTCTAGTGGGCTGGAAGCAGGAGGCAGAGCTGAATCCCAAGGTTGAGATGCTTTCATCCAGCCCCTAGAGGCTGGCACTTTGAACTTAGACTTCTAGCCTCCCAAACTGTAAGAGAATAAACTGTTTGTTAAGGCCATCCCATTTGTGGTATATTTTTGTCAGAGTGGCACTAGGTAACCAGCACAAAGGAGATACTGCATATTTTAAAATTAGGAAAGGTGTGCATCAGGGCTGTATATTTTCATCATACTTATTCAATATATATGCTGAGCAAATAAGCCAAGAAGAGTATGTGAAGAAAAACAGGGCATCAGGATTGGAGGAAGATTGATTAACAACTAGTGATACGCAGATGACTCAACCTTGCTTGCTGAAAGTGAGGAAGGCTTAAAGCATTTACTAATGAAGATCAAAGACTGCAGCCTTCAATATAGATTATATCGCAACATAAAGAAAGAAAGAATTCTTCATAACTGGACCAATCAGCAACATCATGACAAATGGAGAGAAGATTGAGTTGTCAAGAATTTCATTTTAGTTGAATCCACTATCAAATCCCATGTAAGCAAAAATCAAGAAATGAAATGACATATTGCATTGGGTAAATCTGCTGCAAAGGACCTCTTTCAAGTGGTAAAGAGCAAAGATGACATTCTGAAGATTAAGGTGCACCTGACCTAAGCTATTGTCTTTTCAGTGACCTCATACACATGTGAAAGCTAGACAATGAATAAGGAAGGCAGCAGAAGAATTGATGCATTTGTATTGTGGAGTTCACCAAGAGTATTGAATATACCATGCTCTGCCAGAAGAACAAACAAATCTGTCTTGGAAGAAGTACAACCACAATGCTATGTAGGAGCAAGAGTGGCCAGACTTTGTCTCATTTACTTTGGTCATGTTATCAGGAAGAAGAAGGCTATCATGGTTGGTGCAAAAAGGGCAAGGAGGCCACATGTTCTGGCCTCTTCTAACCACACAAGAGGATTTTGTCTTCACAAAATCACCATCAGTAACCCAAGGCCTATTCCTGCAAGGCCAGACATGCTGCCTCCCTCCCTTTTGTCAACCGTTCCTCCCAAAGCACCCACCACCTCTCTCCTGGGTCCGATAATTTGCTGCATTGGCCACACAGAACTCACAGATTATGGGGTTTATTAGGGAAGCATCAGGCTACAATTCAAGTTCAGGAAAAACGCTCAGTCTCTCTCCTAACAGTCTCTCACAGTCTCTGTCCCAACAGTGAGTGTCCCTTGGTGGCTCACTCAGCAATGCATGTCTCTTGCGTCTCTTTCCCAGCAGCGCGTGTTTCAGGAGTTTCAGGAGGGCGTGTCTCTTTCAGCAGCATGTCTTCTTCAACCAGCAATCAGAGAGACTTCTGCCTCTAGGAGGCCTCCTTTTGAGCCCAGGAGAGTGGCCAAACCAACCAATCATAACATCAGAATTCTAAGCACCTGAAGAGAACAGGAACCTCCCAGAACATTGTTTTGTGCCACTCCCCAAAAAAATACTCCAGGTGGACAACTTCAGCAATCAGGAGCTTCTCAGTTTCTCATAGCAAATTCCACATCAGAGTTTACAAAGACTTATGGGTAGAAAAGCCACACTAGGTAATTTACTACACCACACTTAGTAAAGCAGAATTTTAGCAAAAAAAGACAAGACCCTCAACAAGATGATGGATTGACACAGTGGCTGCAGTGATGGGCTCAAGCACAGCAATCATTGTGAGGATGGCACAGACCAGGCAGTTCTTCCTTGTGTTATATATAGGGTCACTTTAAATCAAAACAAATGGCACCTAACAACAACAAATAAGAAATAACAAGGAGTCCTTGAAACATCTTATAACATTGATAAATCTGGAGGACATTATCCTTAGTGAAATAAATCAATCACAAAAAGACAAATATAGTATGTTTTCACTATTACAAAAACTCAAGAATTGATATGCATACAGAAAGCAAAGTTCTTTGATGGTTACCAAGGAAAAAAGTTGGGGGAGGGGAATAACTTTCTAGATAGCAGATATTTGTTACTGTTGGTGATAGGAAAGCAATTTCAAATAAGGGGCAAGGCAGTACAACCTGATCAAATAAACACATGAGGAAAATAGGCAATTTTGAAAGATGCTATAACATATACAACTTTGAAACAACAGTAAAAACAATGACAGTATATGTGTGCAGTTACCTAGGCAGATATGGATGCATATATGTGTATAGGAAGGCATATGTATGTAAATGCACATGCATGTATAGGTGTATAGGCCCATGTATACACACATTTGTGTGTGCTGCATATATAATTCACATATATAGCAAACCACATGGAGGACACAGTTCTGGAGGCTTCTCAGATATATCCAAACAACTTGCAGGACTGGTTCAATGGGGAGTTAAAAGACTTGAGACCATAGTCTCAGGGCACATCTTAGTCAATTGGCATATCATAATCCACAAAGATAATGTTCTATATCCTAATTTGGTGAGTAGCATTGGGGGTCTTAAAAGCTTGTAAGCAGCCATCTCAGTTACAATTATTGGTCTCTACTCAAATGGAACAAAATAGAATGAAGGAAATCAAAAGATCAAAGAAGTAACTAGTCTACGGGACTAATAGTCCACAAGAACCACAGCCTCTTCTAACCTGTGACCAGAAGAACTGGTAGGTTCTTTGCCATTACCTACCATTCTGACCATGGACACAACAGGAAGACTTGGATAGAATGGGAAAAAACGTAGAATAAAACTTAAATTCCTAAAAAAGACCAGACCTACTGGACTGACAGAGACTAAAGAAAGCCCAAGACTATTTTCCTAAGGTACCTTTTGAATTTGTAATTAAAGCTATTTCTGCAGGTCACCTTTCAGCTAGATAATAGATTGACCTACAAAAGAAACAATATCATCCATGAGTAATGTGTTCCCTTCAATAATTAAGTCTATGAGACCCAAAGGTCAACAAATACCCAGAAGCAAAGATGAGAAGACAAGGAGGGGAAGAGAAACCAGATCACTGGAAATAAAACAAACAGAATGGAAATAATGAGAAGGCTGGACATCGTAATATTATAAACAATGGCATGGAACAATTTGTATAAAAATTGTTAGAAGGAGAACTTCATTTACTGTGTAAACTTTCACCTAAAATACAATAAAATATTATTAAAATAAATAAATAAAATATCCTAGAGGAAAAGGGGAAATCTTTTCATCTAGGTATCTCTGGTACCTGGTATAATATCTGACACATAATGGAAACATAATAAATATTGTTAAATTAAAAAATAAGTAAATAAGAAGACATTTATTTTTCCAGAAAGTAACAATGATAGTGTCTGAGGTAGAAAAAGCAGAACAAGCTAAGGATTTATATTAAAGACAAAGAAAAAGAGAGTGAGAGAACTGCAATTACTGGCCCTCCCAAACTTCATAGCAGCCAAGAATTGTCCTCGCCCCTTCTTGAAGACCCTGAATTCCTATCTTCCCTATGCCCCTGCACCTTCCACAGTCAGTGACCTCCAACTTGCCAGTTTAAGGTTGAAGAATAATCCCTATAAAATTAATCTACCATGTTATTTTGAGGACTGTTTGGTTCATTTGCTGTCCTCTCCCATGGTCTTAGCCGGACCACTGATTTTAATGCCAAAGAACAAATCTTTAAATATTTAGGGGATCTGTAATCCCTAAAAATGGTCAAAGGAGACAGCGGTTTCACTAATTAATCCATGCCAGTAACTCATTAGGCTGGCTTGGATTTGTAGCTAACCAATAGATGAATAATAGCAAAATTTCCCTTCTTGATGCTAAGGGTCTTTGCTATGAAAAATTTAAACTCGAGGTGTGGAAACAATCTTTGTTTAAAGAGAATTTTTCTAATTTCCTGATAACACATGGGACAAAGTCTGTCATTGTGAGACAATGAAAGGCTCCTTGTGCAAAGTAATCTTGTTGGGTGACTTTTGTCATATGCTGCAAAAATTTAGTTTTATCACTACCTGCTTGCTATCTTTTTCTCCTTCTGGAATTTGTTTATAGGAATAGTTATAAGATTTATGGGGACATGTGGTCAGGACAAATTGTTCCTTAATAAAGTTCACAAAATCTTTGACTTGTACATTTACTCCACATAAAAGGAAATATATACTTGATAACAAATAGTCTCTGAACTTGGTTTTCCCATGGCTGATGCAAATGTTAATCCTTTAGGGCAAAAATTTTTATGATGTAGGCATTGTCTTGGGACAAAGATTTTCTTCATGGCTTGAAATTTATGGTTATATATTTATGGTTACTAAAACATCTGTAGCGGAGTGTGAGTAGACAGAAAGTCAACCAATTGGTTGTGCTAATATTGTGATTAAGAAGTTTTTTTTTTTCCCCTGAAAAATAAACCTTTTTTTAACTTATGTATTGGTATAGATATGAGATATGAGAGATCCTTTTTGGTTGAAATTTACCATTTGGAAATTCTTATTAATATTTCCATTCATTAGATATCTGTAGAATACTTTATATTCTAAAGGAGCTTTTGTGGTACAGTGGGTAAGGCATTTGGCTGCTAATCAAAATGTTGGTGCACCACAAAAGAAAGATGAGAAAATTTGGGGGTCTTTATGAGTTGGAATCGACTCAGTGGCAATGAGTTATTATTATTATCATTCCACAGGAGCTCTAGTGGTGTAGTAGAGAAAGCATTGGGCTACTAACCAAAAGGTTGGCAGTTTGAACCCACCAGCTGTTCCATGGGAAAGATAAGACAGTCGGCTTCTATACAGATTCACAGTTCTGGAAATCCGACGGGGGTTGCTATGAGTCAGAATTGACTTAGTGGCAGTGGGTTTTGGGGTTTATATTCTAAATATTGAGAATAGTTATATGATTGTAACAACCTTGGAGCTTGCAATCTCAAGAAGGATACAGAAAAGAAAATGAATTACTTTACTTGAAGTCAATGTGAAACATGAATAAAAATAAGAATAAAATAAGATAAAAACTGGAATAAAATAAGATTTATAAAACTAGACTAAAATGTTAGGAGCTCTGGTGGCATAGTGTATAAGGCCCTTGACTGCTAACTGGAAGGTCAGCAGTTCAAACCCACAAGCTGCTCCACAGAAAGAAGATGGAGCAATCTACTTTCATAAAGATTTATAGCCTCAGAAATTCAATGGGGGTCACTATGTGTCAGAAACGACTTGATGGCAGTGAGTTTGGTTTATTTTTGGACTTAGACTAAAATGTTAAAGGGGAGGATCAAAGTGGTGAGTGATTTATTCCTTCTGGAGGACTAGAAGAATGTTTGTCGTGAAGGTCATAAAATTCAATTTGGACATTAGAAGATGAATTGGATTTTCACAGTGAAACAGAGGAATGGATATTCCATGAAAGAAAGCAACATAAGCAAAGGCATAGCTATGTGCGAGTGGGGGCTGATTGAAGGAATGGCACTAGGTCTGATGTGACTGAGCTGGGATGGAAGGGAGGCAGGGGATGGTAGAAAAGGATAGAAGAGGCTCAGAGTTACTATGTAACACTGAATATCATTGTATATGGTAGGCAATAAGAAGCCCTCTAGGGCATTTGAGCAAGTTAGAAATAAAATTCAGTGTATTTTAACAACTATATTGTCAGAGTGGCAGCTAGGTTACAGCAGGAGCTGAGTGGTAGTTTCCCTTTTTAGCATGAGTTTATTGTTTACTCCTGAAACACAGTGAAAACTGATGGACTTAAGTATTTTTAAATTATCATATTGGAGTCTTGGACTCAGAATTGTAATTTATTTTAGTAGATATCTTACTGAAACAAGCAATATACAGGAGTCGGATAGGTCTAGTTTTGCATTTCTTCTCTACCACTTACTTCATCTGCAATGACCTTCACTTTTTCCATATATAAAATGAAATTACAGAGATTATATGAAGATTCAGTAAAACAATGATTTAAAAAAAAATTAAACCCCAAAAACATGATGTATATGCCGTTCTAAGTTTCTTGGTGTTAAAGGTACTGCTTGTGTTCTTATTATCCTTTGTCAACTCACCAACTTCATATCTTACTACATGTGAAGTACAGAATCAATTATGCAAATATTTTTAATTAAATTGAATAAATCTCTGACTCAATGTTAATACAGTTGATACAATTAATTACTAAATTGACTTTCTTTCAAAGTAATTCTCAAACCAGTCATTTTTGAGCACCTGTATTCCCCATCAAGAAATATATATTAAAATCTGTTAAACATGTAGTTTGCATTCTTACTAATAATTCACATTGAGAAAATAGCAAACCAAGATCTTTCCTTTTATGTTTATGAAAGAAGCCCACTAAATGTACTGATGATAGAATATGCTAATTCAATTCAATTTATTTTTCTTTTATTAACAGAAAAATTGATTCTTCAAGAATGTGGCTCACTGAGCAACTGAAATAACCAGCATTCAATTTCACAGAGACCTGAAAGAAATGACAGGCATATGGTTATTTATCCCAATGGGTCATTTTCCTGGAAACTAGATTTTTGCAATTTAAATATAAATAATACCTTAAAAATATACCTTGCACAAGAACTATGATATCCATTCTACTTAAGATGACTGAGGGATATAGGAGGGAAGGTTGAGGCCTTTAGTAGGAGTAATTAGCCAAAAGTTCTTTTTCTTAGAATAGAATAATCTTCTGGGTCTTAATTGAATCATTAAGATAGTCTACATTTTTGCAATTCATTCAATAATTTACAGATCATCTATTTTTGTTTTTCATATGATGAGATGATTAAAAAAAAAAAAAAGAAACCTCATTATCTTCTAGTCGGATGTGACTCATAGGGACCACCTCTTGGGTTTCCAAGGTGGTATCTCAATGGAAGTAGATTGCCCAATCTTCCTTATGAGGAGTGGCTGGTGGGTTTGAATTTCTGGCCTTCTGGTTAGCAGTCAAAAGGCTTAGGCATTAGGGGCCTCTATTATAGGTAAAAAGTGTAGTTTTAGAATTTTATTATCATGACACTCAGAAGCTAGGTTTGAGGTGTTAATATTCATTAGAAAAATTAAATGATCTTTTCTAAGAAATAAACTGAAGTCTACAATTAAATCTATATCCACAAGTTTGTCTATTATGACATGCCACCTTCCTTAAAGTTTTGCTTTAATAGCTCTCTGATTCCGCTGAAAATGTTAGTAGTTGTTGTTAAGTGCCGACGAGTCGTTTCCGACTCATAGCGACCCCATGCACAGCAGAACGAAACACTGCCCGATCCCGCGCCAGCCCCACAATCCCTGCTATACTTGAGCC
>NW_006921685.1:5306261-5309283 GCF_000298275.1 Orycteropus afer afer | reverse complement strand
TTTGGTCTTCTCTTCTTTTCTTGTCTTTTTAGTGATCTCTTGCTTTCTTCATGGATAATGTTCTTGATATCTTCCCACAATTCATCTGGCTTTCAGTCACTGGTGTTCAATGCATCAAATTAGTTGTTGATATAGTAGCAAATGTTAAAAAGTTTTGTAAAAATTACTGTGGTGGTTAAGAAGGTGTGTCAACTTGGCTGGGCCTGGTTGAGTGGCTGGGCAACTGGATACAGTATTCCCCATGATGAGACTGGTAATTAACTCCATGGTGGAATCTACTGTGAGCAGTGGAGTAGCTGCCTTTGCGTATGTGGTCTGCTTCCTGTATATAAGAAACAGCTTTGGGGATGGTTACCTGTGGGATTGTCACAGTTTTGGTTACCTGGTGTTGCTCTGACAAGAATGTACCACAAATGGGATGGCCTTAACACACAGGAGTTAATTCACTTACAATTTGGGGCTTTAAGTCCAAGTTCAAATGGAAAGCAGACCACACATCCAAAGGCAGCTATTCAGCTGCTCATGGTAGATCCCTCCATGAAGTTGATTACCAGTCTCATCATGGGGAATACCTACCACCAGCTGCCCAGTCACTCAACCAGGCCCAGCTAAGTTGACATACAAATTTATCTACCACAGATGGCCTCTAGCTTATGGCACTCTTGGACCCTGCATGTAGCCATGTCGTTGTTCAGCACCCTGCCATGCTCTGCTGACCATGGGACTTTCAATGGACTTGAATTAATGGCCTGCTGTGTTGTTTGGTAACAATGGGACTGTGCCATTTTATGTGTTGACCTTGGGCTTGTTAGTCTCAGCAGCCAATAGCTGCCTGAGTGAAGAGGTGCCTCTAGCTTCAGTGGGCCGGGAGCAATAGACAGAACTGAAGCCCAAGGTTGAGGGGCTTTCACACAGCCCCTAGAGCCTAGCACTTTGAACTCAGACTTAAAGCCTACAAATTGTAAGAGAATAAACTCCTGTTTCTTTCAGCCATCCCATTTGTGGTGTATTCCTATCACAGTGGCACTAGGCAACCAGAACAGAATATGGTACCAGGAGCGAGGTGCTGCTCTCACAGATACCTAAAATGTGGAAACAGGATTGGAGTATGTCCTTGACCCGAAACCCTGGCAGAGAGACCCCAGCATATGGCATGAGAGACAGCAGGAGTAGAGAGATCCAAGAGACTTGCTTGAGAGATGGCAGGAGCAGAGCCCAGAGACCGACATGAGACAGTGACAGCCTTACTAGCCTACGGAGGAGAAAGCTGAATGCTATTGCACAGGTGGCTTCCTGCAGAGTGGGTTGGCTTTGGGCATTAATTGGTAGAATAGACTGGCATAAAATGCAGTAGCTCTGGCCCATGGAGCAAGAAAGCTGAGTGCTTTTTGGGCAGGAAGATTTCTAGTGGAGTGGGTTGCCTTCAGAATTAATCAGCAGAAGCAGAGAGACCAAGGAAATGGGAAGCAGAGCTGCCTCAGCCTCAAGGGTAGGACCATGGCCTTTGGGGGTGGAACCACCACAGCCCACTCGGTTTCAAAGAGCCAGACTTCATCAACTTGGTTTGGAGTGTGGGGCTGCTTGTTCATGTGAGCCAGTGGGATGGAGTCAAGCTACTGCCCAAGAGTGAGGGGTAGGGCTGCCATGCCCAAGAGGGAGAGGAACAGGGCCCACCAGGCCAAGGGGGTGAGTTCACTACTCAGGAACTAAAGGACTAGAGTCACCCAGTGAAGAGATCTGTACAGATACCACCCACTGAAGATCTGTACAGGTGCCAAGTTGACAAGGGGTGGAATTTTGGTGGTTAAGTTTGTATGTCAACTTGGTTGAGCCTGGTTAAGTGGCTGGGCAGCTGGATGTAGTATTCCCTATGTTGAGACTGGTAATCAACTCCATGGTGGAATCTACTGTGAGCAAATGAGTAGCTGTCTTTGAGTATGTGGTCTGCTTCTCATATATAAGAAACAGCATTGGGAATGGTCTCTAGTTTATGGCACGCTTGGAGCCTACATGTAGCCACATTGTTGTTCAGCACCCTGCCATGCTCTGCTGACCTTGGGGCTTTCAATGGACTTGAATTAATGGCCTGCCATGTGGTTTGGTAACATCGGTACTGTGCCATGTTATTTGTCAACCTTGGGCTTGTTAGCCTCAGCAACCAGTAGCTGCCTGGCTGAAGAGATGTCTCCAGCTTTAGTGGGCTGGGAGCAAGAGGAGGAGCTGAAGCCCAAGGTTGGGGGCTTTCACACAGCTGCTAGAGCCTAGCACTTTGAACTCAGACTTAAAGCCTCCAAATTGTGAGAGAATAAACTCCTGTTTCCTCAAGCCATCCCATTTGTGGTGTATTCTTGTCAGAGTGGCACTAGGTAACCAGAACAAGTACTAACAAAAAACTTTTCTGGTTAGATCATGGAGGGGTAGATGTATGTAGCTGTGAATGAAAACCCCAATAGTTTCTACAAAAGAATAAGATAGAAACAAAAGAGAACTTTATATACTGTAATATATTTATGGGAAGATGCTTTCTAACCCATATACAACTATACTTACCACTTCTTTCTTATTTACTTTCCAATAGGACGAGGAGTTGTAGAGGCAGATGCAGGTAATGGAATAGGAAGAAGATAATATCTAAACCACGGATAGAGGAATGGTGGATAATCTCCAAATGGATATTGGTAAGGAGGCACATAAAACTGTGAAGGTAATTCATCACTTCCACTAACCTGTTGAAAGAAATAAATTAAAAAGTTTTTTTGTTTTGTTTTGTTTTATCCTTTACAAAGGAGAGATATAAAGTAGCCTTTTTAATATATGGGGCTTCATTTTCAAGAAGAGGCTTTAGAAGTTCTAAAACCTTTCTATGTGGACTAAGAATAGGGATTTGGTGGTTTGAACCATTTTGGGAAATTATTTACAGACTACCATGTCCAAAATAGGAGCTCTGGTAGCATAGTGGCTAAAGCACTTGACTGCTAACCAGAAGGCTGGCGGTTCAAACCCACCAGCCACTCCTCGGAAG
>NW_006921685.1:5296234-5305793 GCF_000298275.1 Orycteropus afer afer | reverse complement strand
TGAAGGAGGAAGTCGAAGCTGCAATGAAGGAATTGGCAAGAACAAGCCTCCGGGAATTGATGGAATACTCACTGAGATATTTCAACAAATGGACACTGCACTGGAGGCACTCACTCGGATATGCCAAGTGATTTAGAAGACAGCTACATGGACAACTGACTGAAAGAGATCCGTATTTGTACCCATTCCAAAGGAAGGTGATCCCACACAATGTGGAAATTATTGAACAATATCATCAATATTGTATGCAAGTAAGATCTTACTGAAAATAATTCAAAAATGGTTATAGCAGTATGTTAACAGAACTTCAGAGGTACAAGCTGGATTCATAAGAGGACGTGGAACAAAGGATATCATAGCCGCTGTCAGATGGATCTTGGCTCAAGGCAAAGAAACCAGAAAGATGTTTACTTGTACTTTATTGACTATGCAAAGGCATTTGATTGTGTGGATCATGACAAATTATGGATAACATTGAGAAGAATGGGAATTCCTGAACACTTGATTGTACTTATGAGGAACCTGTACCTTGACCAGGAGGCTGTCGTTCGAACAGAACAAGGGGACACTGCATGGTTTAAAATCAGGAAGGGAGTGCGTCAGGGTTCTATCCTTTCCCCATACTTATTCAATCTATATGCTGAGCAAATAATCCGAGAAGCTGCACTATATGAAGAAAAAGGTGACATTAGGATTGGAGGAAGAATCATTAACAACCTGAGATATGCTGATGATACAACTTTGCTTGCTGAAAGTGAGGATGACTTGAGGCACTTACTGATGAAGATTGAGGAACACAGTCTGCAGTATGAATTACATCTCAATATAAAGAAGACAAAAATCCTCACAACTGAACAATAAGCAGCATCACGATAAATGGAGAAAAGACTGAGGTTGTCAAAGAATTGCTTGGTTCTGCAATCAGGGCCAATGGAAGCAGCAGTCAGGACATTAGATGACATGTAACACTGGGAAGGTCAGCTGCGAAGGAACTGTTTCAAGTGCTGAGGAGCAAGGATGTCTCCTTGAGGACTAAGATGCTCCTGGCACAGGCCATGATATTTCCAATCGCCTTGTATGCATGTGAGAGCTGGACAGTGAATAAGGAAGACCAAAGAAGAGTTGATGCTTTTGAGTTGTGGTGCTGATGAAGAATGCTGAAGGTACCATGGACTGCTAAAAGAACTAACAGATCTGTCCTGGAGGAAGTGCAGCCAGAATGCTCCTTGGAAGCGAGAATGGCCAGACTTCGTCTCACCTACTTTGGTCATGTTGTCAGAAGGGACCATTCCCTGGAGAAGGATGTCATGCTTGGTAGGATGGAGGGTCGACGTAAGAGGGGAAGGCATTCGAGGAGATGGATTGACATGGTGACTGAGACAATGGGCTCAAGTATAGCAAGGATCATGGAGCTGGTGTGGTATTGGGCGGTGTTTTGTTCTGCTGTGCATGGAGGCGCTGTGAGTCAGAAGTGACTCGACAGCACCTAACAACAACAACAACAACAACAACAACCATGTCCTTGTACTTTTATATTTATAGCTAAATTTTTCTGATAATCACTTCTTTAAGTATAAGGGCAAAGAGGATGATGCCTTTTTATTCAAAATCTTTGCCAAACTTTGTGTTGGAAACAGTCTCTCTCTTGTTTCTCTCTTTTTTCTTCCCTTTCTCCTTCTCCATCCTTTTATTCATGTCTCTATCAATCTCTACATTCTGTTTATAATTTGACCTCAATTTGTTGTTGTTGTTGTTATGTGTCATCAAGTTGTCTCCAACTCATAGCAACCTTATGTACAACAGAATGAAACACCACCCGGTCTTGTACCAGCCTCATGACCCTTCCTATACCTGAGCCCATTTCTGCAGCCACTGTGACAATCCATCTTTTTTGAGGGTCTTTCCTTCTTTTGCTGACCCTCTGCCTTACCAAGCATGACATTCTTCTCTAGAGAATGTTTCCTTCTGACAACTTGACCAAAGTAGGTGAGACGAAGTCTGGCCATTCTCGCTTCCAAGGAGCTTTCTGGGCTGGACTTCTTCCAGGACAGATTTGTTAGTTCTTTTAGCAGTCCCAGCACTTTCAGCATTCTTTGCCAAGTTACAATAATTCGACCTCAAAACCATTTTGTTATTGTTGTTAGGTGCCATTGAGTCACATCTGACTCAAAGTGACCCTATGTACGATAGAATGAAACATTTCTTGTTCCTGCATCACCCTCACAATTTTTGCTATTGGGCCTATTGTTTGCAGCAACTGTGTCAGTCCATCTAATTGAAGATCTTCTTCTTTTTCACTGATCCTCTACTTTACCAAGTCGTTCTCCAGGGTCTGGTCCCTCCTGATAATATGACCAAAATACCAGAGATGAAGTCTTCTCTCTTCTAATGAGCGTTACAGCTGAACTTCTTCCAAGGCATGTTTTTTCATTCTTTTGGCAGTCCATGGTATATTAATATTCTTCACCAATACCATAATTCAAATGCATCAATTTTTCTTCTTCAAAGCCATACTTCCTTCCAGATAACAAGTTTACCAGAAGTACAAACAAATCCTTAAGCAAACTACCCTTCCTCAAAACTTTTCTATTAATTGTTTTTGGTTCACTTTTTAGACTCATTTGATTCTTTAGTGAATTTGCCACAATTTTGGTCATCAGAGCTGCCTGACATGTCCTAATTCTCAAGTTTTAATTATTATTTTTAGCTTCTTTGGAATAAACTTTATAAAATTAAAACACATTTGGGACATGAATAGTTGTGAAATTTATTAAGCTAGATGTTGTTTTTTGTTGTATTCTGTTGAGTCGATTCCAACTCATAGAGAACTCTTAGTACAAGATAGAATAGTCCTATTGGGCTCTCTAGGCTCTAATCTTTATGGAAGCTGATTGCCAGGCTTTTTCTTCTGTGGAGCAACAGTGGGTTCAACAAGTGACCTTTCAGTAAGCATTGAAATGCTTAACCACTGTGCCACCAGGCCTTTTTTTTTTTTTTTTATTAAGCTAGATGGTTCTAGTAAAATCTATTATAACCCAATTCATCATAGAGACATTCAAGTGTCAATCTGAGTCCCACTGTAGCATAGAGATGCTGAAATGATTACCTTATAAGCAGAGCCCAAATCCCTGAAGTCAAACCTCTGTTAATTGAGTCAAAATACCTAAAACTTTAAGAAGAATTTCCCTAGAGTTTGAGAGGTTTGGGTAAACGAATATGTCTAACCACAATTATGAATATTTCCCTTGGAAAGCTTACATGAAAAGAAAGGAAAAGTAACTTACACTTTGTTTTTCTTGATATAGGTCTTGAGTGACCTAAAACAGAGAAATTAATTCAATTCAGGCTGATGGAAATATATAAATAAGCATGAATGAAGGAATTTGACCCTCTTCTACATACTATTTCAGAGTACTTTTTATTTTAAAATCTAGCATATGATTATCTAGAAACTACTATAGAAACTATTTTCATGAAAAGTGTAAATATGCACCACTACATCAAATCTATGTGGAATTGAACTATGTACTGAATAATTTATAATATTTTCTAGACTATGACACTAAACAGGCAAATGTTAGGCATTCTTGTAAAGTAAGATTGTGTCTTTAAATAAAAATAAAACCAGGATTCATGAATTAGAACAAAGTATATACATATTGTGGAATGTAGGAATGAATACTTACTGGGAAACCAACAGTTACTGCAAAGAGGGCTGTTATCAGCAGGAGAGATTTCATCTTGTTCTGAAACATACTTCAGGTCAGCAGAAAGAGATAATGATAAGATAAATGCAGAAGACTGAGTACTAATACAGAGAATATTACTAACAGTTCTTTGATCTTGGTCACGTAGTTATAATCTTAGGGCCTTAGTCTATTTTTTAACAGGGAACATTTTTCAAGATAATAGGAAAGATTTTTTTCCAAGTTTACAACCATATGATATAAATTTCTTTAAAAATAAGCATTAACATATTATTTATGGATAATAATTCTGTGCTTATAGTAGTAACAGCAAAGTTTCTAGAACAAAATAATGTCTCTATTAATACAGAGAATGTTAGTATGGGTGTAAGCAGTTATTCAGTGATTTGGGAAGTACAAGAAACATTTCATATAGTAAACTCCATGAAATTACTTTAGGTGCCAGAATTATTTCTATAGATTCTGAGGTAATCCAAAACCCCACGCTGCATAGAGGGACTTATTTTGGACATTTAGAAAAGGACATTTCTGAAGCAGTTTGTTCTAATTTAATTACCCCTGTAGAATCCTTAAAGTAGTAGTTTAATATAATTATAAATACCTACCATCTTATGATATAATGGATCATTGTTGTTGTTTGTGCCATCGAGTTGGACCCAACTCATAGCACCCCTCCTTAGGTTTCCGAGGTGGTATCACTATGGAAGTAGATTGCCCAACCTTCCTTCCTAGGAATGGCTGGTGGGTTTGCAGTCAAGTGCCTTAGGCACTATGCTACCAGAGCGCCCATAATATATCATATACAAAATAAACATTTGAGAAAATAAATATTGAGAAAGCTGAGTGAATTAAAGATTTAATCAATATTATATTAAGCAATAGAGAAATAGATAATAAAACATAGTACCTTTTACATTTTTTTAAATGCATTCAGTCAAAGTTCATATTAGCCTTACATTGTACATTTTAAATATTATTTTGTCTTTAACTGTCTTGGGCTCTCATACCATAACCATAGTTTACACTTCATTTATATAGTCATTCAAAAGAGTACCACTTGAAATATCAAAGTTTTTCTTTTTTTTTTCCCCTTCTAATTTTGTAGTCTTCAATGTGAAATAGGTCAGTGGCTGGCAATTATAAACATATTGATTGTTCAGAGATTTTTATGATACTAGAATTCAAACTGCACAATCATTCCCAACCTGGAATTTTTGATTACTATTGGATTTTGTCTTTGTCATTTCTGTTCAGCAAAATAGATTACATAATCCAACATACATCAGTAGAACCTTGCTGCATTTGTCAAAATTGTTCATGCTGCTGTATTTCCCAATTCAGGAGCAAATGTTCTGTATAACAAAATCTGTTGACAATTAGTAAAATTGTCATCAAACATGGTTCTCTTTGTTGGCATTAATATAATAACGTGTAGTGCATTTGATTTTAAGCATTAAAGAGGAATTTTCTCTATAGGGTGCTCTCATAAGTTATTAATACTCTGTCATTGTTCATCTGCAGCAGATGTTAGAAAATAGAAAGGAGGGGTTTGGGAGAGACAATCAAATTGGCACTGGGCGTTGGCTAGGACAGTTTTTTGAATTTACATTCAATTTATTTATTAGTTTTTTCATTTACTTATTCAGAAAATATTTATTGATTGCTGAATAACTGTCAGGCACTATTCTAAGTTCTGGGTATACATAAAAACCAAAAACCAAACTCACTGCCATCAAGTCAATTCTGACTCATAGCCACCCCCACTGGGTTTCTAAGGTGGTAAATCTTTACAGATGTATCCACACCTTCCTTCTGTGGAGCAACTGGTGGGTTTGAACAACTGACCTTCTGGTTAGCAGTCAAGTGTCTTAGGCACTATACCACCAGAGCTATAGCAGTTGACAAATCAAAGACTCTGATGCAAATCAGTACATGACAAGGTGTCCTAAAAATTATTTGGTTTACAGTTTCACATTGAAGGAAAATTGCCCATACCTAAACATATTATCATTATTATTTTGGAGGGTGGTTTTGAGGTGATTTCAGAGAATCTGGGAAAATTTTACCACCTTTTAATGCTGCCAGTTTATCTATGAGACAGAAGAATAAAAAATTGGGGAAAAAATGAGCAATATTTTAATACTCACCTTTATATTTGATCATATTGATCAAAATTCTAAATGGAATTAAAAAAATACCAAATCATGTTATGATCTGGACAAGATATCACCTTAACATTACAGTTAAGTTCAGAATTATGTAGGCATATTGGCACTACAGACCATTTACAGTTATATAATGTGGTGGTTAAGTTTGTGTGTCAACTTGGCTGGGCCTGGTTGAGTGGCCCGACAGCTGGGTATAGTATTCCCCATGATGAGACTGGTAATCAACTCCGTGGTGGAATCTACTGTGACCAGCTGAGTAGCTGCCGTTGGGTATGTGGTCTGCTTCTTGTATATAAGAAAGAGCTTTGGGAATGGTCTCTAGCTTATGGCACACTTGAACCCTGCATGTAGCCATGTCATTGTTCAGCAGCCTGCCATGCTCTGCTGACCTTGGAACTTTCAATGGACTTAAATTAATGGCCTGCCATGTGGTTTGGTAACATTGGGACTGTGCCATTCTATTTGTTGACCTTGGGCTTGTTAGCCTCAGCAGCCAGTAGCTGCCTGAGTGAAGAGATGCCTCTAGCTTCAGTGGGCTGGGAGCAAGAGGCAGAGCTCAGGTCCAAAAGGTTGAGGGGCTTTCACCCGGCCCCTAGAGCCTGACACTTTGAACTCGGATTTCTAGCCTCCTGAACTGTAAGAGAATAAACCTCTGTTTCTCTAAGCCATCTCATTTGTGGTATATTCTTGCCAGAGTGGCATTAGGTAACCAGAACATATAATATATTCATAAATATTTTCATATTTATACACACACATACATAGTATCCTTTCTAAGTGTGAAGTATTGTGCTAGTACTGTCAGGGATTTAATGTTAAAGCATGCTATCTGCTGTCTTACAGCTAGGAAGAAGACAAATACAGATATTCTTCCATGCAAGGCAACATATGATAAATATTACACATGAACCAAAAAGCAATCTAGTAAGTCAATCGCAGAAGGACAAAAACTGTGTGAGCCCATTACTGTAAAAGATAAAGAAGGCTTTGCTTGCAAAAGGGGACTAACTTTATAGGGAGGGAAAGGGGACTAACTTTATAGGGAGGGAAAGGGAGGGATTAATTCCAGACTAGTTGGGGCCCTCATGCTGATGTGGGTAAGGGGAGGGATATAGGGAAAGAGTCTGTGACCACCATGATAAAATTAGGAAAAGGGAGGAAACTGAATTGTGCACATAGGAGATAGATGACAGATGCTAATACCAACCAATGTGCCCACAATACTGCATTACCATTAACACCAAACACTAGGGTACAGATAAACACATAAACACCTGAGAGGAGCAGATGGGGGTCAGTGAACAGGAGTATACTCTAGACCAAGGATAGATTCAGCACAGCCTAATTGTGCACAGATATCAGTGATACAAAATTCCTGCAATCCTTACAGAAACAATAGGAAACAGACCCAGAGACCTCACAGACATCCAGACACTGTAGAAGAGAGATCCAACAGATGTCATGTCTCAGGACCATAGTACTGGAGGACAGCAGACTTAATTGGCACAACATAATACATAAAAACCTAGTTCTTCATCCTACACTGGTGAGTAGCAACTGGGGTCTTAAAAGCTTAAAAGCTTTCAAGCAGCCATCTAAGATGCAGCTAATGGTCCCCTATTGGCAGAAGCAAAGAAGAGTGAAAACATAAAATAAAATAAAGTAAAAATAATAAAATAAAAATAAAGGCATTTGGAAGCAATTGGCCATAGGACACTCCAGACCAGAAGAACTAGATGGTGCCCAGCTTCCAATGCCAACCACTCAGGAGAGGATCAAATCTGGAGGTCCTGGATAGAGTGGGAGGAAAACCATGGAACAAAGTCCAAAAGCTCAATAATGACCAGAATTACTTGTGGGGTGGAGTCTGGTGAGATCCCCAATACTATGGCCCTGGAATACATTCTGGGTCTGGAATAAAACTCACTCCCAGGGGCTGGCTCTCAGCCCAATAGTTAACTAGATGCACATGCAGACCACTCAACCCAAGGTGACGCACCTACATATTCTATGGATATAGATCCCTTAGAGCAATAGACCACAGGGCACCAGAGGGACAACACTCAAATTGAGGACATACAGGACAAACAGGAGTGCACAACTATGAGGGGCACAGGGGGAGGGTTACTGGTCAGGGAGGGGAGGAGACTGGGTTAGGGTTGGGCATGGTAAATGGGGAGTGAAAGTAAATGTACATGTAACGTTGAATGTAAAACAAACCCTTAAAATAAAAAAAAAGTTAAAAAAAGCAATCTCCTGCCATCAAGTTGTTTCTGACTCAAAGCCACCCTACAGGACAGAGTAGAACTACCCGACAGGGTTTCCAAGGCCATAAATCTTTATGGAAGCAGATTGCCACTTTCTTCTGCTATGGAGTGGATGGGTTCAAACTGCCAAACTTTTGGTTAGCAGCTAAGCTCTTTAACCACAGCACCACCAAGGCTTTTGAGAGAGTATAGATGAAGAAAGAAACAAATCAAGGAAAAAAAAAAAATTAAGACAGTGTAAAATTCAAGAGGGGTCTTTAAAATAGGAAGGATTTCATCTGGTTTCAAGGGAAAATTCAAGACCACATCAACCAAAGAGATAAATAAACCATAACAAGCACAGAGATAAATAAATCATATCACAGATTCTTCCAGGTCATTTCTTATTGTCCAGTTGTTGTTGTTGTTATGTGCCATCAAGTCAGACCCAACTCATAGCGACCCCTCCTGGGTTTCCAAGGCAGTATCACTACGGAAGTAGATTGCCCCATCTTCCTTCTGAGGAATGGCTGGTGGGTTTGAACTGCCAGCCTTCTGGTTATTGTCCAGACATAGTATAATTACCCATCTACATCTCTGATTTCTTCTTAACCTGCAATCAGTATAGCAGTACATTACTGTACATGGAGAATAACTGAAGTTTTTTAATTAACTAGATGTATCTTCCTGGAGCATCAGTTTATTCAAAGATTTTGGGAATGAAAAAATTAAGCAATTTTTATATTAAAATCAACATATGACAGAATGGAACATAAAAGTACATACATTTTAGGATAAAACAAGAGCCTTTAAATAAATTGGCACTTGTCTGAGACTCTGTTATGGTCTCAATCTTCTACCCAACAAGTACCCCATGACTACAAAGATCAATTCAATGTTTGATAATTCTAAAGTACTACACTGATTCTTGTGGGATGGTGACTTAAAGAAATATTTTTTAAAAAAATATATGTAAAATAATTATCTGATTATTAAATTCTCAAATTTAAACAACCATTGCATGTTAGTCTCAATAATTTTAATATTTAGGGTGTACAGAAATACATGCATATATATATTATACATAAATATTTAATTGGTAAAATATTCCTTAATTGGAAAAACCATAGATTTTTTTTGAACTCATATATATATGTGTGTGTATATGTATATATGTATGGTTTGTGTAGATCTATCTATCTATCTATCTATCATCTATTTATCTATATCTATCTATATACTGGAATATATAGGTACACATGCATACATATATTATATATGACTTCTGGTGTTGTAGCGGTTAAGGCATCTGGTTGCTAACCAAAAAGTCAGTGGTTCAAACACACCAGCCATTCTGCAGAAAAAAGATGGGTAGCCTGCAGCCTGCTTCAGTAAAGATTTACAGCCTTGGGAACCCAATGAGGGTATCTATGAGTCA
>NW_006921685.1:5279361-5295739 GCF_000298275.1 Orycteropus afer afer | reverse complement strand
TATATATATACACACACACACACTCACACACACATGTATACACACACACACACACATATATGTTTTATCTATCTTTCTAGATCAGAATTATTTTTAAAAACTTACCTCAGACTCTCCAGAGCGTCTTCTCTCCAATGCTATTATGAGAAACAGTAGGTTGGTGGCTGTGGAGTATTACAGCTATTTTATACACTCAGAAGTATAATGGAATGGAAATATTTGTGGCTTGAAGGTCTCTCCCATGGGATTAGTAATTACTTAGTTGACTCATCTTCTATCATAATGTGTTGAAAGTGGGGAATAACCCAAAATGTACAGTTTCATTGAAACTGGTTGAATGATTATCAAATTCCTGTAGCTGTGGTTTTCTTTCCAAATTCTGCATATCTTCACATGATGTTTTTATTTTTTCTTTAATACTTATAATTATTAAAAACTGTTTTTGAGTATCTTATTGCCATTGATTATAATCAATGGGAAAGCATGTTTCATATTGTCAAAATTTTAAGAAAATGAAAAATATTAAATATGTTAAAGAAAGGATCAAATTCTTTTTACAGTTCTTTGGTTTTAGTGATCAAAGCTAGTGCTTCTCAGGCCAATGGACTGGATTTTGGAGCATCAACCTGTCTTGGCTACCTTCTAGAATATTGTATTCTGTCATTATGTTAATGATTTTTTTTTAAAAAAATATGTTTGTCCAGGGGTACAATCATCAGTTGTTCCACTAAAAACTGGAACTGTCAAAAATTCAAGAATCACTAAGGATATTTACCATATTTTTCACATGTAACACATAGCATGCATAGGAAACTAATGCATGAGAGTGTTGTATGATTTGCAAGAAACATATACCATGCATGTTATTTGTGTAAAAATAGAGTGCACACTTTCTCTTCTATAGCCAAGCATCACAAAACTTAAGCTTTTAATTCTAATTAGAAATACCTCAAGAATATTACATCCTTGATTTCACCATATTAAATAACCCAAATTGTAGTACTACATCAAAGTTCCTTTTTCACCTCTTATTCTGATTTAATTCTCATAGGAGCTCTGAGAAAATAATAAATAATAAAATTTCTTTAGAACTTTAAGTGATCACTCATGAATCTTAGTGCTTTATGTATTGCACCATTTAATACAACAATAAACCCTAAGTGCTAAGTTAATATTATCAAAATTATCCCCCTCATACAGATAAACTGAAAAGCAGAGAATGTTATTAATGAGTCTCATATATCATAACTACAGTCTTCAGTATGAATTACACCTCAATATAATGAAAACAAAAATCCTCACAACTGGAACAAAAAGCAACATCAAGTACTCAAGCAGATATATTACTGAGCACCAGTAATTTCATTCCAGAATCCACACTAATCCACACTAATGTACTAATGAGTACATTATACTGTCACTACAGTAGAAGGTTAGAAAAAATCTTCCATGCTCAGAGTAAATATAAAACTTCTTTATATATAAATAAACATTCAACCTTATCTCATTGATTTAAAGAAAAGTGTTTGAACCATGTAGTTAATTTAGTAAACCTATTATATTGGTGATATATTGGTTTTAATTAATTTCAATCTGAGGTCTGGAAAGATTTTTCGAGTGTGAGAGATGACAGGTGTATTTGTACATGCATTTGTGTGTGTATGTGTATAAACACTACTCACTGCTTTACTTAACACCTGTCTTTCAATCTCTTCTACTTGTTTGAAATTTCTCTAATACAATTTTCCAGTTATCACTTAATTGGTAAAACCATAGGTATTTTTCTATTCACATGTTCTTTGACATCTTTTGACATTTGATACTGATGACTGCTTTAATCTGAAAACCCACTTTCCTCTTGTTTATTTCTTTTCAACAATTTTAATAGCAACTTTGGGTTTTATTTCATCTTCCTCAATTCATTATATTTGATGCTTTCTCAGGCTCTACTTGGTCTGAGTTACTTAATCTACCCTTGACTATCTTATGCCTTAGGTTCAAACCCTCCCTTTGGTATTCAGGCTTGGTTATTCAATTACATAGTCCATTTAAAAATGTGATGGGAATCTCAAACCCAGCAGATTCAGAACTTAATTATAATTATTATATTTCCCTATAAGTTTACATCCCACTTTTAATTAATCCCTTGTGTGTGTGTGTATGTGTGTGTGTGTGTTGGAGGTCATCCAACCATTCAGTCATCCAAACCAGAAATCTGAGACTCACCCTATTCTTTCATTTTCACTTACCGTCCACATTAAGTTTACCTCTCATATTCCTCTAATCAATTTATCTTCTATCTTTATTAAATCTATTGTCATTGAGTCAATTCTGACTCATAGTGACATTATAGGACAAAGTAGAACTGCCCTCTATAGTTTCCAAGTCAGTCTTGGAAGAAGACTGACACATCTTTCTCCTATGGAACAGCTGGTAGGTTTGAATTGCAGACTTTTTGGTTAGCAAACCAAAACCAAACCTACTGCCATCGAGTTGATTCTGATTCATAGTGACCTCCATTGGGCTTCTGAGGTGATACATCTTTACTGAAGTAGATTGCTCTGTCTTTCTTCCGCTGAGTGGCTGGTGGGTTTGAACCTACACATTCTGATAAGCAGTCAAATGCCTTAGGCACTATGCTATGCCACCAGAGCTCCTTTTGGTTAGCAGTCAAGTGCTTAAAAATTGTGCCAATAGGACTCCAACTTATCTTCACTATCATCCCTTTAATTTAAACACATTGCCATGGAGTCGGATCTGACTCATAGCGACCACACCTTGGGTTTTGAGGCAGTATCGCTATGGAAGTAGACTGCCCAACCTTGCTTTCGAGGAGTGGCTGGTGGGTTTTAGCTGCCAGCCTTCTGGTTAGCAGTCAAATGCCTTAGGCACTATGCCACCGGAGCTCCTTCCCCTTAATTTAGTCCTTCATTATTTCCTAGACTATTGCAACACCTTCTTAATTAGATTTACTGTCTCCAATATTCTCCATCTCCAACTACATTTGCTCAAAAATACTATAGTCATGCTTTTAAAGTAGCTTTCAAACTTTTTAAATGTAACCTGCTGTAAAAAGTGCATTATAATTATAACCCAGTGCACATATATACGTGTGCATAACTAAAAAAAGGGTTTTATAAAACAATAATCACCTTTACTATAAAAGAATATTCTAAAACTGTCTGTATTATTCTGTTCAGTTCAGTTCTGTTTTATGCTAGCATTCTTGTTCATTCTATTCTAATTAATTTATTATAAATACTGGTAGTGACCTAAAGAATTTGTTTCATAATAAGAAGAGAAGGAAAAATAATTTTAACGTAGAATATAAAGAATTGATGGATCTAGGTGAAATGTAAATAGTTGTTAATTTTATTATACTTCCACATTTGGAGATTTGCTATTTTCAAAATAAAATATTAACAGATCTTTCTTGCTTTACTATTTTTTTCCCTTATTGGACTATACACACCTTTAGAGCAAGGGTGATTCATTTAAATTATGTGATTTCCAATACTAACATATTCAAAAACAGTTGCAGCAGTACATGGACAGAGAATTGTAAGAGATTCAAGATGGATTCAGAAGAGGAGGTGGAATGAAGAATATCATTCTGATGTCAGACAGGACCTTGGCTAAAAGCAGAGAATACCAGAAAGATGTTGCCTGTGTTTTATTGACTACGGAAAACCATTTGACTCTGCGGATCATAGCATGTTGTGAGTAACATTACAAAGAATAGGAATTCCAGCAGACTCAATAGTACTCATGTGGAATTTGTACATAGACCAAGATGCAGGGGTTCAAGCAGAGCATGGTGATAATACATGGTTTAAAATCAGGAAAGGTGTGTGTCATGCTGTTTTCTTTCACTGTACTTACTCAATCTATGTACTGAGCAAATAATCTGAGAAGGTGGACTGCATGAGGAGGAAAGTGGCGTTAGGATTGGGGGAAGTCTCATTAACAACCTGTGATATGCAGATAAAACAACGTTGTTTGCTGCAGGTGAGGAGCATTTGAAGCACTTACTGATGAAGATCAAAGACTACAGCCTTCAGTATGAAGTATACCTCAATATAAAGAAAACAAAAATCCTCACAACTGGACCAAAAAGCAACATCATGACACAGGAAGAAAATCTTGAACTTGTCAAGTATGCCATTTTACTTGGATCCACAATCAACAACCATGGAAGCAGCAGTCCAGAAATCAAATGACATGCTGCATTGGGCAAATCTGCTGCAAAGAACCTCTTTGAAGTGTTAAAGAGCAACAATGGCACTTTGAAGACTAGGGTGCAAGTGACCCAAGCTAAGGTATTTTTAACCACCTCATATGTATACAGAAAATGGACAATGAATGTGGGAGACCAAAGAACTGATGCCTTTGAATTATAGTACTGACAAAGAATATTGACTAAACTATGGACTACCAGAAGGCTGGCCAAATCTGTTTTTGAAGAAGGATAGTCAGAATATGCCTTACAAGTGATGATGGTGAGACTTCATCTCACTTGTTTTGGATATCGTATCAGAGTCCTTGGAGAAGATCATCATGCTTGGTAAAGTGGAAGGTCAGGACAAAAGATGATCTTCAACAAGATGGATTGACACAGTAGTTGAAACGATGAGCTCAAACATAGCAAAAACTGTGAGGATGGCACAGGACAGGGCAGTGTTTTGTTCTATTGAACATCGGGTCATTATGAGTCACAACTGACTCTTCGGCACCTAACGAAGATAACAGCCACAATGATTTCCTTGTAGTAGGTGCTCATTGAAAACTGTTGTTCAAAGAACATGGATTTAATTAGTTCATAATATGTATGGAAAGTTACTCGGAGGTATTAACAGCTAATGTGCTCAGCTACTAACTGAAAGATTGAAGATTTGAGTCCATCCAGAAGCATCTAAGAAGAAATGCCTGGTGATTTACTTCTTAAAAATCAGTGGTTAAAACCCTCAGTAGCACAGTTTGACACACATGGGATCACTGTGAGTCAGAGTTCACCCAACACAACTGGCAATATACATGGAGAGACTGGACAAAGTATTGCTTTACAAAATGATTGGAAAGATGAGAGCATTCCATTCTAAAAATAAGGAATTCTGTTGTATATGACAAACTGAAAGTTGCTATTATGGAGTGCGCTACATAAATGCACCCACAACTCCTCTGTCAGTTTGTTGTACTGTGGTGTCTTATTGATTGCTGTGCTACTGGAAGCTGTTTCTGGTATTTCAAATACCAGCAGAGTTACCTATGGTGGATGGGTTTCAGTGGAGCTTCCAAACTAAGAAAGACTAGGAAGAAGAGGCTGTTCACCTCTGAAAAAACTGTCCATTAAAAACCTTATGAATAGCAGGGAAACATTGTCTGATACAGGGCCAGAAGATGAGCCCCTCAGGTTGGAGACTCTCAAAATATGACTGGGGAAGAGCTGCCTCCTCAAAGAGAGTTGCTCTTAATGACACGGATAGAGTAAAGCTTTTGGGACCTTCATTTGCTGATGTGGCATGACTCAAAATGAGCACTAGCTACAAACTCAAGGAAAAAAAGAAAAGATGTATTGCTACGGGCAAATCTCCTGTAAAAGACCTCTTTAATGTTTCAGTTAAACAGCAAAGTTGTCACTTTGAAGACGATGGTACACCTGACTCAAGCCATTGTCTTTTCAATAGTTTCATGTACATACAAAACCTGGACAATGAATAAGGAAGACCACAGAAGAACTGATACATTTGAACTGTGGTGTTGGTGAAGAATATTGACTATATCATGTACTGCCAGAAGAACAATCTGTCTCAGAAAAATTATAGCTGGCATGCTCCTTAGAACAAGAATGGCCAGAATTAATGACTTCATCTCTTATACTTTGGCCATGATTTCAGAAGGGACTACTTGCTGGAGAAGGATCTTATGCTTGAAAAAATAGAGGGTCAGTGAAAATGGGGAAAACTTCAATGAGCTGGATTGACACCATGGCAGCAAAGATGGGCTCAAGCATACCAGTGATGGTGAGGATGGTGCAGGAACAGGTTGAGTTTCATTCTCAATAACATGTAAATGCATAATATTTCTTAGGGCTGTTGTTGATAACATGATTCTGGACTTGCTGGTTAAAAATATTAGCTAGATTGGCAATATGACATAATGGTGACCTCAGAATGTCTAGAAAACCGTCTTTTTTAGTTACTTGTTTATTTGTTCATTTTATGTATAGTTAAAATTTTAAAAAATTAATCCACATGTTATCCATATACAAACATGTGGGAAAACATGTGATTCAATTATTTTAATACTCTTGATTGTATAACTTATTTTTAAGGTCTTTGAACATTTGTTGTAGTCTATTGACACTCTGGTGTCTGGTAGTGTGCTGTGCAGATTTTAGATAATAGCTACAATTATTACCTGAATTGAATGAATTAAAATTACTAGCTGAATTGAATAAATAGGTTTATCTTATGTGTTTATCTTCAGAAGCAGAATATTTGCTAATTCTCTCAGGGGCAATCTCTTTTTACAGATTCTGTTTTTTTTAATGTGAATCTAATCAAATGAGGAGGAAAAAAATTTCAAAGAATGATGAAAAAGAAAAGTTTCAACTGAAAGCCTGTTAGTTTTCAGTTATACTTGAAATAACCTTTGTGATTCACTTTCAAGGTAAAGCTGCCAGTACTTTGTTAGATTCAACACAAGGAAGTTATAAATTTTAAATGCTGACATGCTTCTGCAATACTAATCTGAATTCTGAAGGGTACATTTTTCTTCTTTGATCTTTGATTTCCATTTCTGAGGATCTGCAGGTAGTCCTAATTAAGCTAGCTGGTTGCATAAAGTTATGGTTATCTTGTTATTGAATTTCTACCTACCTTGTGGCTACAGGAATAATGTAGAATCAGGTATGGATACCTTCAGCTAAGTGTGCTAGAAAGAGCTATAGGTTTGACTATCAAATAGATTTGTTATTAAACTTTTAGATCTTCCTCCTTATTAGCTGTGAGAAAATCGGACTCTTTGAATGTTAATTTTCTCATCTATCAAGTGCAGATAATTGTAGTTAACTCTGGAATTGAGAATTAACTGAAATAACTTATATAAAAGCACTCATGGTGTCTGGTTTCATAAATTATGGCTTCAGCAGCAGCAAAGCTGTCAGTGCAGGATACACTTTGAGAGTAGTTTTGGGTCTTCTTGCCACACAGCCTCAGTAGTCCTTAAATAAGTAGATTCTCTAGTTAATATATAACATTTAATAGAGTGATTGGAATGGAATAGGTGTTTAGTAGGTTAACTGAACCTGAACATAAGTAGGGGAATTTTGAAACTAAACAGTGTCAAGAGAGAGGGATTATTCTTTCTGACTGGTATTCTAAAATTTCCAGTCCTCTTAAACTGAAGTCTTGGATGGTTTCACTTCAACCTGACTTTAACCTCTACTCAACCCCCAAACGATTGTCTAGCAAGCTATAGTTCTGCCTAATCTATTCAATAGAAGCTGCTGTGACTTTCTTGTTTTAATCTTAATTCAAACGGCAGGAATCTAAAAAAACAGAAAAGAACTTTACCAAAGAGAACAAACATCATTATAGATGAAAAAGAAAATCCCTTCTGTAAAATCTTTACTATGTGGTCATTCTTGAAAGAGCAAGGTAAATCCAGGAAGAACAAATGGGGAAGTTTTTCCTGGGAAAGGGTTCCTAAGGGAAACATGAGTGTGGCTTTCAGAGGTTTATAAGCTGTTATATGCAAAAAGAATTTAGGTTTATTTTTGGTGACTTAGAAGGCAGAATTAAAATATCAAGATATTTAAGCTAATATTTAAGATAATCTTTTTTAAATTTATATATATATAGTGACACATATACACATGTATGTATGTGTGTGTGTGTGTCACCATATATATGCTTGGTGACAACAGGCAAGGATTACAGAGGGGATTTTTAATAGCAAATGGAATTGGTTAGATAACCTCTCCATGAAAAAAACCAAACCAAACTTACTGCCATCAAGTTGGATCTGACTCATAGCTACCCCTCCTTGGGTTTCTGAGGTGGATTGCTCAACCTTCCTTCCGAGGAGTGGCTGGTGGGATTGAACTTCCAGGCTTCTGGTTAGCAGTCAAATGCCTTAGGCACTATGCCACAGAGCTCCCAACCTCTCTATATCCGTTCATAATACTCTCAGACTGAGTGGTAACAGTGATGAGAATACTACCTAAACAGGCTTAACAATCAGCTTAGTAAAAAAAGCCCATAACACTGTTATTGCTAAAAGATTAGAATCAGTTGTAGGAAAATGCAAGTTGTAAACCACATTGTGGGAAGCCTTCAAGTGGATTAATTTAATATTATGTTAGTAAGGTTGCTCACATTTTGTGGCCCACAGAGTTATTTGCAATAAAACCCTAGGCAATTCCCATGCTCATTTTACCATGAAAATTTTTCTCATCTTTATCAGGCTTGTATGTATTTCAATACTAAGGAAGAATTTTTTTTGTTTTCAAAGTCTGATGGACTTGGACAAATTAATCCAAACCTCTTCTAAATCTCTCCAAATATTATTTGTTCAACTAAAAGTGAGCTTAATGGCTGTGGACTCCTGCAAATGAATTCTATCACAGTGTGTCAACATTGTAGAGTTCGAGAGGTTATCATTCTCCAGTCTTTACGGCACATTTAGCTCTTAACTGCTAAACAAAAGGTGGTGGTAGAGTGCACATGCCCAGGGCCAGCATATGCAATCCAGAGCCTTGGCTGGAATAACACATGTCCACTTTACTATCTACTGGAATGGGCTTGGTTAGCATTGGCACTTATATATTTAGACAAATAACATTCTTATTAGTTTTTTTGTTTTTTTTCCAATTTCATCCTCTCCTGGGAAGTATTCTCCTAAGTGATCTGTAAAAGAAAATTAGCATACCATGCTTACAAAAACACCTCATTGGTATAGGGCACAGTTGACAAAAATGTATTACATGCATGTTATTTTTATAAAAATACTGTAGTGTTTGTATGATAAATACTACTGAATGACTATATGAAGCTCTTCAAAATCTGCTTTGGACATTTTTGGTGGTCTTTATCAGTTATACCATAGCTTGAGGTTCATGTGTCAACAACTGAAGAGTCCTGTGTACTAACTTTAAGTTACACCCAAAACATAATATTGTTGTTGTTAGAAGCCATTGAGTCATGTCCAACTCATGAACAACCCTATGAACAGCAGAATGAAACATCACCCAGTCCTGTGCTAGCTCCATGATCTTTGCTCTACTTGAACCCATTGCCGCAGTCACTGTGTCAATCCATCTCATTGAGGGACTTCCCTTTTTTCGTTGACCCTCTACCTTACCAAGCAGGACATCCTTCCCCAGGAAATGGTCCCTTCTGATAACGTGACCAAGTAGGTGAGACAAAATCTGACCATTCTCACTTCCAAGGAACATTTTGGCTGCACTTCCTCCAGGACAGACTTTTTAGTTCTTTTAGCAGTCCATGGTACTTTCAGCATTCTTCACCAGCACCACAATTCAAAAGCATCAATTCTTCTTCAGTCTTCCTTATTCATTGTCCAGCTCTCACATGCATATGAAGTAATTGAAAATATCATGGCTTGTGTCAGGTGCACCTCAGTCCTCAAGGAGACATCTTTGCTCCTCAGCACTTGAAAGAGGTCCTTTGCACCCAACTTGCCCAGTGCTATACATTTTCTGATGTCCTGACTGCTGCTTCCATTGGTGTCAATTGTAGAACCAAGCAATGTGAACTCTTTGACAACTTCAATCTTCTCTCCCTTTATCATGATGCTGCTTATAGGTCCAGATGTGAGGATTTTTGTTTTCTTTATATTGAGATGTAATCCATACTGGAGGCTATATTCTTGAATCTTCATCAGTAAGTGTTTCAAGTCCTCCTCACTTTCAGCAAGCAAAGTTCTGTCATTAGTTTATCACAGGTTGTTAATATTCTTCCCCCAATCTTGATGCCACGTTCTTCTTTATATAGTTCAGCATCTTGAATTATTTGCTCAGTGTATAGATTGAATAAGTATGGGGAGAGGATAAAACCCTGAGGCACTGTCTTCTTGATTTTAAATCATGCAGTGTCCCCTTGTTCTGTTCAAATGGCAGCCTCCTGGTCCATGTACAGGTTCCTCATGAGTACAATTAAGTGTTCTGGAATTCCTATTCTTTTCAATGTTATACAAAATTTGTCATGATCCACATAATCAAATGTCTTTGCATAGTCAATAAAGCACAAGTAAATATCTTTCTGGTATTCTTTGCTTTGAGCCAAGATCCATCTGACATCAGCAATGATATCCTTGTTCCATGTCCACTTCTGAATCCAGCCTGCACCTCTGGAAGGTCTCTGTCAATATACTGTTGCAACTGTTTTTGAATTATCTTGAGTAAGATTTTACTTGTGTGTGATATTAATGACATTGATAATTTCTACATACTGTGGGATCACCTTTCTTTGGAATGGGTAAAATGATGGATCTCTTCCAGTCAGTTGGCCAGGTAGCTCTCTTCCAAATCTCTTGGCATAAGTGAGTGAGTGCCTCCAGTGAGGCATCCATTTGTTGAAACATCTCAGTGGATATTCCATCAATTCCTGGAGCCTTGTTCTTGGCCAATTCCTTCAGTGCAACTTTGACTTCTTCCTTCAGTATCTTTGGTTCTTGATCATATGCCACCTCCTGAAATGGATGAAGATCTAACAGTTCTTTTTGGTACAATGACTCTGTGTATTCCTTCCATCTTCTTTTGATGTTTCCTGCATCATTCAACATTTTGCCTACAGAATCTTTCAGTATTGCAACCTGAGGCTTAATTTTTTTTCCTCAGTTCTTTCAGCTTGAGAAATGCTGAGTATGTTCTTCCTTTTTGGTTTTCTAAGTCCAGCTCTTTGCACATTTCATTATAGTAATTGGCTTTGTCTACTTGAACTGCTCTTTGAAATCTTCTGTTCAGCTCTTTTATCTTGTCATTTCTTCCATTTGCTTTAGATACTCTTTGCTCAAGGGCAAGTTTCAGAGTCTCTTTTGTCATCCATTTTGGTATTTTCTTTTTTTCTCATCTTTTTAGTAGTCTCTTGCTTTCTTCATGGATGATGTTCTTGATGTCATCTCACAGTTCTTCTGGTTTTTGGTCATTGGTGTTCAATGCATCAAAGCTATTTGTAAGATGGTCTTTAAATTCAGGAAGGATATATTAAAGATCATATTTTGGCTCTCATGGACTTGTTTTAATTGTTTTCAACTTCAGGTTGAATTTGCATATGAACAGTTGATGGTGTGTTTCATAACCAGCTTCTGGCCTTGTTTTGGATGAAGATATTGAGCTTTTCCATCACCTCTTGCCACAGGTGTAGTTAATCTGATTCCTCTGTACTCTATCTGGTGAAGTCCACATGTATAGCCACTGTTTTTTGTTGCTGAAAAAGGTATTTGCAATGAATAAGTCATTGATCTCGCAAAATTCTATCATGCTATTTCCAGCATTATTTCTGTCACCATGGCCAAATTTTCCAACTACTGGTGATTCTTCTTTGTTTCCAACTTTTGTATTCCAGTCACCGGTGAAAATCAACACATCTTGATTGCACATTTGGTCAATTTCCGACTGTAGAAGCTCATAAAAATCTTCAATTTCCTCATCTTTGGCTTTGATGATTGGTGCATAAATTTGAGTAATAGTCATATTAACTGGTCTTCCTTGTAGGCATATGGATATTATCCTATCACTGACAGCATTTTACTTCAGGACAGATCTTGAAACATCCTTTGTGATGATGAATGCCACCATTCCTCTTCAAATTGTCATTCCTGGCATAGTAGATCATATGGTTGTCTGATTCAAAATGGCCCAAAACAGTCCATTTCAGCTCACTAAATGCCTAGCATATCAATCTTTATGCATTTCATTTCATTTTTGATAACTTCCAATTTTTCTAGATTCATATTTCATACATTTCATATTCTGATTGTTAATGGATGTTTGCAGCTCCTCAATTTGAGCCATATCACTTCATCAAACAGAGGTCTCAAAAGCTTTACTATACCCTAACCAGTAAGGTTGGTTCTACTCTGATGATACAGCTCCTTCCCACTCATATTTTGAGAGCCTTCCTACCTAAGTGGCTCATTCTCCTTCACTGTATCATACAATGTTTCTGGGTTATTCATAAAGTTGTGGAGTAATGTATCAGACAGTGTTTCTCTGCTATTCATAAGGTTTTCCTGGTCAGTTCTTTGAGAAGTTGATAGCCTTTTCCTTCTTCCTAGTCTGTGCAGTTAGCAAACTGTGCTGAAACCTGTGCACCATGTGCAACCCCATGTTTGAAACACTGGTGGCACAGCCTGAATCCTCACAGCAACATGCCACCACAGTAGGACAAACCCACAGACAAGTTTGTCCTTGTTAGCTGTTCGAAACCTCTCTACCTTCCCCTTACCTTGATCCCTGCAGCTATCCTGCTACTTAGGGAATGGGACCTGGGTCCCTCCCCTTACCTGGATCCTTGCTGCTGCATATATTGCCATAATATTTCCATAATATTTGAATGTTGCATCAAATTTTATCGATAATTTTCCATATTAAATGTGGCTTAAATTATAGAAATTATAATATTTGTTATATATTATAAATTGTTTAAGTAGACTATTCCAAAACTTTGCTCTCCCTCTGCAAATGTATAACCTCTTTTCTTAAATCAAAGCTAATATCATTTTAAATAGATAAACTAAAAAAGTGAAGATCACCTTCTATGCATGATTACTTTTTTCTAAAATATTTGTATATAATCTAAAGAACTTGATATAAAACATACTTTACAGTACAGGTACCATGTTGTGTTACACAAAACTGTAGACAATCTTCCTGTAATACAACCTGAGTAGAAATTTACCCCTTATCTGTGATCCTCATACAGAAGTTAAGAGTCTAATCTGCAGAGTTAAGCAGCCCAGGTCTGAATCCAGCCCCTCCACTTACCAGCTGATTTAATGTAGACAAATCTCTTAATCTTTTATAAACATCCATTCGTTTAGTACTAAAATGACAGTAAAAATATTTATTCCTATAATAGCTTTAGCAATGTAATATATATATATATATATATGTTCATTATGCTCAAGTCAAAAGTCTTGAACCTTAACTGTGGATTTCTATCAGATGTGTATATATATATAGCTGATTTTCTCTATGTTCATGGTCTAGAATTTCAGAGTCCTCCCCCCCTTTATTTTTGCCTTTGTTTTATTTGTAGTAAATCCAAGAGGATCCATATAATTAGAAAATGATTTGTTAATGTTACATTATTTAAAGTAATATTTTCAAAATGCTTATGTGCAAGGTACTTTGACAAATACTTATATGTTAAATTCACACTAGCCACCCTATGGGATAAACAATTCAATAATCCATATTCTTCAGATGAGTTAAAAAGGGCTTAGAGAGTGACATATCTAAGATCATACTGGAATTGCTCTCAATTAGTCAGTCTCTAAGCACAACACAAGGAGCCTGAATTAGGGAAAATCCACTTAGTGAATCATAGGAAACTACAGATTTTAAATACTACATAATCTGTTATTCCACCACCTATCTGTCAGTCTGTTGTACTGTCATGGCTTGTGTGCTTTTATGGTATGGTAAGCTATGCCACTGATATTTCAAATACCAGAAAGGTCACTCATGGTGGACAGGCTTCAGCAGAGTTTCCAGACTAAAACAGACTACAAAGAAGGCCTGGCAATTGACTTCTGAAAATTAATCTATAAAAATCAGATGGATCACAACAGACTATTGTCTGATATAGTATTGGAAGATGAGTCCCCTAGTTGAATGGCTCTTAAAAGACAGTGGCCTCAACAGTGGACTCAAGCACACCAATGATTATGGAGGTGTTGCAGGACCAGGCAACCTTGTGTTTTGTTGTACATAAGATCGCCATAGTCAGAGCTGACTCTATCATTCTATGATAACAACAACAACAACTGGTATTTATTTATAGTTACATTCAAATCTGTTTGTACAAAAGGCTACAACATATAATAAAGGGAGTTTTCCAATTTTATATATTTGAAATATCTATATATTAAAACAAAACCAAAAATCAAACCAAATCCACTGCCATTGAGTTAATTCTGACTCATATAAACCCTACAGGACAGAGTAGAACTTCCCCATAGGGTTTCCAAGGATGTAAATCTTTATGGAAGCAGACTGTATCATCTTTCTCCTGGGGAGAGGCTTCTGGGTTCCACCAACTCAACCTGTGATTAAGCAGCCTAACTCTTCGACCACTAAGCCATCAGAGCTCTATGTGTTTAGAAAAGATGATACATATTGACAAAGGGAAGGAATTTTTTGAATAAGCCACATTTTTCTCATATATATATATATATATATATATATATATATATATATACACACACACAAATAGTAAATATTGTTTGGTTTCAAGAAATGGCAAATATGTAGAATTCTTAGTAGAATTTGATATGCTATATCAAGCGTATTGGTAGAATTTTCAAGTTTTATGATATGTTGAAGGAGCTTTGGTGGCCTGGTGCCTAAGGTATTTGACTGATAAATGGGAGATTGGTGGTTCAAACCCACCAGCTGCTCTGCTGAAGGAAGATGGGGCAATCTACTTCCACAATGATTTGCTGCCTCAGGAACCCAAAAGGTGTCTCTATGAGTTGGAATTGGCTGGATGGCAGTGAATTTGGTTTTGAATGATATGTAGAGAATTAGCAAATAAGGTTTCTCAGCCCTAGGCCATTGTCCTTTAAGTTATGAGATCATTAATGGAGAGAGGTTGTGTCCCAAAGAGGCATAAACTCAAGGAGGTTATACCCTTCCAAGAAGAGTGAGTTCCACATTTATATAGGCTTTTCTTTATAGACACACACCATTTTCAGGGTTTGGGAGCAGCTAGAACTCAGTCAGGAAGTCCTGATGCTTGAGACTTCAGAGATGGGAGTTTAGGGTATCAGTCAGGGAAAATTCCATAAAGGTGGGAAACTTTACTTACAGTTGAATCTTGAAATGACCATATGCAAGTCAAGATATCAAGAAGCTAAGGGAAAGAAAAGCTGGAAAGCTAAAGAACTGAGAGAAATTTCAGCAGCTTCCTCCTGCTGGGGAGACAGTTAGGAATTAGTGTCCTACCAACTCAGAGGATCCTGATAAATATAAGTTTCCACTGAAATATAAGGTAGGCAACTCTGTAGGTATAAAGAGCCAATTGACAGAATGTTTTGATCAAGCACTAATGGCAAAAGTGAAATGAATATATTAATGAAAGAAGCCTCCACAAGATGAGTGTTATCCTCCAGTATATTAACTTCTTTAAACACACAACACACATCCCTTAGAGGACGATGATAGAATCCAAAATCTCTATGCCATTTCACTTAAAATGCAAGCATACAATTCAAAAATTGCTAGATATATAAAGAAATAAAAGAATGTCACCTGTACTCAAAAGTGAAAATTAGTCAATAGAAATTAACTCACAGATAATTTAGTTATTGAAATTACTAGATAACAACTACTAGTGGATAATAACTGCTCCAGAGAGAGGAGTAGTCAGCCACAGGGACCAGGTAAGGAGAGGGAACTCATGCACGCCCAGAGCAGCAGGGTGGGAGAAGGGGAGAAAGGGGATTAAAAGCCAGGAACTTGAATAGAGGAGCAGTCAGCTACAGAGATCCAGGTGAGGAGAGGGAACTCATGCACACCCAAAGCAGCAGAGTGGGAGAGCGAGAGAAAGGGGATTAAAATGCCCAGAAATCTGGACACAGGAGGAGTCAGCTGGAGGGATCCAGGTGAGGAAAGGGAACTCAGGCATGCTCAAAGCAGCAGGGTGGTAGAACGGGAAAAGGGGGATTAAAAAGCCAGTAATCCAGACAGAGGAGCAGTCAGCTGGAGGGATCCAAGAGAGGAGAGGGAACTCAGGCACGCCCAAAGCAGCAGGGCAGGAGAACAGTAGAAAAGGGATTAAAAAGCCAGGAACCCAGACAGAGGAGCAGTCAGCTGCAGGGATCCAGGTGAGGATAGGGAACTCAGGCGCACCCAAAGCAGCAGGGTGGGAGAACGGGAGAGCGGGAGAAAGGGGATTAAAACACCCAGAAATCTGGACAGAGGAGGAGTTAGCCACAGGAACTCAGGTAAGGGAGGTACAAGAGGTGTCCAACAGGGAGATAAACTTGTCTGTTGGTTTGTACTAACATGGTGACGTGTTGATGTGAGTTTTGAGGCTGAGCCACTGGTGTTTCAAATCCAGCGGGATGCACATGGTGCACAGGTATCAGCCCAGCTTACAGACTGAGACAGACTAGGAAGAAGGAAGAG